>NC_049910.1:29498870-29816988 GCF_001411555.2 Juglans regia
TGAAGAATACCGCTTGTTTATAATTTTTCAAGTCCAAAAGTCTGAAAATGAAACTATCCAATGTAGTTGCAAGACGAAGTAGAATAAAGAGGGTAGAGAATTTGACCCGAAAAAAGAGAGAAGACAAGATGTACTTTCTCTCCCAAAACAAGAAGTCAGTGAATCAACGAAACTAATGGTCAAATCTGAAGATTTCATTTTTTTTTTTTTATTAATTAAAGCCATGTATGGAAATCATGTTTGACTGTCGATCACTTGTAATGTGGAGGTAAACACCAATGCAAATGGCTAACAATCTCATTAAATTTTTTGCATTGGAACTTGGATGAGTTAAATGCAAATTTTTTGCTTACAAGCTATACTATCTATTAATTATTTTATCGCTTTCTCTCTCTCTCAACTTTCTCTCTCTCTAAATAGAAGGTAAGTCACAAGAACAATAATTTAATTAAAAATTAAATTATTAATTAATATATAATCAATATAATTACATAATATGAAAAAAATAAGAAAAAAAATCATTATTATTCAAAAATAATATTTTATTATTATTTTGGTTAATAGATAGATAATCAAACGTGAGAATCTCTCTTAAATGACAAAGACAAAAAATAAAATGTGATTTTAACTAAATTTTACATTTGTCTTTACCTAAACCATTGCTAAATGCTCTAAAAGGAAAACACTACTTTGTCCTCTCATTTGTATCGCTCCATTTGATTGCTTGGTAATTTTTTTTTATTTAGTGATTAAGAAATTAATTTTAAGTGTATTAATATATATTTAAAAAAAAAAAAAATTTAAGTGTATTAAAAAATGTGAAAAAAAAATGAAAAAAAAAAACCGCCCAGCGGTAAGAGTGGAGTGGCATAGTAGCCCCACTCTGCTCTAAAAATGTATATCTCTTCTCTTTACAAATGCACAATGTGGGTAGTATTTGTGGTTGATTTAGGCAATAATTGAGAAATGAGATGACATAATGATTATGTGAATAATAATGAAATAATTTGTAAATAATATTAAAATAATTTGAAATAAGATATTTTATTGAATTTTAAAAAATGAAAGGAAAAAGAATTGTATTAAAATATTTTTATAATATAATTTTTTTTTTAATTTTAAAAAGTTGTATTATTTTGTGTGTTTTGCTTGGAAGTTTGAAAAAATTGTAATGATTGAGTAATGATTAGATAAAAAGTTTAAAATTTGAAATTGAAAATTGTTTATATTTGAGTAATATTTAGAAAAAAAATTATAAGAAATTTTGAAATAAAATAAAATAGTTTGTGGTCCCGGGCGTCTTCAGCCTAAAGATCCAGCGAATTTTTTAGTAGGGTTAGAGCATTGGCAATGGTTTCATTAAATTTATCTCTAAAATTTGATGAAAATTACATATTTTTCATAAATCCAAAATCTCCTAACCATAACCCCACATTGGATTAACCATTGTATAATGTATTAGTCAAAATAATAATATAATATTATTTTTAATAATAATTTTTTTAATTTTTTTCATATTTTACAATTATATTAACTATATATTAATTAATAATTTAATTTAATACTTAAATTATTGTTTCCCAACTTAATATATTGTGGCTCAAAATTGAGAAATAATAATTGAAGTAAATAAAATAATAGTTATAGAGTGTGAACAGTTAATCTTCAAATTTAGAGATGAACTTAAATGTATTATAGCTCAAAATTAAAAATTTTAGTGTATGCTGAATCAATGCAATGATTTTAAACATAGATTTATCAAATTTTGAAGATGACACTTATTTAATGAGTCCAACGTCAATGCTTTTAGACTTGAGCGAGTGACTACGGCTTGTTATTTAAGCGTCTTAGGTTCGATTATCAATGAGTAAGGCGCTATTATATTTATGGAAAGGAAAATGCTAATTTGACACCTAAATTTGACACATCTTTTATTTTAATTTTTTTTTACTTAATGGTTAAAGAAGTAACTATTAATGTATTAATATATTTTTTTTTATATTTTTTAAAATGATAAAAAAATTGAAAAAAAATAAAAGAGCCAAGTTGGCCTAGCGGTAATTTGGAGCGATAATTTGGAGCGGTGCTACTCAGGCAGCAGAGTAGCACCGCTTTTATGAAAATTATTTCCGATTGCTTACCCTTATTTTTTTAAATTTCTTTTATATTTAACTTTAGTTAATAAATGATCCTTTTATACTAGAAAATATAAATTTTTAAATAGAAATATTTTATGGATCTTGCTACTAGGTCATCCCGCGTGACGCGCTGACCGTGCCCCCTAATGCAAATTTTATTTTTTTATTTTTTCTTTCAATCATTTTTTTAAAATTTTAAACATTTTAAAAAATTCATAAATTCATTAATAATAACTTTTTAACAATTAAGTAAAATAAAATAAAATAAAATATTCGAGCAATCAAACGAGGGGTAATACTATGGGACGAGTTTTAGGATTGGTTTGGATTCAGATATGAAATGAGATGATTTTAGATAAAAGATGAAAGTTAAAAAAAATATTATTAGAATATTATTTTTTAATATTATTATTATTTTGAAATTTGAAAATTTTGAATTGAGATTTGAAAAAGTTGAATTGTTTATTATATTTTGTGTGAGAATTTAAAAAAATTATAATGATGAAATGAGATGATATTAAACACTTTCTGAATCCAAACGAGAGCTATCATTTTGAGATTTTGTTCAAGTTTTCTAATTTAAAATGAGAGAGATAGATAAAGGGAAATTGCTATGTAATATATTTTCATTTAGCTCATCATCTGATCGTTATAATTTTTTAAAATTTTCATACAAAATATAATAAATAATTTAATTTTTTAAAATTTTAAAATAATAATAATATTAAAAAAATAATATTCTAATAATAATTTATTCAACTTTTAACTTTCATTTAAAATCATCTCATGTTATCTCATTATTCAAACCGCACCTAATGCTTAATAAATAGTATTCTATCAATACAATGTGACGAAAGTAAAATAAAAATATTAAATTATATGTTTGTGTGATGTTGGATGATAAATATAATTTTTTTTTTAAATTTTGGAAACAGAAAGGGGCTGACTCTCCAGTTTAGATATAAAAATGATTTTATCTTATCTCATCATTATAATTTTCACAAAGTCTTATACCAAATATAATAAATAATTTAATTTTTTTTAAATCTTAAAATAATAATAATATTAAAAAATAATATTTTATTTATTTTTTATTTTTTATCTAAAAACTATATTATCTCATACCACGGTCAAGCGCCTTAAATAGAAGAGAAAAAAGGGGAAAAAAACAAACAGAAAAGAAAACGACGTGAAGAAAATGCAAAGCAGCTTCCCACCCGCGTCTGGCCCTCAATCTCCAACACGCTTAAGAAACCCAGAAGAAACTAATCTCTCTCTATCAGATAATTCACCGATCCAAAACCCTAATCGATCATTCTGAATCATCTCCCTCGAACTCCTATCCTCAATTTTCAAGGGTCAGTACATGTCTAAATTATATAGATATGATCCTTTTCTTTTCAATATAATCTCTGATTCGCCTCCGAATCACACAAGTTTCAATTTTACTTGCACCGTTTATCTTTTGAAAGATCAGTTCTAGAATTACTAGTTTTTCTGTTCTATTCGAGATGAGACGAACCATCTCGTTGATTATTATTTACTCTTTTTTTTTTTTTTTTCCCTTTTGTTGAGTGGTGCAGAAGATCGAGGTGGTTCAATTGGTGAGGATCAACCATGTTTAGCCGGATCTTCGGCAAGCCAAAGCAGGAAACGAATGCTCTAGCCACGCTAGACAAACTAAACGAGGTATGATCGCGATTGCCAATTTATTTACTATTTGATTTATTCGTTTACTTTTTTTTTTGTCTGTTCGTAATGTTGTAAGTTAGAATGGTTAATTATGTATGCTTTTTCTTTAACGGAATCAGATTATAGTTACTGTGGTAAGGTAGGTATTTATCGACGAGAGATTTGTTTAGAGATAGAAGACCATAGATTGGAAAATTATTAAGTACTCAGTATAGATAAAGTGGCCATGATAGTGTTTACATAAACACTACTTTTTAATGTTATTGCATAATGTAACAGGATAGATAAACAACGTTTTCGTACCTTGGAACTCCCTATTAATACAAAGAGATTACAAGTGTTACCCCTGCCCCCTATGGCAAGGCTCAGCCCTTGCTTGTCCCCATACTGCCACCCCGGTGGATGGGTGGATGGGCCAACTCGTTGTCCACCCCTTGCTCATATGTCGCTGCCTTGCTCATAGTTAAGATCAATCATCCCCAAAAATAATCCCTAAATCAAACATTTTAGATCGAGTAAGCCAAATCAAACAAGCCACAGGGCGAAGAAGAAGAGAGAGAATGTCTGAGATTTAAAATGGGTCTCAAATTTCAATTTGCTTAACTTTAGTTTTTTCAAAATAAAATCGATATTTTTTTATATATTAAATAAGACAAGCTGATTGGTGACTAATGGGCTGAGTTTTGACCTGTCTGTCTTTCCTAAAATCATTTCAGAATCCACCTGCCTGAAGTAATGGTTGGAAAATCTGCCCATTATCCTTACAGATGGGCGGCCCCATCTTCTGGGGCCCACTGCACCCACATAGATTTTCTTTAGTTGCAGCATTTTATGGTTTGATGTTACCGTCCATCAAAGTGATTACTTTTTCTGAAGGAACTGTTATGGATTTTGTGAGATGTTAACATATTTGCATCAAGTGCTGAAAACTTGAAGAAGATGAATATTCTTACTTATTAATAAATTAAGAGCATGAATTCCTAAGTAGCAAAGATGATAATGAAGCTGATTCTACATTTTTCACAAGAAGATGCCAGGGAAACCTAGACTCAGTAATAGGTTAGTGAATGTTCTGTTTTATGCAATGATCCATTGCTGTTCAATTTCATGATTTTCTTGCATACTTTGAAAGGTTATTGTTGTCAACACTGAAACAGAGGAATTTTACATATGCAATTTAAAAGAGTAACCAATTACTATGAATCACAAATATTAAGCGAAATTTGCAATTGGAGTTTATGGAATTTATAAACTTTACTTGCCCCTAAGGGTGTTCTGGGCCTTGGTCTTGGGAGTATGCTTCCCTAGATCTTAGGTTCGAACCCTTGGGTGGAAACAACTTTTAGGGGCCACATCCCCATTGGTGAAAAGCCGATGATTTACCTGATATGTGTGATGTGGACACATTACATTGTTTCATAGTCTAACCTGGTAAAAGATACATTGCGTTTGGATGGTCTCCAAGGTCCTCATCATCAAAAAGGAATTCATACAATTTACTGCTTTTTTTTTTATGTATTTGAACTATGTGATCAATTCTGCCTGTTTCAAAAATAGCAGATTTTGTGGAGGAAAAAAATATATTAAAATTTGTTAATGTTCACCCACTTATTATCGGTTTTTGCTTAACATACAACAAGTAAGGCTCTTGACTTGAATCTGAAGAAATAGGTTGATTCATAGATAAAGCGGAATTTTTTTTGGTAGTGCATTATCACTTCAATTGTGAGATTGGTTTGCCACTTGCACTATCGCTTTTTTTGTATTTTATTAATAATTTTTCATTTATTTTAAATAAACATCGATGACTGATTTGTTCGAACTCTTTGATCCCTGAACTATGTAGACACTTGAAATGCTAGAGAAAAAAGAGAAAGTACTTATAAAAAAGGCTGCTGCAGAGGTTGAAAAGGCCAAGGAGTTCACCAGAGCAAAGAACAAAAGGGGTATGGTTGGATGGCACATTCTTGTTTATCTATAGAATCTAAACTTTTCTATTGTTGGATTTTTTTCTTGAACTATTATGTACGGAATTCTGTTATTTTCCAGCGAAGGAAGTTGTGGTTGCATTTTTTTAGTATAATTAGTTAAGAGTTGAGGGGGAAGAAGGAGGTGTATTCGGCAACGCGAGAAGTTTATTGTAGTATTATTGCTTAACGCTGCGCAAATCGAAGAGGGAGATATCTTGAAGTTTCTGAAAATAACCAGGGGGGAGGAGGAATGTTTTATGTATTCCATAAGGAGAGAATGGATGGGGTTGGAGGAAGATGAGAGAGGTGTTGTTAGTGCAAGGGAAGGAGGTCACTAAAGTGGGTGGTTTGCCTGGTGGAGGTCAGCCGAGTCATGGTAAAGGGGTACTGAGGCACCATGCTCGGTCGTATAAGGAGGTCCTCTCTTTGTCGATGCCGAAAGCTGTAAGGTTGCGTGAAGGTGGTGCTAGAGTCTCTGATAAGGGGCAGGGGCAGTGGTGTCGTGAAGTTACGTCAAAGCTGAGTGGTGCGTCGAGCTACCCCAAGGTGGTGCGAGAGTCTGCTGCGTGTTGGGAGACGTGAGAGGTTTGAAGGAGGTTATTGGAGATGCAGGGGCAGTTGTGTTCTCTGCAGAGGGACATGGCTGCGATAGTGGCATTTGTCGGTTCTTTTAAGGAAAGTGAAGATACGGTTAATTTAAAAGGAAAGAAGCAGGTCACGGGTAATGGGCCTAGTAAACCCCAAAAAGAGGCCCATCAGAAAGTTAAAAGGGGTGGGCTGTGTGGCGAAAGATGGGTGGGCCGTCTCAGCCCAAACTGCAGATGTTGGATCTGTCTGGTGGGGCTAGGCCGTCTCAGCTCAGGGCCCAAAGTCGTAGGCAAGGGCCCGGGGAAGCTTAGCCCAAGGTCATCATATCCGATTCGCCCAAGGTCTTCGAGAGCCCTAGCCCAATTTTCCCAGCTAAGCTACATAGTCTCGACTTCGTGCCGGACAGCCTGCCGACGGGGAGTGGTCAGGCAGCGGTTGCACAGACAATGCCGATGGAGGTAGAGGAGGTTGCCGATGAGGTGTCGCCTGTGTTCTGTGCGCAACAGGCATTGGTGGGTTTTGAATCTCGATTTTCTCCGTCAAAGGAGGTTCAGAACTCGCCGACGAATGGTGTTGGTGTGTTTTTGGCTCCGGCAGATTTGTTTGTGAAACCTTTTGAGGAGTTTGAGTTGGCTGAGGAAGAGGAGGATTCGGATGACCTTATGCATTATGTGGAGGACAAACTTTTCATCCCTGAGGCCTGTGGTTTGGGGGAGTTTTCGGTGGGGAGAGAGTTTCAGAATTTCTAGAGCAACAAGATGGGGAATCCTATCCCATTGAACTACTATTTTCCAGATCAAGCCTCAGATTGGGTAATACATAAAGCAAAAGAAATTCAACATGTTGTGGGGATTGAATGTGATGGGTATGAAAAGCAGTTCATAGTTTTGTTAATTGTTATGGAAGCTGGACACCACCAAAAAAAGAAGGGGGACTCGAAGAAAAGTCGGGAACTAAAAAAATTGATGTGGTCGATGAACTCGGAGGGTAACTCTAGTAAGAATAGGGAAAAAGGGAAGGGGCTGATTGTTCCCCAATGAAACCCAAGATTGTATCTTGGAATGTCCGGGGTCAAAACGAGGTAGAGAAGCGTCTTCGAATTCGGCATCTATTTCTTGAGTGGAAAGCGGACATTGTATGCTTACAGGAGACGAAGCTGAAAATTATTAGTAGGAAAACTGTGCGGAGTTTATGGAGCAATATTTATGTAGATTGGGTATAGTTGGCCTCTTCAGGGGCATTGGGAGGAGTTGTGGTGATGTGGGATAGGCGGGTAGTGGAGAAAGTGGAGGATTATTTGGGGAGATATATGGTTCATGTTCTTTTAAATGTGTGTCAGATGGTTTCTTGTGGGTATTTGCAGGTGTGTATGGGCCTAATCTAGACGTCGACAGAAGATTATTGTGGGATGAGCTTGCAACGGTACATAGTTAGTGGGAGCTCCCTTGGTGTATTGGGGAGGATTTCAATGTGGTTCGATTCCAAAGTGAAAGTTTTGGAAGTAGAAGATTGAGGCCAGCAAGTTTGGAGTTCTCAGAGTGTATCTTTGACTTGAATTTGATAGACCTTCCACTTGCAGGGGTTCAGCCATATGGTCAAATAATCAGACGTGGTCCCGCTTGGATTGTTTCTTAATTTCACCTGAGTGAGAAAGCCATTTTCCGGATGTATGGCAAAAGCGTTTGGTACGCCTAGCTTCGGATCATTGGCCTATTTTGCTTGATTGGGGAGGTATTCATAGCAGTATAAGGTATTTTAAATTTGAGAACATGTGGTTGAAGTCAGAAGGTTTTGTGGACAGGGTCAAACAATGGTGGATTTTGTATCATTTCGAGAGTATGCCCAGTTTCATTTTTGCGAATAAACTAAAAGCCTTAAAAAGAGACTTAAAGGAGTGGAATAAATAGTCTTTCGGCAATGTAGAGGAGGACATAAATACCAAGTGGATGGAAATACAAGATTTAGAAAGACTGCAAGAAGGGAGGCCACTTACTGAGGAGGAGCAAGCACAAAAAATTTTGTTGGTCGCAGATCTTGAGATGATAATCCTACAAGAAGAAATGTCATGGCGCCAGAAATCAAGAACTCTTTGGTTAAAGGAAGGGGATCGAAGTACGAAGTTTTTCTATAGAATTGCAAACTCTTATAGAAGAAATAATAACATTGAGGTGCTGAAAATTGAGGGGGTCGAGTGCAAAGAAAAAAAGGTTATTCAAGACCACGTGGTCGATTTCTTTGAAAAGCTCCTCACTAAGCAGGTGGGGTGGAGGCCTACTCTGGATGGATTGGTTTTTGACACTATTGAGCTGGGGGACATAGCTAGGATGGATAGGGCTTTCGAAGAGGAAGAGGTCTATGATGTAGTAAGGAAAATGGCAAAAGATAAGGCCCCCGGTCCTGATTGGTTCTCTATGGGTTTCTTCCAGGAATGTTGGGAGATGATTAAAGAAGATCTTTTGAAGGTGTTTTAGAAATTTTTCTCGGTAGGAAAATTTGAAAAAAGTCTCAACACTACTTTTCTTGCATTAATCCCTAAAAAGGTTGGGGCCATTGAGATCACAGATTTTCGGCCTATTAGCTTAGTGAATGGTGCATACAAGATTATTGTAAAAGTGCTTGTTAATCGGTTAAGTGGGGTCTTGGGGAAGATTGTTACTAAGCCTCAAAATGCTTTTGTTAAGGGTAGACAGATCCTTGATGAAGCTCTAATTGCCAATGAATGTTTGAACAGTAGATTGAAGGCTGGCAGCTCAGGGATTATGTGTAAGTTAGATCTAGAAAAAACGTATGATCATGTTAATTGGGATTTCCTTCTATATCTACTGGGTAGGTGTGGGTTTGGAGAAAGGTGGAGGTCTTAGATTAGCTGGTGTATATCCAACGTAAGGTTCTTTGTGTTGATCAATGGCAGCCTAGAGGGTTTCTTCCCGAGCTCTGTGGTTTGAGACAAGGAGATCCGTTATCTCCTTTACTTTTTGTTATTGTTATGGAGGCACTAAGCAGGATGATCTCAGCTTTAGTGACTAATGGGTTTGTTAGTGGCTTCCAGATTGGATCGCCGAGTAGGGGTATTACTACTATTTCTCATTTGCTGTTTGCAGATGATACGCTTATTATGTGCGAGGCCGATCAAGACTAGTTGAGGGCTGTGAAGGCATTGCTGTTTTGTTTTGAAGCAGTGTCTGGTTTAAAAGTGAATTATGATAAATCCGAGTTAGTGCCGATTGGAGAAGTTCAAAATATAAAGGAGTTGGCTAGCACACTGGATTGCAAGATAGCGTCTCTTCCTATGACTTATCTGGGACTACCGCTGGGAATTGCTTCGAGGGTGCGCTCGATTTGGGATACAGTGATTAAAAAATTAGAGAGGAGACTAGCAGGGTGGAAGAGAATGTACTTGTCGGAAGGGGGCCGGATTACATTAATCAAAAGTACACTTTATAATCTACCCACCTATTTCTTATCCTTATTCCCTATACCGACAAGCGTGGCGGGTCGACTTGAGAAGCTACATAGAGATTTTCTTTGGGGGGGCTTTGGAGAAGAGTTTAAATTTCATCTAGTCAAGTGGATGGTGTGCCGTCCTATCTCTAATGGTGGTTTGGGTATTAGAAATTTGAGGTTGTTCAATCGGGCATTACTTAGCAAATGGTTGTGACGATATATCAAGGAACCAGAAGCCTTATGGAAGACTGTGATCGAGAACAAATATGGTGATTTAGGAGAGGGATGGTATACTAGAGAAGTTTGAGGGGCCTCTGGAATAGGGCTATGGAAACATATTAGAAGAGGGTGGGAGATCTTCCATTAATATACTAGACTGCAATTGGGTACAGGCTCCAAGATCAGATTTTGGAAGGATTCCTAGTGTAGCAACAGTGCTCTACAAGATTTGTTTCCTACACTTTTCTTGATCGCAAGTGCCAAAGATGTCACAGTGGTGGAGGTTATGGAAGTCTCAGGAAGGAGCATTCACTGGAACATCAATTTCAACCTGGCGTCACAGGATTGGGAGATGGGGAGTTTTGTAGATTTTTATAGTCTCTTGTATTCTTGTCGTCCAAATATCCAGCATGAAGATGATTTGTGGTAGAGTCCTGCAGGGAAAGGGGTGTTCATTGTTCGTTCATTCTATAAGGTCTTCACACAAGTTCTTGAGATACAATTTCCGTGGAGAAGGCTTTGGTGTCATAAGGCTCCTCCCAAAGCTTCTTTCTTTGTGTGGACAATGTCTTTGGGCAAGATTCTCACTACGGATAATATGAGAAAGAGAAGAATAATCATTGCGACTGTTGTTGCATGTGTAAAAGATGGGGTAAGTCGGTGAATCATTTACTTTTACATTGCGAGGTAGCCAGGACTCTATGGGATGAGGTGTTTAAAAGAATGGACCTAGCGTGGGTTATGCTAAAAACCGTGTTGGATTTATTGGCTTGCTGGACCTCAATTTGAGGTGTGCGATAGATCAAAGCGGTTTGGAAGATGATCCCTATCTGTATTATATGGTGCTTGTGGCAGGAGCGCAATGAGAGGACTTTCGAAGACAGAGAGATCTATAGCGGAGCTAAAAATTTTATTTTTTAGGACTCTTTGTACTTGGGCCATTGCTGTGGACTTTAATGGCATGGACCTTCATGACTTCTTAGTTTCTAATGCACCTACATAAATAGGGCATATTTGACTTTGTAATTGACAGTTGTTGGATAAATAAATACTTGTTTTACTTGTAAAAAAAAAAATTAGTTAAGAGTTGACTTCCTAAATGATATAATAGGAATCGATACTAGTTTACTACCTTGTTGATAGACTTGGCACACTAAAGCCACGTGCTTCTGGTTTTATGTTCCTGTGGTTTTATTATGTGGATCCTGTTCTTGTACTGTAAGGGAATTTGATTTAGAATCAAAATGCATGATCGGGTGTCTGGCCCTGAAAGCCAATGATGTTTGAGGAACTTCACGTTGAGGATCTCCAATAAATACTGTTGCAGTTTACAGTCTATTTTTCTTAGAGATTTGTAAACATTGGCATGTTTGAATTTTAGTATTTTTGATTTTCAATGACTAGATTTTTTTTACAGTATTATTCACATTTTCTCATTAATTCTTAGATGGTGGAATTCTAACTTATCATGTCGTGCAGCGGCTATACAATGTTTGAAGAGGAAGAGGTTGTATGAACAGCAAGTGGAGCAGCTTGGAAACTTTCAATTGCGTATCCATGATCAGGTGTGCTTGTTATGTTATTTTTAAGAGAGTATGAAAAAGGAGAAAGGGAGGAGGGTGGAAGAGCCTGATCTTCTTTATGTTTGCTGTTGGGATGATCCTAAAATTGCTGGTATATTAATGTTGCAGATGATAATGTTAGAAGGGGCAAAGGCCACCACTGAGACTGTAGATGCATTGAGAACTGGAGCTTCTGCAATGAAGGCAATGCAGAAAGCAACGTATGTAGCATTTTCGGGGTCTACTCTGCATTGGTCCATCAATTTCCTTCTTAAATTGCTACTAGTTTGTTTATGCATTTTGAGACAACTCTGTTGACCCTGACTATGTTTCAATTCATGGTCTAATATGCAACTTGCAATTTAGCTCAGAAGCTGTCTATATGGTTATCATAAACCTCAATGGTATCGTGCTTCCCCTTAAATACTTTCATGAAGCTTTCACAAATGATTATTATTGGAATGGTTTCTAGTCATTCCTGTGGTGCTCACTTGATAAGTAAAAAGTATATTAGGACTACAGCCTCCGACCTAATTTATGTAACTAAATAGCTAACTGTTCTGCTTAAAAGTTTTTGTTGTGGTTAGGGGTGTAACCGGTCCGGTTTTGGACAAAATCTAAGACCGAACCGGTATGTACCGGTTTTGTATTTTTCAAAATCGATTACACACCGGTTACCCTCCTAAACCGGTACTTCCGGTTTTACCGGTTTCCGGTCCGGTCCGGTCTGGTTTTCCGGTTTTTTTAAAATGTAAATTTCACAATTTGTCATTAAAAATTTGTTTATAAAAAAAAAAAAGCTTTTAGTATTAATTATAATTATAACTATAATCTATAGTCTATATTAGACTATTAGTATTATTTATAAACTTATATGTTAGTATTAACATTTAATGTAATAATTTATAAATTATAATTTGAAATTATTTCATATATATGTGTATATATATATATATATATGAAATTATAAATTAACATTTAATGTATAAATTTATAATTATACATTATATATAAAACTTATTTATATTAATATTTAATATATATTTAAAATATTTTGTATAAAATTTATAGATAAAAATATTATTTTTTATTTTTTTTAATCAACCGGTCCGGTCCAGTCCAAAAAATCCCAAAACAGGAACTGGCCGGTTTTTACATTTTAAAAACCGGTTCCGGACCGGTTTTCCGGTTTGAGTTTACACCCCTAGTTGTGGTAGTCAAAGTAGCACCTCGGTTGAACTAATAGCAATCATCTTCTCATTGAACAGGAATATTGATGATGTGGACAAGACCATGGATGAGATCAATGAGCAGACTGAAAACATGAAACAGATTCAGGAAGCATTGTCAGCACCAATTGGTGCAGCCGCTGATTTTGATGAGGTTAATGATCTCTTGACTCATTTTCAATCCCCTACAAAAAAGGGCATTCTTTGGTTTATCAATTTCTTGAGCCCTGCTATTTCTGCTGGAGAGTCTAAATGTTTTTGTAATTGCAGGATGAATTGGAAGCTGAACTCGAAGAGCTGGAAGGTGCTGAGCTGGAAGAACAACTTCTTCAGCCTGCAACGACTGCTCCTGCAGCTCCAGTGCACGCCCCAGCAGGTCCGCAACGAAACCGTCCTACTCCAAAACGTACTGCTGAGGAAGATGAACTGGCTGCACTACAGGCTGAGATGGCACTTTAAGCAGGTCCCTTTTTCTCTTCTGATATGATTCATCCACCTTTTTTTTTTTTTTTTTTTTTCTATAAGTAAATTGATTCATCCACTTTAACAATGCATATTTTACTTTTCTTGTAATATGATATATCTATTTCTATTATACATCTTCTAAATTACTCATAAAAAAAAAATTATACTTCTGAATTATCTGTTGCTCATTCCGTAGTGCATGAAGTATTGTAGTTGGTTGGTGTTCAGTTTGTATAGTCTAGAATAGAACTACGAGTGGTTGACAATGCTACTTTTTCCAAGTTGGAAAGGCCATTCTAATAACAATTGAAACAAATCTACATTGTATGCAGTTTTAAGTATTTTTTTCTCTTTTGGCTTCTAATAGTGAGTTTGTTGGTCAGAATTTTGCAGATATTGCTCATGTATTTAATTTCTGGAGTCTATGTAAGGAATTGCTTGATTGTTTGATGGAGATTACTACTCTTTCATGCGTTCTGATTTCTGTATGGAATATTGGTAAGTAGACAATGTATATAAAGGTGGCATCAAATAAAAGGAAAGTCACCATTCTGAAATTTGTAATCTGCCTTATGGAGCTTCCAAAGTTCCAAACAACTCTTCTTTTATTTTCTTTTTCAAATTTTCATTTTCCAATATTCTGTGGAGCATATGTGATAGCTTACTGAATATCTCCCATGTATTATATCCAAGGGAATCTTACCCATCTTAGAGCCATATTCATATATAAAATGAAGAAAGTACCACCTTGTTGCTGTCAACCTTGGACTTGCTTGAATTATTGCTTAGCTAGAATGAATATTATGTTTTTTTGAAAAGGGGGAAAATTTATTGAGGTTAAACATTGGGGGGGCTAGATTATGCATTTAGAAGACGCGTAGTGGCAAGTAGTACTTCTTGGAAAAGGGGCCCATCTCATCTGCCTCTGCATTGGCCAGGCACTCAAACATGCAGTTTATAGGACTGTTTGATATTTCCCTTTCTTTAACAGCACGTATTTCTTGCGTGTGTGAAATGCGATCTCTCGCGCCATGAGGCAAGAGCACCTATATCGTTCCCATTTTTATTGGTGGAGAGGAATGAAAAAGGAAAAGTGATATGGGATGTAATACATTTGACTTGGTTTATACATAAAAGAGCTTTGCAACCTGATGATCTAAAACAAATCATATCAAAAAGTTGGTCAGGCATTTCTATATTTATGATAATGAACAAGTTTAGTCTCAAAATTCGTGTTTTTCTTGTGGTGATTCAGACTAAAAGCTCTCTATGTTAATTACTTTAATAGTTATGATTTGCGATAAATAAGTGACATTGTATTATGTAGCGTCGGTACCCTTGCTATTAGCCCCTTCTTTACGTTCAGCCTTTTGTCTTGTTATTTTAGCAAGTCCCTTTCTTACATGCAACCTTTTGTCTTGTCGTTGAGCCCGCCGATGTTTTGAGCGCTTCCCTTACCTTTGTTCCTATGGTTGGGGTGAGCATGGGGGCAGGGAGAGGACCACATGATCCAATCAATTTTAATCAGTGTTCGGACCCTGGGGCAAACATTAAGGCTGCGTTTGGATGTTGAGTTAAGTTAAGTTCTTTATGTATAGTAGTGAGTTGAGATGATGAAGTGAGTTTTGTGAAGTCCAATTAAGATGAGTTTAAATGTGTTTGGATATTAAGATGAGTTTATATATATTTATGAGAAGTTGAAAAAGATTGTGAGTCTCGTGTGTAAATAAGTGTTGAATTGAAAAATGTTGTGGGTCTCACGTGTAAAAATGTTTTGAGTTGAAATGAGTTTAATAATTTGAGAATTAGGTGTTTGGATGTTAGACTCAGCTTAAAATTAGACTGAACTGAGTAGACCTCTGTTGAGTCTATCAACCAAACGGAGCCGGGCTCAAACCCTAAGGCAAGCAAAGTGGGATCACGTGGGAACTCGACTCCCGAATATGCAAAGACCGATCCTCAATCAACCAATTTCACAAGTATTCGGACCTAGGGTGAGTATCGAGTGCTCAAACCTAGGGGTAAGCAAAGTGGGATCACGTGGAAGCTTGGCTCTCGAACATGCAATGTGCTTGTATCCAAGGCGAGCATTGCTAAAGGCAAAGTGCTTGGACCTCGGTCGGTCGAACACCACGAGAAATAAGGTGCTTGTACTCCAGATTAGAACTCATGTGAGGCAAAGTACTCGTACCTCAAGCAGGCACCATAAGAAGCAAAGTACTCAAACCTAAACAAGCAACCTAGGCCAATACCCAGGAGGCAAAGTGCTAGTACCTAAGGCAAGCACCCCAGAAGAAGGCAAAGTACTCACACCAAGGTGAGCACTGCTAAAGCCAAATTGCTCGAATCCCGGTTGAGCACCAGGAGAAGCAAAGTGCTCATACCCCAGGGGGGGCACTTTGGGAGGCAAAGTGCTCATACATTAGGCAAGCACCCTAGATTTCAAAGTGTTCACCAACCTGGTGAGCAAAGTGGAAAGCCAAAGTGCTCGCACCCCTATCCTGTTGCATTTTCCGTTTTATCTTCATTTGCCTGTTTGATTGCAGTTGTATGTCTTATCTTCATTTTGTAGTTGTCGGTCTTATCTTCATTTTTTGGTCCTATTTCCATTTCTTGTCCCATCTCCTTTTTCCGACCTATTGCATTTTTCAGTCTTATCTCTTTTCTTTCTGTCCAATCTTCATTTTTCTGTCCTATAGCATTTTTCTATTCTGTGTAATTTTTTTCGTTTATTTTTTTTCTTCGTATCTTTATTTGTCCATCATATTGCATTTTTTCCATCCTATGACTTTTTATGGTCCTATCTTTATTTTTTCGTCCTCTAGCATTTTTCAATCCTATCCCATTTTTCAATCCTATCTTCATTTTTCTATTATGTTGCATTTTTCAGTTATATCTTCATTTTCTCATCCTGTCACATTTTGTCGCCTATGGTATTTTTCAGTCTTGTTGCATTTTTTCATCCTATCTTAATTTTTTCATCTTGTTGCATTTTTCCTTCCTATTGCATTTTTTGGTCATATTTTTTTCCGTGCTATTGCATTTTCCCATCCTATTAGACTATAGTTTTCACTTTGTCATGGGTTCTTGTTAGACCATTCTAGACATGAATATTATAATTTTTTAGCATTTATGTACTCAATTAAATTTGACACATTTATCGAGTGGAGAGTTAAGCACATGCATTGCACATGCTATTCTCAACTAGTAATATGGAAAAATAGACTTTGGAGAGAGGTCTGCATAATACATTTTGAGAGCACTAGTATTAGTTTAGTCAAATGCCAGTACATTTCTAAATTTTGCCTAACTATGACTGAAATGGTCGGCATTGGAGTAATCAAAACTCCTCAACTCTACTTTTGAGTTACAATAATTTCAAACTCTTTTATAAGTTTGGCGAGTTACTGTTCATAGACAAAATGAATTTTTTATTCCAAAATTTTTATTGCTCTAACCCTCTCCTCTCTCTTTCTTTCACCCTCCCTCTCTCGTATTTGATTATAGGCTTTACGCTTGCATTTATGCCGCAAGAGGAAATCGAAAAAAGAAGATTTTTCTAAATTATTATGATACAGATTTTTCCAGATTATTTTTTTTACAGATTTTTCTAGATTAGTATGATACAAATTTTTCATATTTGCATTGAGTTTTATTGGACATGATGAACGTGTACGGATTGCTATTAGAATACAAAGACATTCCTCGCAAGAATTGTAGATGTGGTATAAGTTAGATAATTAGGTTGAAAAAAAAAATCAAATAGTTGGGAAATAATAAATTAATTAAAAGTTAAATTATTAATTAACATATAGTTACTGTAATTGTAAAATATGAAAAGAAAAATTAAAAAAATATTTTTTTTTGGCTAATATAAGTTTATATCTTGAATAGTTTTGATTTTATACCATACATGTAATTTTAGCTAAATTTTAGAAATAACTTTAGTTAGACCGATTCCAATGCTCTGAGTTGGATTACATTCAGATTTTTGAAATGCATGCAAAGCAGCAAAACTGACTGTCGGTTCTTGGAAGAAAAAAAGAACAGTACAGGTTGTCAATTATGGTGGGACTTTGAAAACGCACAAATGGCCAATGGGTGAAGACTAATGAGTAACGACAGGGCACATAGAAGTGGAAAAAAATAAAAAATAAAAAAAATAAAATGGAAAGAATAAAAAATAAAAATAAAATTGGAAAATAAAAAAAACAAATGGACAGAGAGAGAGAGAGAGATGGGAAAAGAAAAAAAAAAAAAAAAATCTTGAAATTGGAAAGAATAGGGGTGTACACAAATGGTAATACAAGTTGCAAGCATGAGATTGAAGAGTTCTCAATGAATCATATACGTAAGTAGAAGAGCAACAGCCATCAGCACGTACGCAATTCCTTGGTCAATTGCTAATGCTACCCCTGCAAAATTAAAATCCATAACCAACCATATCAGACTGCTTTGCAAACACCACCCAAAAAGAAACTATGAACAATTCAATCCCCTTCTTAATAACATGTATTTCCAGTGTGTGTGTGACAGAAAGGGAGGAAACAGACCACGACATGAACGGCCAGGCGCAGGTGCAAGGCTCTGGGCATGGATGGAAGGCATCCCTATTGTCAATAATACAAGTGCAAAAGAGGCCATTACTAGCAACTGAACCCTCAACATCTCCATTGTAATTGAATCTAAAACTCCTATTTGGGATTTCTTTCTTCTATATATGACTTAAAAAAAACCAGAACTCCTTCAGCACCTCAATGTGTTTGATTTGATTTGGCTTTAGCATTTATAAAGAGGAAGAGAGAGAGAGGCAAAAGTCTCAGGATGGGAGAATCTTCATAAAATAGAAGGCCAATCTGGCTTATAATTGCTGTTAGATAACAAGGCTTTTAGACCCATATATTTTGGGTCTTCAGATTATTCCATGTGTACCGCCATGTGTGGGTGCACGTTCACTCTCCACGCGTTGTCGAGCTGTCTACAGAGACGAGACCACAATGAAAGACCACTCCCTTTTACTTTACTAAATCATACGGCCACATGGGTAAAAAAATAAAGAAAAATTTAAATATACAACAGACTGCTTGGTCGTTGCTTTGGCCTGGTCTCAGAATTCGAGAGGGACGAACTACGAAGGGCTTTAAGTTTTACCTCGTTTATTTTTACAGATAAAATGTGAGATTAAAATTAAAAATTAAATAAATATTATTAAAATATATTTTTTAATATTATTTTTATTTTAAAATTTAAAAAAATAGAAATATTTATTTTATTTTATGTAAAAATTTTAAAAAATTATAATAATTAAATAAAATGAAATAAATTACGAAAACAAACGAGGTTGGGGACAGCTAGATATCATCTTTGATGTCTATTAAAGCAACAGCAAAGAATAATAGAAAGTTGGGAATGGGCAGCTCGATATTAACTTAGCAATGAGCGGGCATGAACACATGTATTAATCAATACCATTACAGAAAAGAATTTGCAACAGATGCTGCTTAGAGGTTGTGGGCATATCAAGATTTTAAAATTAAGCTCATTTCCTTTTTTTTATTAAGGTTAGAGAGCAAATGAGAAAAGAAGCTGCCATCGGAAACAAGAGATTTCCCATTTAATCAAACATCCTCCACAGAATAGTTATGCGACACGGGAATCGGACACTATTTTTTCGAGCATCAAAACCTATTTTTAGCTCAGCATTCTGATTTCATAAAGCATTAAGCAATACAGCAGCACTCATTTGGGAAACTATCTCAAGGCTGAATGTCAATCTGCATTCTAGTTGTGAGAAACTCGTCAAAAGAAAATATAAGCCATAACTCCCATAGCTTTAGGAGTTAGAATTCCTCAAGCATCTAATCACCACCTCAGCTTAGTGGAACTGCTGATAACTCCAGATAGTCGAAATCGTCAGATATTCCAACCTGCAATCAGATTTAATATCAATACATCAGAAAGGAGAGAAGAGAAACTCACCAAATAAGACTACTGGTCTTAAGCACATGCTATTGCTCTCCCCAATTATGGAAAAAGTTATTGTCCTTAAAAAAAAAAAAAAAAAAAAGGGTTTAGTCCAATTTATGGGGGAATGACCAGAACACAAAGGTGCCTGATCCTCATTACAAAAAAAAGATTTACTGGGTTTTCTTTTAGGTCGACATGTAGGATGCATTCATGCAATCCGAGAGACATATATTGGAGTTGGCTCCAGTCTTTCTTTTTTCCTTTATGAAAAAAAGCTAGTAAAAAATGTGGATGCCCAAACACTGTGGATAGTTAGTAGGTATCATGGCTATATAAGCTTATTGCACGAACTAACACGGTTTGAGGAAACAAGCCCATAAACAATGAACAACACCATCCAACACCTAAATGGCAGTGATGTGTTTTATTTATCTGTACCGTTTGCCAATACACAAATATGCATAATGAAGAAATCAGGCAATGTACCTCCTTGTACATGTTTTCAAGCTGTTCTTTGGCCTGGGGAAAGTTGTTTGAACACCATTGCCGCAGTGTGAAGATGTTATCTGTGGAGTTTTAGCCCATAAAAATAAAAAAGAAAAGTTGCCGTTAGAGTTCACAACCTATGGGAACCAAAAACATCCAAGTAAGAAAACAAAAAAGAAAAAACAAGGGAGAAAACATAGGCGTAGAAGGTAAACCCGTCCATCTGTTAGCTGCTGCATGGGCCACTTCAATTGCATCCTCTGCCATTAAATTTTTAAAACTATCAGTACACAATATCATCAGTTAAGTCAATTCCTAGATTTGATAATGTTAAAAATACTGTTTTTGTATCAACTGGGATTATAAGAATTTCTTAACTCATTGCTTCAAAAGCAGCTGGATCATTATCTGCATACTGACACATCTCATCCTGATAATGTAAAAGACTTGTAATCACAAGCTTGAATAAAAAAATACATGTTTCTTGATGCATTAGTCATTACAAAGGAACAGAATCCAATCCAACCTTCAGCATATTATGCTTTTTCTCAATGGCTTTTAGCTCAGCTAAGGCCTTCTCACGTTCATCCTGGTAAAGCTTTCTAGTCAGATACAAGGACATGACACTCCATCCTTGCCCTTCTAAGAATGAGATGAAATGGACTTACAGATTCCTCTCGTCCCTTCTTTAATGCCTCACATTGGTCAACTAGTTCCGCAAGCCGCTTCTTACTGCTTTGGAGATCAGATTCAAGTTTGCGATACACATTCCTCAGCTGGTCAAAAGTATCGGCAAAGTTCAATGAATTTGTTACATCAACATGTATTAGAATATGGGACACCAATTCAAGGCACCAAAATTGAGGTTAACAAATACAGCAATTAAATCCTCACCTGATTTCCAGCACAGCTAGGAAGGCTCCAAAAGTACACCTGGTATTTCAAAATTATTAGCACTCTAAAATGATGGGATCGTCTATGTAATATTGTAATATCATTTGATGGTTACTGATGAAATAAAATTATCGTTGACAGTTGTATAGAACAACTTCGTCTGCAAAATTCGCTTGTGCACAGACTGAGTAATGACCCCTTTCCTCTAAAAATGTTTACTTACAGAGGTTCCTATCTTGTCTTTTGAAACAAGGTCATCATCCACTAAACTTTGGACGACATCTTTCACAGACTGAGTAATCACCCCTTTCCTGGGGCCCAACTTCTCAAGCTCCTTAAGCTGAAATCATCAAGAAAACATATAAATGTTGCAGTTTTCCACCATAAAGGTATATAATTCATCAATTTAGTTGAAAGAGAATGTAAGAATACCCTTATGGAACCGAAGCTTGAAACTAAGGCCATCAAATGATACAACGAATAAGTTCATAAGTCAACTTAATAAACACAAATTTTCCATCCTTTGATGGTCTTCTTTTTAGTATATATATTTTCCATAAGGCTACGAAAACATGAAAGAAAGAAACAATACTGCATACTCGACTAAAAACGCAATCCAGTGTACTCACAAGGAAGAAGTCTTGAGATTCATAGAATATTTGAAGCATCTTCTCACGCTTCTCTTCCAATGAAAGACCCCGTTTCTTAGACTACAACAAGAATCAAGCGTTGTTATGCAAATAAAACATCATGGCTAGCAAAATAAAAAGCTATAGCAATATGTTGAGGGGAAAAAAGGTAGAACCAACAGAAAAATTTTGTAAATGACATGCTAAATATATGTAGGGGCGCTCTCATTTTTCTCAGTTATTCTTCCATTTATAACACACTTAATTTTAAATGCATCCATAACTTAAAACAAGGTAATTCGGTACGCCTAAGTTTGGTAGTCCGAGAAAATTTGTCAATTTCACTTGAAATCTAATTTTAATTATACTTCTAACAGACTCAAACAAATAAAAAAAAATTGCTGCATTCCTCTGCGAGTAACCAAACAGAGCAGTAATGCATGAGCCGAGGTATCAACGCTAGGGTTTATAATTGAATCTCACAGACCATAATCTACCATATATTAAAAAATTTCACGAAAAGCTCAACCGCCCCAAAAAAAAAAAAACAAAAAAAAACAAGAGAAGAAAATTTTAAGTCAAAACAAGTAACAAAGGTAGAAGATACGGATCTGATGGCATGGTCAGGATCAGATATACCAAGGCAAAATAGTAGAGACGAGAGATTAAATTGGGGTTTAGAGGGAATGATTAAACCACCATTGCAATGGACCGTTCGGATCGTTTCGCGACGAAGATGACGACGACGACGACGACGACGGCTCAGATAGAAACAAGAGTGTCCAAGAAGGCTCTCAAGCAGCGTTCTGTGCGAAATCAGAACTTCTGATTAGGCGGGAAAAGGGTGGATATTGCTGTCTACGTATATATAAGGTTGAAGAATTACTCGTATGCGGATGATAATTCTATTTGAAGTAGTGAGTGGATACTCCGTGTTAGTTCTATTGATAAACGATGATAAAATAAAATAAAAATATTATTAAAAAAATATTATTTTAATTTTAATTATTTTTAAATATAATTATATAGATTTACGTGAATATCTATTTGAGAATTGTATGCTATGCATATATGAGTAAAATGATAAGAGATATGATAATTATAATCGTAACTACACAAATGTCATATAATAAAATAAATAAATAAATATGAGATTTATAAAAAATTAATTAATTTTTTAATAATAGATCTTTTTTTTTTTTAAATAACTATTCAATACTTATATATTTTACCACTATACGTAACATTACTCAAATAATAAGCATCACTCTACAGTTTATCTGCAACTTTATATTAAAAAATTATTTCCTTTCACTCTAATTCAAAATTATTGTCTGGCTAAGACTAATGAAAGTAGATTTCTTTTTACCGTAAAAAAAAAAATTAAAAAATTTATTGTCCTATCAATAGTTTAAAATACATGAAAAAATAATTATTTAATATTTAATTATAAATAGATTTTGATATAATTGTTATTATATCATTCATGCATATATTTGTTTATGAGAAAATTATTTAACACTCCCGATTCCGTCACGAGTGGGGCTACTCTACTGCCCCACTCTTACCGTTGAGCTTATTGTACAGTAATTTTTTTTTTCTTTTCATCTTTTTTTAATACATTTTAATATTTTTAAAAAATAAAAAAAAAATACTAACACACTAAAAATTACTTTCTTAATTACTAAGTAAAAAAAAAAAATTTGACCAGCAGTTAAATAGAGTGATTAAAATGAGAGGACAAAGTAATTTTATTCTTCGGCCACGATATGGATTAGGTAACACTTACTATATAGTATGTTGTTTGCTATGTTAGTTTAAAAATAGGAAACTACATGCGATAAAATTTAAAAATTAAATAAAATATTATTATAATATTATTATATAAAATTAAGAATAGAAGTTATACTGGGATCAGCCACTGTTTACGTTATACACCATACACCTTACGTGTAAATTATTTTTTTTCCCTCCTGATAGAAACGCTCGTTTTACCCAAACTCAAATTGCCAGTGCATTTCGAATTCTAGGTTCATCCCGCGTCGCCAGCCCAACACCACCCCGCGACGGCCATCCCTCGGTTCAGCGCCACCCCGCGACGGCCATTCTTCGTCTACCCAGTGCCGCCACTCCCCAAGAGCTCATTGAACGGGGCAAACCAGGTTGCATCCCTTGAAGACCCTCCTCCTCCCTCGTCCAGCAACCCGCATCACCATCCCTCTGCCCAGCACTGCCCCTCTCCACGACCTGATTTAACGGACAGCGACGCATTTCCGGTGGAGATCTGTTTTGCCGCCACCCCTGCATGTGCAAATCGAGCGAAAAATTTTTAAGATCTAAAGTCGGAGATTCTTAAAGGGATCGCGGGTTTGTCTCATTGTTGAGTCGGTCAGTTTCAATTGTCATCTTCAAGCATTCAGAGTTCAAGTTTTCTGACCCCTTTGCTTTCTGGGTAAGCTTCAAATGTCATGCTCTGTGATGCGCAAAGTGTTTCATATACCATTTCTGCTGGTGGGTCTGATAGTTGGAGGTGCTTTTATGTCATATCAAAACTACTGAAATTTATGCCGTTTGATCTATATTTAAATCGCTGTTGCTGGGTTTTTTTACTTCTTGTTGATGCCTCAAGTCTGTGGTACAAGAAGTTTATTTTTTGGAGTATTTAGACTGGATTTGAAAAATTCCATGGATCTATTGTATGGTGTAGGTTTTGTGATATCTTGAGTTCCCATTTCGATCGACTGTATACTCGTACTAGTAAATTTATTATCTTTCAAGATCTGTAGCGGAAATGTTATTCTTTTTCTAATTATTATATATATTTTTTAAGTTCTTGGTTTGATATCCATGGCGACGATGAGTTCACTGCCATTTAATTTTTATAATTAAAGGAGGTGGAAGCTTTCCTCCTTTCCCACTAACCAATATTTTGATTGGATTTGTTATGAGGAAAACTCAATATGGGTTTAGCTCTTCAGATGAGTTAGCTTCACACCGTTCTCGTTAGCTATCACATCCAGGAAGTACTTTTTTGGGTCTCTTCTTCTGGGCTCAATTCAAGTGCATCTATCACTTGGAGAATGGCTTTTCTGATATCAATTCAAGCAATTTCCATCACTTCGTTACTAAGCTCCTTTTAAATTTTATATAGCTTTTCTGTTCTGCTCTATAATCTATGTTATGGACATGTATTTGCTTGCTGAATCTATCAGTATTCTTTGGGTATGCTTGCCATGTTTTGTCTGCCTCTGTGTGTGTGAGAGAGAGAGAGAGATAGTAAGGTTTGCAGAGTTTTGGTTGAATTGAGATCTGCGTATCCTTCTATCTATTGTTACCCTGAGTCTAAATAATATTGGGAAACTGCTCCCGTACAAAGAAATTTAAAAAAGCTTTTTATCATACCATTGACATCTATATGCGTTTTTGGCTGCAATTAAATAACAGGCTATTAATCTGTTTTGATAGCCATTCATTCTTGGCAAGCATTGGAGTTATAGAACTACCCTGCTAGAAGATATCTGCTTAGACCTTTGTTTGAGACTGTCACAAACATGGTTCAGAAACTAGAAACTATAAAGGGTGGGGGAGGATCCATTAGGGTTGGTACGACGGGAACTATAGCCAAGAAAATCATCTGATGTAATCACAAGCCTATGTTTACGTGATAGAGATTGGCTCTGTATGTAATCACAACCCTCAATAATTTTAGGTTCTTAATGATGTTATATCTGGTCATGTTGAGCTGGCCATGCATATTATTTGCATTCACTTTACATCTGAAAACGATGCCTTTAGTACTAGCTCTACTGCATAATTGAGTTGACAAATTGTACATATTTATGAATTATTATCTGAATAATAATAAAGCTAGCATTTATCACATTTCTCCTGTCATAGCTCAACTGCATAATCTTGAGTTTCACAAATGAAATGAGAAGGGCAACAAAATTTTCATGTGAGAGTGCTGGGGGCAAGTATATCCTCCTGAATATATATAATAACATGAAGTTTTATGTTGTATTTAGTCCAAATATTGCCGGAATTAGTAGAAATGCTCAACATATTAACTGAGGAGTACATATCTCTATGAATTTCCAATGTTAAGGGTGCAGTTTCCCTTATCTTACAGAATGGTAGCTTCAAACCTATGTGAAGGGAGCTCTAGTTCTTTTTTTTTTATGAGTAAGGGAGCTCGAGTTCTTAAGCCAGTCTTTTGCTCTAGTGTTGCTTTGACTTGGAGATCCTTCCAGTTATCAGCCATCTCGAGTGTAAGGCAGCAATGTAGGAATTGTAATGTAATTGTTAAGGCAACACTCCAAAATGTGGTTGTGGAGTAGTTTGTAGAAAGTGTAATTTGTAATTTGAAGCTTGAAGAATGTTGAAATTTGTAGTTTTTATCAAATTGTGGTTGTAAATTGGCACTTTGTAGCTTGAAGAATGTTGTATCTTAAGAGTCAAGATATCCAAATTATACTCGGAACATTTCATCTTGAAAGTATGAATACAACTGGCTCAATTGTGACAATTGTAGCATGAAAATATTGCCCATCGATAGCCATGATATTGTTTTACTTTCACAAGTTTTTTTTCTTCTTTCTTTTGTTGGATTTTGTTTTTTAAACTGATGATTGTGGCATCCATTTCCATTTTGGCTTGATGACTTGGATGGCCGGATGAACAAGAGGAATGCATACAGTTATGCTGGCTGATTTTTTAGCTAAATAGAAACCATTTATTGAGATGGAAAAGTAATAATATCTTGTGCAAACTAAATTCAGGCAGAAACTCACATCAAGACCAAAAGCTTTTTCAATACAAATGTTAAAGTGATTTTGACATGATGCCTCCGTTTGTTGATCCGAACCAACCAGAAAAATTACATATTTGATTTTGACACTGCTTCCAGCTATTTACATATTTGATCAAACCAACTGGAAAAATTACAATAGATACAACCCAATACAAAAACAACCATATTCGTGTACATAACCCTCCGCTTTTCAAGTTAATTGTCTCTCTTGCTTTATCTTCTTTTTTCGGGTTTCATACTCGTGCAACAATACTTTATCCTTCTTCTTCCAATCTTGGTTCTCTCTTGTCAGAATGTTCTCCTCTGTTACTTTGTACAAAACAAAATTTCATTAAAACATGCTTATCTCACTATCTACAACACATTGAATCATGAAAGTCCAAGGCTTGCCTTATCATACACATACAAATTTCCATCCTAATGAGCTATAACAAAAGCACCATCACCTCCAAGCACCCATGCAACACTAGTGCAACAACTGTCAAAAAGAGACAAGTTTAATCGAACCAGACATTTAGACTACTTGAATAAAAATAGTAACAATAAAAATACTTGAAAACATATATATATATATATATATATATATATTTTTATAGGTTACACTATGTTAAAATTCTTGAAAACAAATTCTACCATGACGGAGTAGCAAACAATTGGAAGTCAAAAGCAATACAAGCGAGAGCAAAGATGGAAATAACATACCCCAGTACCTCATAGCTTGCATACCAGAAATAGTTTAACAAAGGAAAAGACAAATAGTTTTTTTTTTTTTTTGCTGAGAGAAAAGATGGAATAGTCTCTAGGCTTGAGAAGAAACTCTCTGAAAAACCATAGGTGGTGAGATTGGCAATGAAGAATGTGAATAAGAAAATTATTCTGGTCATCGACTAAGAACGCATGAACCAATATTGAAAGTGGTGAGATATGCATCACCCAAAACTAAATTCCATTAATTTACAGAACCAAATCCATAATAATATACTTGAAGTGTAGAATAATCAAGGGAGATTTGCAATCCAAAGAATGCTGGCAAAGATAGAACGATGAGAAGCTACTAAAATTCACTCAATTCATATATTTCTTTCTTTTTTCAATCCCAGTGCCTAATTCTAAAAACAAATTGAGGAATAAGCCCCAAATATTCAATCCAAAAGCACGAAAACTAACTTCCAAATGAATGAAGCATATCAAGTGTGTGTGTGTGTGTTTTTAAGCTTCTTGCGTGCAGGGAAAGAATGTATAACTGGTGCAAGAAAATCACTTGAATCAGTAGCGGGTAGCCTTTGAGGAGACCCATTTGCCTATTCTCTCTCTGATTATGATTATTTTCAACATTTCTCAGGGAACTCTTATTTAGTAACGAAAGATCATATTAATCTATTCCACCACTTATGTACCTTGCAAATGATTGTGGTAACTGTGGAACTTCATAAAGAAATGACAAAAACATAATGGTACATTCCACCTCTGACTTCTTGCAAATAGAAAACGGAAATTGAAATGGACAAGCAGTCAAGTTTATCAGAAATATGTCCAAATGAAAAATCTAGAGTTGATATACCAAAACATGAATTAGGATGGCTTGTAGTATTTTGTTGGTACAAAATTACAAATGGCATTTTGGTGACAACCCCATCGCATGCCTTTCCTTGAATCACAATCTTAACTTTGGTGCCAGCCTTGTGTGACCCAGATTTCACATACCCCATGGCTATATTCTTCTTAAGGCAGGGGCTAAATCCTTCACTGGTGACTTCCCCAATTTCTTTTCCTTTATCATCATGAATCTCACTGTGGCTTCTGGGAGGTGGTCCTGACGAGAAATACCCGAGGTGCTTGAGGGGGCGGACTGGAAGCTTCGCAGCTTGGGGACTTCGTCTTCCGTCGAGCTAAGGTCGAAAACGACTGCCTGCTGTGCTTGGGGTCGGGGTTGCGAATTGGAAGCTTTGCACAATTGGAGGGCTTCCGTCGAGCTTAAGGTTGAAGATAAAGTTGTGCTTTTTTTTTTGGGGTGTTGGCTCAAAGAAGAATTTCAAAATGAGTGGGAGAGGAACGGGCAACAGGGACGAGGAGGAGGGAAAAAAAATTGAGTTCTTCTATAGAGCAGCCTACTGTAGGGTGCACACTTTGCACACCTACGTGGCTGCTAGTTTTTTTTTTTTTTAACAAAATGTGCGTTTTGATTCTCAGTTGATTTTCTCTTCCCCATTCGAATTTCAGAGCCCGTGAAATATCTCATCCTTCGCCCGCGTTGCGTCACCTTCCTCTGCCAAGCGCCTCCAGACGACGTCGTCTCTCTATCCAGCGACGCCGAGCTACGCTACACCATCTGCCCAACGCCGCCACTCCCGAGAGGCTTGGTTCTTTCTCTCTCCTAAGGCTAGGGTTTCACACTCTCTCTATCTCTCTCTGAGGCTTGGGTCTTATTTTCTGTCCCTCAGAGATTTAATGGCGCAGCAGGAGGTCCATAATGGAGGAGCCGCTAAAGGAGCTATCAACGACGCCTTGGTTTTCACGGCGGTAAAGACGCAGCTGCTTGTGGAAGTTCCCAAGGCGAGCAACGCCATTTAGTCCTACAATGCTGCGTTCGGCGCTGAGGAGCTCGGCCGTACCATTCACCCCAAGCGCAAAGCCGATCAAGAACTTCCTCTCATTCTCTCTGCTCAGTTAAAGCTCGGTGGCTCCGTAAGCCTCTCTCTCTCTCTGCGTATATACTTTTTTCGAACATTCTTGTTTGTGCGTGTAGAGTCTCTTGGATCTGTAGGCCTCAGAGGCAGTTATTTGCATTTTAATGGATCTCATGCAATTTTGTGTTAGTTTTTTACGATTTTTACTTCAAAATATACTTGATTTCTCTGGTTTTAGATAGTCGTTCATATGCATGGCTCTTTATTCCATACGTTTTTCACGTCTTTTCTCTGGTACCTTCAGATGTATAAACCAAAATTTTTCACTTTTACGTGGTTATATGCTTGAGTTTTATAAGATTTGTGAAATTTTATCAGCCTTAGTTTTTTTTTTTCCCGATGAATTTATTGTATAGATTTTGAGATTTATCGATCCTAAGATGATTTTTCCTTCCTTTTGGGTTTCATAGCTTCGAATTGGGATTTCGCTATCATTTGAAGGATTCACTTGGCGATATAGGAGAAATACTACTCCATAGTTATCAATAGTTTGATCTAATCTCCAGTTTAGCTCTCTCTCTCACATATGACAACAAACACTTTGAGGCCCTAATTGTTTATTGTTGAATCATTTTAGAGAATAAAGTTGTTTAATGTGATTTTATTTGTGTTATTAGATTGATAAAAATAAGAAAATTGGTTCGTGACAATGATCTTGTTGCTTTTTGGCTCCTTATTTTAGAGAAAAAGTAAGAAGAGAAAGTAAAATGAACAAGTTAGGATATGGGTTGAACCTGAGGCTGTCGGCGCAACAGAAGAAGAAGCAACAGTCGTCAAAACCACCCCGTCCGCCTCCTTTTGGCTTTAATGATGAGGATGAAGACAATGTCGAAAGAGAGATTTCTTGGCAGGCTAGCAAGAACAAGTCCCTCAAGGATGTGAGTAAAGGCCGTTGCAGGGAAATATGCTCTTCTTTTGGGTTTAATTTCTTCTTCATATCATTTCTTATGGGTCTGACTTGTTTATCAAATATGTAATTTATTGGAGTTTTTTTTTTTAGACTCTCGCCTTTGATCAAATTTTGATCTCCATTATCTTTTAAATGTTTTTGTCCCTTAGTTATGTGTGTTGTCCATTTTCGGTCCTCAATGTATGTTTAAGTCCGTTTGCTTTCTTTCTAAATCTTTTAGACCTTTTATTTTGAAGTTTTTGCTCCTGTATGGTCTATCTATGGTCTAGCTTTGGCGTGGTTTTTGCGTTAGTACCTGCAATTTCAATAAAAGACATCGCATCATTTAATGTATTATTTACTGAGAAAAGGCTGAATTCTTTAGAGGACATCCCATTTATGGGAATCATTTAATGTATTAAACTACTCTTGCTCAATGTATTTAATTTCAATGGGAATCTCAAATGTTATTATCTTTATTTGGTCCTGAAGTCTTGGAGTTGGTCTTCCAAGTCTCTTCAGGTAACCAAAGAGGCGGTTGAGCTTTGTGGCTCTAGTGAACCATGTAGGCCTGGAGCTCACTGCATCACACTTGATCACTATGCCTGCAAACTTTTCCTTTTCACTCCCTTTCACTTTCTTATGGTTGTTTCTGAATGAAGTTGAAAAATAACCCCCTGATTTACAGGTTATGGCTATACAATGGGCGGCTGCAACTCTAACTATGGTGCTGGAGTGACGGAGGATTCACTGAAGACGTTACTCTTTTTGCAAAGATTTTGATTGAATCTCAAAATATCCATTCATGTTATGTATTTAGATAGCCATAGTATTTGTATAACTGGAATGATCCTGAAGTTATGGGTCAAAATATCCATTCATGTTATGTACTTAGATAGCCACAATATTTGTATAACTGGAATGATCTTGAAGTTATGGAAATCTGTTCTTGTACTTGATGGCATTTATTTCATGAACATGTGGTTAATTTCAACATTACTAGTTTGTCAGTTTGATGTGGAGCATAAGCAAAGAACATGGTTGTTGTGTTTATCCAATCAGATCTTGGTTGTAATTGTGGACAACTATTTTAGACTGTAATTCTGGTATGCTCGGCTGTAATTGTGGACAGATCTTGGTTGTAGTTGTGGACAAATATTGTCAAGTGTAATGCTATGGACAGATTGGTTGTTGTAATTCTAGAAATATTTTGGTGGTTAGTTTATTTTTGTTGGTTAGTGTATTTTTTGGCAGAGTTTGGTTCTAATTTTGGACAAATTACCCTATGATTTTGGACAGATTACCATATAATTTTGGACAGATATTGTTATCATTACAATCACAATCAACAGAGTGCAATATAAACAATTACATTATAAACATGTTTTTGTAAGTAACATTCAAAGTTACATTCCAAAATGTCTTACAAATATTACAACATTACAACATTTCAAAAAGACATTAACTGGATGAACATTACAAATGACCTAATATCCATATCTTAGCACTGACCGACATACATTATTGTTTTTCGAATATAAAATAATTACAGCACAAATAATAACAAAATAATATCAGCTTCATCTTGAGTTTCTTTGCCTTTCATATTGCTTGATTCTTGTGCAATTGTCCAATCATGCAAAGGATATACAGCCAAAATATCTTGAGTCCAAAGAAATCCGTAATTTTCCAGATGCTGCTCTCGTAACTCTGTAAAAGGAAACACAAAATTAATTAATTTTTCTTGTTGGAGCTACTCATGTCAGTCATGTAAAAAACATGAATTTGTACCTACAGAAACAGCTGATCATCTGACATGCCATAACATGACATTTTTGTCATATTTGGTCAATCATCCAGATATTGTTGTAGCCAAGATAGAATGAGGTCAACAAGGTTCCAAAGTGATAATTGATGATGCAATGCATACTCAATTGGGGCTATGAGCAAAGACGTGCTTTATTAAAAAAAAAAGAAACTGGCATACATGCTTCATTTGTAAAGCTATTGCTTATAAATAAGTTTCATGGCAAAGCATGAGTGAGGGATACAAGCTTTCAATTGCCTATTTCTTTGAATGCCCTTCCTTTTTTTTTTTTTTTTGGATAAGTAAAAGTAAAACTTTATTATAAGAAAAGACATAGCCCAAGCACACAGAGAGTATAACTAACCATGAGTGAGGGATACAAGCAAATTATAACTAACCATGAGTGAGGGATACAAGCAAATTATGAAAACTGTCGTGTTTTGACAAAGAAAGACAGTATACATTCTTAGGGATCACCATTTTTCTGTTATATAAACATGCATAAAGGTTGGGTTATCAATCAACCCTTTCAGTTCACAAGTCTGACACACCGACACACACTCTTGACCTCTTCCTCGATCTCATTCAACACATCAATAGAGACGATACCATGCACACAAACACATAATTCAGTAAGCAACCCTTTTTAGCTCCCATGCTTCACATGGCAGAAACTTTTTTCAGATTCATTGAGTCTTGAACATCTTTTAACAGAAATCTTTGTTTCCCTTTGGACCTCATATAATGCTTACTCATCGATTAATCTTTTTTTAACACCTTAGTCACTTTCCAACTACAAATAATTAATCTCTCAGAACAGCTAAGAACACCATACCTTGGTATCTTCAACCATCATGTCATATAATTTATAACTAATTTGCTTGTTGTGCCTCTTGCAAGCAACTTTCCCAACTTCTCAGAAAATCAATACTTACAATAAACTCAAAATTATTTTCTTCTCCATACTCTTCCCCTCCACATGCATACACTTACGCAAAGCAGACATATAACTCCACTATCTTCCTTTCATTCTCACAAAGAGTTAAAAGATATAAAATGAATAAGAAATAATATTATCTCTACTGTTTTCATTTTCTAACAGTTAGTCTTTATAAGAAATAAAAGGCCCTAAGTTCTTCAAACACCTCTATAGTTACAGATCAGAAAAAGATGAGTATGCAACAAAGAAAGACAGATGTTATTTAAGGTTGTTGGTAAGAGAACTAATGGTCAAGCTGGTAGATTTAAACAGATATATATATATATATATTATATCTTCCATAATAGTTCAAAAAAAATGTTCCTACTCTTCTTTAAGCATGTTAACTTTAGTTATCTTTATTTTATTATTGTTAACTAACGGTCAAGCTCCATTCAAACTTTTATTCACTAGCATCATTCCCCAAGCCTCCTACTTAAGAAACAACATCAATCTTAATACTCTTGTTCACTTTAAATGTCATGATAAATTTACCATGCAGGATCTTATTGTCACAGAAATAGGCAATTGAAAGAACCCTCGATAAAATGTCAAACATGTATAAATGTGGCAAAAAGAAAAAAACTAAATGTGAGCGAGAGCAATAAAAGACCTGTGCATGAGCCATATAGAACTTCAACCGATTCATCTCACTGGCAATTCTGTCCAAAAGCATGCTCTGAATCTCTCTGAGGTTTGTCCCATTCCCCAAGCTTCCTACTTAAGAAACAACATCAATCTTAATACTCTTGTTCACTTTAAATGTCATGATAAATTTATCATGCAGGATCTTATTGTCAAAGAAATAGGCAATTGAAAGAACCCTCGATAAAATGTCAAACATGTATAAATGTGGCAAAAAGAAAAAACTAAATGTGAGGGAGAGAAATAAAAGACCTGTGCATGAGCCATATAGAACTTCAACCGATTCGTCTCACTGGCAATTCTCTCCAAAAGCATGCTTTGAGGTTTGTCCCATTCTCAACATGTTCAATGTGTCGAGCAAAAGCTCCAGGGTCTCTCTCGCAGACGCGGCCTCCGACCTCTGATTCAACCCATTTCTGAGAGCCACGAGTGAGTGATCCATGGAACCACTGTACTGCTCGATCTTTTCTCGGAGCTCGACCAGTGGGGCTCACATTCGCACCACCGAAGCATCAAAATCCACGAATTTGGTATTGAGGTTAACGAAATCGGCGTAGTCGCGATTAATCAGGTCGATGAGCTCGTGGTTGAGGGAGGCAAGATGGGCATCGAGTTCGGATCGGAGCATATCGAAGGGAACGAAGGTTCGGAGCTCGGAGATGTAGGATTCGGAGTTGAAGTTCACGGAGAGGAAGAGAGAGGGCTTGAACCAGAGTGGGTGAGAATCGAGAGTGTCAGAGAAAAAGTCCGTGGCGGATCTCGGCGGTGTTGCTGCTAGGATCGGATCCACCATTTTGAAATCGACCTTCCTTGTTGTGTTTGGCTCGCGTCGTGGCGGGGAGGGCTCTGATCGGTGGTTTGATACTTGGCTTGATTGCGCTGAGATCGAAGACGACGAAGGAGGTGCGAAATGAGAAGATTCTCGAACAAGAATTAGGGCTGAGAGGAGAGATGATTTCATCTACATGTGAGGGTTGAGAGCCTGCGAGCGTGCGTGTAAGTGAATCCGATCCAATGCGTTTAGTGAATCCGGTTCACACCTCAGGTGTGTTGCGGTTATAGTAAACAGTAGGCTGCAGAGAAGATTTTTCCAAAAAAATTACATGCCACGTAAGGTGTGCTTTGGTTGATGCCGCACAGTGGACTGATGCCAAGAGTTTTTCAAAAAAGAACACATTGAGTGATGTTGATGATTGCTAGGGAACAGACAATCCACCACCCCATATTACCGAACATCTGGAAATATATTTTACTTTTTCTCTCTTCTCACTTTTCTCTTATCCCAATTGCTCCTCATTTCCTTCATCTTCGTCTTCGTCCTTGTCCTCCTCGTTCTCCCTCTTCTCTTAATGGAACTATGCAAAACTCATGGCTATGACCATGGCCTCAAATCTCTTTTGCTAGAGTCTTCTTGATCGAGCTAGATTTGTGTTCTCACTTTGATCCTTTTTTTGTGTTCTTATGTCGGATTTGTTCTTTCAAGTTACATCTTTGTTTCGTGTTTTGAATCCTATTTTATTGTGTTTTGATCTTAATTATGGTTTTGATCTACTAGTGGGAGAGTGAAAAATCTATATATCCAATAAGAAAGGTGCCAAGGATGTAGCACGAGACCGGTTCTGAGGAGAATGATTTTTTTTTCTCATTCATTTTTTATTTTTTAAATATATTTTTTTTAAATTTACAATATCATTTAAAAATATTTCTTTAATCACTAAATAATAATAATAATAATAATTATCGAGACCCAATCGGAACCAATGACTAACATTTTTCATCTAATAAACAAGAATGAGCAAAACGAATAAGGTGGCCACCCAACTCAGGCTAGGGCGAGTTGTGAAGAGGGCAACTAAAAGCCCATATAGAACAAGTAACAAGTCTAGTTGAGACATTTAGCATCTCAAGCACGATCTTAGGTGATAAGTAATTTTGAGTCTTTTTTTATATACAACTACTCGATAAAATACTAGATATACTATTTTTTAAAGAGTGGTGCTACTCTGCTACCTAAGTAGCACCATTCAGTCTTACCCTAAGTTGTTTTTACAACTTCTTTTTTTCTTTATTTTTCTATTCATATTTTTTTAATATATTTAAAAAAATTAAAAAAATACATCAATATACTTAAAATTACCTTTTTAATCACTAAAAAGTACCATTGGAGAGGCAAAATTAGCTTTTCTCTTTTTTAAAAGTGGCATTCCAATATAGGTGACGAAGCACTTTGAAATCCAAAGTCTCAAGGTCTTTGGGCAATCAAAACTACCTACTTTGTATGGGCTTTTCCGGTTGGATCTTAGGTTACCTTCAAGTCGATCTTGTGTGGCAATGGTCGGGACTACCCATAAAACCGAATCTCTTAACTTGAATTAATTTTACTTAGACTCGTTTGGTTATAGAAATCATCTCATCTAATTATTATAATTTTTTTTAAAATTTCACATAAAATATAATAAATAACTCAACTTTTTCAAATTCTAAAATAAAAATTATATTAAAAAATTATATTCTAATAATATTTTATTTAACTTTCAACTTTCTTTTTATCTCATTTTATCTCATATGTATAACTAAACGAGTCCTAAGTCTCGTAGGAGTTGACAATTCACTACAAGTTCTGTAGAGTTCTTTCCTAGATTAATATGGCCGTCTCATGGCCCACTAGATAATTCATTATGTTAATAGATCTCCACTATTATTACTACTTCATAGGGGTGTGCATTTGGACCGATTTTTTTTTTCTCAGTTCGAAACTCAAAAATCTAAGTGAATCCAGGCGGTTATCTGCCTGGATCTGGTTATGGATCTGGGTATATAAACCCTACTACTTCAATTCCGATGGATTCTTGGATCAAATTTCAGATATTCTTCTTTGTCACATGAGTAGCATATATGCAAGTCCTTCAACCTCTACTTATTTGGTGATGTAATCAGTAACTACTGCAACAAACTTCATTTGCTTCTTTCTTTGAGTAAGGATTCAGATAATATCGACCCCTTATTGTGTAAAGGCCGGCGAAGATCTTGCAACCCTTTTTGCAAACTCCTTTCGTATTTTTGAAGAGTTTTGGCACTTATTGCATTTTTTGACGAGATCTTGCGCATCCTTTTGCATGCTTGTCTTTGCTAAAAAGGCCTTGTAGGCCAATGCGTAATATTTAAAATATTTTCAACATATTCTCATGATCGAGATATCAAATTAATATATGAAAACTTCATACGCTGAAAGGAAATGAATATGTAGATGATTAGGGCTATAAATAAACCAGTCTATTTGATAGTCCGTTTGGTACTCGCCCGGTTAAACTCAAATCAAACTCGACTCATGAAAAAAAAAAAAAACTCGTCCATGAAAGCAGATACCCGTTCGATTAGTAAATGACACATACTTGACAAAACTCGACTCGACTCTACTAAGACTCGTTAAGGTCCACTCGTTTATGTTCGAGTCAACTCGTTAGCTCAACTCGAATAAAGCTCATTCAAACATTGATAAATATATACATTCACCTATGTATATATACATATAAATATATATATATGTATGTATTAGCTAATAATATAAGCATATCACTTTTATAATTAAATATATAATATGTAACATAATTACTTATGCCTATATATTGAATATACTTCATAGTTATATTTTATAATTTATACAATAATTAGTTGATAAGGTCTAATAATTTCATATACCAGTATATGAGAACCATATATGAAATAGATATATGCTATCATCTTATGTATATGTATTAATAATTTATTTAGGCATATAATATATTGTTAATATGGATAAATATCAACTAGTTAGATATTAATTATTTATAAATTTTTAAAATCTTATAATTCAGTAGAGGTTCTACTTATTAGTTGTACAAATTCAATATTAGATTTTTTATTTTTTATTTATCTAATTTATTAATTATTAAATCTTATTCAAAAATAAATAAATAACTCGAGTCGGCTCAACTCAAGCTCGTGCTCAAGCTCAAGTTGGGAATTTAGCTTACCGAGTCGAGCTCGAATAAAGATTAAATAAAAAAATCTCGAGCTCGGCCTTCTTGAGTCGAGCTGAGCTCGGCAAGCCAAATACTGGCTCGACTTTACTCGATTACAGCCTAAGATGGTTGAAGCTCCATGGATATATATATACATGATTCTGTCAATCAAATATGTACCTTTCATTCTAACTTTGACCTTCCTGGCTAGTTTCCTTTCTATTCTCTGAAAAGCTTAAGAATGGGCTCACCCTATTTGCTTGTTTAAGGAGTACTTGTGTTGATATCCATAGTGTTGAGTGTGGCTTGATTCCTATTGAAAAAGCATCACTCCAAGTAATTCACTTAAGTGGTTGTCCTACCGCTCGAGCAAAGTTTTAGACAGATAGTTAGATCAATAGTTGCTTGATAGTCAGCTTGAACGAGACCCTTACAAATTGTTCTTTCAACTATCGCTCGAGACTCAAAGTTCGCTCAATACTCGCTCGACACTTAGCTCAAGCAAGTGTCAGACCTAATGTTCGCTTAAGCTTCGCTCGACATATGCTCAAGCGACTATTTGTAAAATAAGGTTTTGCGCCGTTTTAGTATAAATACATGCTTAATTTTCATTGTATTGTACTTTCGAGTAGTCAGAATACAAAAATAGGGGGAGAGAGAGAGAGAGAGAGAGAGAGAAGTTCTTTCATTGTATTCTACTATGATAACAATGTTTGTCAAAGGTCTTGGATGGGAAGATGTCAGATGATTCTCCTGCATCGACAAGAGAAGAATAAGAGAAATCACAAAGTGCTATTCTGTTATCACTATCTGATGAAGTTTTGCGAGAGATTGCTAATGAGGAGACCGTTGCTGGTCTGTGGAAGAAACTTAAGGGCCTGTATATGAAGAAGTCACTCACAAACCGTTTGTATCTGAATCAACGATTATACACACTCAAAATGAAGGAAGATACTCCTATCTCTGAACACCTAAATGAATTTAATAAGATTATTATAGATCTGAGGAATATTGAAATTAAGCTTGAAGAAGAAGATCAAGTCTTAATTGTTTTGTGTTCGTTGCCTATGTCGTTTGATAATTTTGTGAATTCATTATTATATGGTAGAGATACTATTTCCTTGATAGATATGAAATTTGCTTTGAATTCTAGGGAATTGAGAACTAAGTTGAATTTGAAGGGTATGGATAATCAAGCTAGTGGTTTGTTTGTTAAGGGTTCCTCTAGCAGGGGTAGATCCAATGAAAGGGATTTAGAAAAGAGTAGGGGTAAATCTAGGAGCAATTCACAGTCAAAGTTTAACAAGAAAAATGTTAAGTGTCATTACTGTCACAAATTTGGTCATTACAAAAATGAGTGTCCGAGACTAAAGAATAAGGAGGAAGGTACTAGTTCATCTAATGATGTTAGCATTGCATATAATAAGTCTACCGGCTCAGATATTGTCTTAGCAATTAGTGGCTCTAATAGTCGCTTTGGTGACAATTGGGTTATCGACTCAACTTGTACTTTTTATATGTGTCCCAAGAGAGACTGGTTCACTTCCTATGAACCAGTTAACAGTGGTTACATTCTGATAGGGAATGATATGGCCTGTAAAATTATTGGGATTGGTTCAGTTAGGATTAAGATGTTTGATGAGATTATCATAACTTTATTTAACATTTAACATATCCCAGATTTGAAAAAAAAAAATCTTATTTCTTTGGGCGCTCTAAATTCTCTGGATTTTTGGTACACAAATGAAGGTGGAGCTATTAGAGTCAGTAAAGGCTCCAAGATTGCAATGAAAGGAGATAAGACTGATAGTGTCTGTTTTAAATGATCTAAACTCAGATACTACCCATTTGTGACATATGCTTTTGGGTCATATGAGTGAAAATGAGATGTCTATTTTGAGTAAACATGGTCTGTTGTGTGATCAGAGTTCAGTTTACTATAGGTGTTCACAGAACCAAAAGTAGTGTGGACTATATTCATTCTGATCTTTGAGGTCCATCTCCTGTTCCATCAAGATGTGGTACTTAGTATTTACTTACATTTATTGATGATTACTCAAGAAATATTTGATTTTATTTTCTAAAACAAAATAGCAATGTATTTGTTGACTTTAAACAGTGGAAGACTTAGATTCAAAATCATAAAAGTAAGAAGGTAAAGCAACTTTGAACTAAGAATAAAATGAAATTTTGCGGAGATGAGTTTGATGAATTCTGCAAAAATGAAGGTATTGTTAGACACCGTACAGTTAGACACACTCTACAACAAAATGAAGTAGCTAAACAGATTAATAAGACTCTTTTGGAGAGAGCACGTAGTATCCTTTCGAATGCCAGCTTGTAGAAAGATTTTTGGGCTGAAGCAATCAACATAGCTTGCTATTTGGTTAACCGCTTTCCAGTCAAAACTATTGAATTGAAAACTCCAAATGAGGTATGGTCTGGTACTTCTACTGATTATTCAAATTTGAGAATTTTTTGTTGTCCTACATATTTTCATGTTAACGAAGGAAAACTTGAGTCAATGGCAAAGAATGACATATTCATTGGATATGTCAGTGGGGTGAAATGATTCAGGTTGTCTAAATCACCCAAATTTGTAATAAGAAGGGATGTTGTATTTGATGACAATCCATGCTTAATCCAAAAAAGGAGTTTACAATGTCTACAGGTAAAGAGCAGGGTAATGGCAAGAAGGTGGAGTTATAGGTTGAAGCTTCTGTCTGGCACCCAAGATCATGCTATTGCTGATGAGCATGATTCTGATTTTGATAGTGGCACACAGGGTGAGCAAGACTTCAGTATAACTACTGGTAGACAAAGGAGGCAGATCAGACCACCTCAGAGATATGCTCATGCAAACATGGTGATGTATGCACTTACTACGACAGAGAGCATTGTTGGTTAAGAGCCTTCTAGTTATTTAAAAGCTGTCAATAGTAAGTAGTCTGTACATTGATGCATAGCGATGACTGAAGAGATTGAGTCTGTTCACAAGAACCAAATTTGAGATGCAAGGTGTTGCATATGCAAGGTATAAGGCATGCTTAGTTGCAAAGGGGTACAGTCAGAGATGAGGTGTGGACTTCAATTAAGTTTTCTCTCTAGTTGTGAAATACAGCTCAATCAGAGTGTTACTTGCTATGGTGGCATTGTATGACCTAGAGCTACAACAATTTGATGTTAAAACAGCGCTCCTGCATGGTGAGCTTGAAAAACTCATTTACATGCATCAGCCAGAGGGGTTCATTATTGAAGGTAAAGAAGATCATGTATTCAGATTGAAGAAATTATTGTATGGTTTGAAGCAGTCTCTGAGGCGATGGTATAAGCGTTTTGATTCTTTTATGATTGATCGTGATTATTTAAGGAGTAGCTATGATAGTTGTATTTATCACATGCAGTTGTCTGATGAGTTTTTCATTTATTTGATATTTTATGTTAATGATATATTTATTGCTGCCAAAGGCATGTCTAATGTTAGCTTGTTGAAAACCCAACTCAGTAATGAGTTTGAAAAGTAAGATTTAGGTACTACAAAGGAGATTTTGGAGATGGGGATCCAAAAAGATAGGAAAGTCGGAAAATTGTACTTGTCCCAGAGAAAGTACATAAGAAAGTTCTTGAGAGATTTGGAATGTCTAATACCAAACCAGTAAGTACACCACTTGCTACATATTTTAAACTTTCGGCATCCCTATCTCCTTAGACAGACGAGGAGGAACCATTCATGGCTAGTGCTCCATATTCCAATGCAGTGGGCAGTATTATGTATGTAATGGTTTGTGCTCGTCCAAATATTTCACAAGCAGTGAGCATTGTTAGCAGATACATGGCTAATTTGGATAAGGTTCATTGACAGGCTATGAAATGGATACTCAGGCATTTGAAAGGGATTTCAAATTTTGGCTTAGTCTTTGATAGAGAAACAGATTTCCATTCTAGGGTTGTTGGTTATGTTAATTTTGATTATGCTGGAGACTTAGATAAGAGAAGATCATTGACTGGGCATGTTTCTACGTTGTATGGTTCTACTATTAGTTGGAAAGTAACACTACAATCAATTGTTACTTTATCAATTACAGAAGCAGAATATATGAGAACGATAGAGGTTGTGAAGGAAGCCATTTGGTTGAAAAGTCTAATCAGTGATTTGGATCTATAGCAAGATGGGATTTTAGTGTTTTGTGATAGCTAAAACGCAATATATTTGACCAAAAATCAAATGTATCATAAAAGAACTAAGCACATTAATGTCAGGTATCATTTTCTTTGGGAGGTTGTTACAGAGGGTGTAATAAAAATTAAGAAGATTGCTACTACTGAGAATCTAATGGATATGATGACAAAGCGAGTTCCAGTGTATAAGTACAAACTCCGTTTGGACTTGATTGGTGGTTGGGATTTGTGATTCCCTTAGGAGATTTGGTGGAGGGGTCAGTTATTTGTTTGATTGATTTTGGTTAGACTTGATGGAATTCAAGCCAAAGTGAACATTTGTTGAGAAGTGGAGTTGCAAGTTCAAGTTTCATAAGGGGTGCCAAGTGGTGGCACTTAAGATCATGTTATAGCTGATGATTCTGATTATGATTATGATAGTGGCGCACATGGTGAGTAAGACTACAATATAGTTACTAGTAGACAGAGGAGGCAAATCAGGCCACCTCAGAAATATGCTTATGCAGACATGGTGATATATGCACTTGCTACGGTAGAGGACATTGATGGTCAGAAGTGCTCCACTTATTCAGAAGCTATCAAGAGTAATGAGTCTGCACAATGGTATGCAGTGATGTCTGAAGAGATTGATTCTCTTCATAAGAACCAAACTTGAAATTTGGTTAAGTTGCCTAAGAAGACGAAGATTGTTGGTTGCAAATGGGTCTTCAAGAGAAAAGAAAAATCCAAGGTGTTGCAGATGCAAGGTACAAGGCACGTTTAGTTGTAAAGGGCTATAGTCAGAGAGAAGGTGTGGACTTCAATGAAGTTTTCTCTCTAGTTTTGAAACACAGTTCAATCTGCATGTTGCTTGCCATGGTTGCTTTGTATGATCTTGAGCTACAACAACTTGATGTTAAAATAGCTTTTCTGCATGGTGAGCTTGAGGAGACCATTTATATGCATCAGGCAGAGGGATTCATTGTTGAAGGTAAATAAGATCAAGTGTGCAATTAAAAAAATCATTATATGGTTTGAAGCAATCTCTAAGGCAATGGTATAAGCGTTTTGACACTTTTATGATTAATCATGATTATTTGAGAAGTAGCTATGATAGTTATGTTTACCACAGACAATTGTCTAATAGGTATTTCATTTATTTGCTACTCTATGTTGATGATATGCTTATTGCTGCCAAAGACATGTCTGATATTAGCTTGTTGAAAAATCAACTCAGTAATGAGTTTAAAATGAAAGATTTGGATGCCATAGAGAAGATTTTGGGAATAGAAAACCACAAGAGATAGGAAAGCTGGAAGTTGTACTTGTCCCAGGAAAGTACATTGAGAAAGTTCTTGAGAGATTTGGAATGTTCAATTCCAAACCAGTAAGTACACCACCTACTACACGTTTTAAACTTTCAGCATCCCTATCTCCTCATACTAACGAGGAGGTACAATTCATGTCAAGTGTTCTATATTCCAGTGCAGTGGGCAGTATTATGTATGCAATAGTTTTTACTTGTCTAGAAATTTCACAAGCAATGAGCATTGTTAGCAAGTATATGGCTAATCTAGGTAAGGTTCATTAGCAGGCTATGAAATGGATACTCATGTATTTGAAAGGTACTTCGAATATTGGCTTAGTTTTTTTTTTATAAAGAAATTGATTTCAACTCAAGTGTTATTATTATGTTGATTGTGATTATGTTGGGGACATAGACAAAAGAAGATCACTGACAGGGTATATGTTCACTTTGTGTGGCTCTTCTAGTAGTTGGAAAGTAATGCTACAATCCACTGTTATTTTGTCAACTATAGAAGAGAATACATGGCAACAACAGAAGCAGTGAAGGAGGCCATTTGGTTGAAATGCTTGATCAGTGACTTAGGACTACAAAAAGATGAGATTTCTATGTTTTGTGACAGCTAGAGCACAATAAATTTGACTAAAAATAAAATGTATGATGAGAAAACCAAGTACATTAGTGTCAAGTATCATTTTCTTCGAGAGGTTGTTACAGGAGGTGTGATAGCAATTCAAAAGATTGCTACCACTAAGAATTTAGCAGATATGATGATGAAGCCACTTCCTATATACAAGTTCAACCTTTGTTTGGACTTGATTGGTGTTCAGGGTTTGTGATTCCTTTAGGGAATTTGGTGGAATGGGTCGGCTCTTGGTTTGATGAATTTTATTTAGCCTTGACGGAATTCAAGCCAAGGTGGAGATTTGTTGAGTGTGGCTTGATGCTTGTTGAAAAAGCGTCACTCCAGATTTTTCACTTGAGCTAAGCTTCAGAAAGATTGTTAGATCGACAATTGCTTGACAGTCAGTTAGAGCGAGACCAGATTATTCGCTCGACTCTTGCTTGACACTCAACTCAAAGAGATCTAGGTAGAGAGTTCGCTCGACACTCAGCTTGAGCAAGTGCTAGAGCTAATGTTTTCTTTAGCCTCATTAGACACTCCGCTCGAGTGAATATTCGTAAAATAGGGTTCCACGCTATTTCAATATAAATACATGCTTAATTTCCCTTGTATTTGTACTTTGAGAAATACTTTAGACAAAAATGAATTACACAAAAGTAAACTCACAAACTGATATGGCTTGATGTAATACGTTAGATTGTAAAGTTACTTTTATTGTAAAGTAGATCTAGCAGATCCCATGAAACCACATCAATTTGTGAGTTTATTTTGTGTAATCTCTTTATGTATTTAGCAATTCTCTTGTACTTTTGAGTAGCCAGAAGAGAGAGAGAGAGAAAAAAAAGTCCTTTTGTGAGATTCCTAAGAGTTCATTGAGTGTATTGAGACTTTGAGATTGAAGATTTTATAATTGATCTCTTATACTCTACCTTTGTTTGATAGTGAGTTCATTGAAACCGACCCCACTAATTGACGTAAGCTTTCTTTAAGCTGAATTACTTAAATCTTGGTATTCTGTTTGTGTGATTGTCGTTATTTCTTTTGCTTGCTTCCACTTTTTTACTTCAAATTAGCCGCTATAACTGGTTAATCTCAACACATAGTCTGTTCCTTTTTATTATCTAACTTCTCTTGACCATAAATCTTGCCATGAAATCAGCCGCAATTTGTCCGTTGATCTTTGTTCTCTAGCAATACTAATTGAAGTCAAATTCACCCAACTCGATTGATCATAGGACGTACGAGACTCCTCGATCGATGTGTCCCATTTATATAAGACCATTTATAGTGGCTGATCGGTCAACATGACTACAATAGCATGGACTTGGTGGGCATAAGGGCAAACTCCAATCCGCTCGATAAGATTCCGCCTAGATCATCGGGAAAAATCTTTTTTCTTTTTTTTTTTTTTTTTGAGATTACTCTCTTTCACCACTCAAAGGGTGCAGCTGTCATAAGAGAAATATATATATATATATATATATGTACGTACCCTATATATACTAAGGGAGAGACTTGGGGGTTACACAAATTCTAAAATCAAGGTTTTTTTAAAAACTATATGACCCTAAATTAAGCTATTAAAATAAGAACAGTAGACGTACAACTACACAAAATTATAAAAGTCTAGTACTGCCTAAAGCAAGCTATCTTATCTTAAGCATATGAACCACATGGAAGATGAGATGTCTTTCCATAGTTCAAAGTATCTACGTACGTACGTGCAGGGTGTTTGACCAGCTTGCTACTTAAACGTCTAATCTACTCTAAACAAAGAATGAGTTAAACCTAGCTACCAGTTTTCAATACTTCTGGAATCTCAGCAAATATGTATTTGCTGACTAACACGTACGACTATATACATATATGACCTACCTTTTCTATAATTTCTTTTTTAGGAATTTCAAATGTACGTGTGATTACTTTTGTTTGTTCATGTCAAAAATGATTCTTTTATAATTTATTTATAGGGAAAAATACACAAACTACAATTAAATTATGATGCCATTTCATGTAAGAAAAATGGTACTATAGCGCTTGAGTTTGTCTTCTTAATTTGATCGTTCATGTATTTTCATTTATCTTAATGGTTAAGGAAGTCATGACTATTAATGTATTGATATTTTTTTAAAAATAAATATTTAAAGATGTTTAAAAATATTTAAAAAAAAATTAAAAACATGCAATTTGCACTTAGGGGCACGACTACCGGTCAAACAGCCGGTCAAACAAAGTTTCTCTTTTGAAAGACAAATTAATCCTAAAAATTCTCAAAAAAAAAAAATTGTAAAAATAAATACAAAAATATAATAAAATTAAAAACTTAAATATCTAGAAAAGTAATCGAATACAATTAAAATTAAAAAGCTGAAAAAAGAGTTGGATCGATCCTACATAGTTACCATGCATTGCATGGGGGTAGCCTGGATCCAAAATTGCACTAGGTGTAGATCAGGTGGTTAGTGATGAACCCTGCAACGGGGAGAGTACTGGTAGGCCGGTGGCCAGCAACCCCACCCCTATGGAAGAGACCGCCCCTCACTTGGTGACCTTATATATTGCGACCTCACGGTGGATCGACCCGGCCTATATAAGATGGCTTGTACATGCATGCAATTAACTGTTTGACAAGCCACCACTGCATGGGTGGAAATGGGTCTGCGCTCACGAGGCATGCCATGCACCCATGGTGGACTGGCTTCTGGGCCACCCTATAACGACCATGGGAGCTAGGGTCCGGAATCCACCCTCACCCATATATAATTTCTTTCCATTTTTACTTTTCTCATTTTTATCAAGGGTATTTGTGTCAATTTTTTTTAACTTGCAAAGGGGAAACACTGCTGAAATTAACAAACTAGGAGATATTACAGATTACATAATAATTTGTGGGGAGTTTGTATATATAATTTTCCTCCATTTGGCTGCATGCAGTTCATGTTCTATAATATTTTTGCATGGCTAAGTATGTACTTTCTTAGTAATTTTTCTCACAGATGTAAATAATTCTTTGGGATTATACCTCCTGACGAAATTAGTGATTTATCCAGTTTTGTGTATGAGAAATTTCGTAAAGTACGATGCACGGGATCGAAATTTACTCTGTAAGTCGGATAAGTTTGAAAGACCCTATCTTAAAGAGGTTCCTGTCAAAAAAAAAAAAAGTGAAGCATGAAAAATGAGTGGTATATGTTGGTATCATCTCAATTCAGGCCCACTTTTAAAATGAAAACAATTATTAACATGGATCATTATTGATTCTTGGAGGTTGAGCTATTGATCACTACTCATGTTGTACTGCCAAAAATGAATACTTTCGAACCATCCATCGACATCTAGCTATATATAACTAGCTAGCTAGCATTATAAATTAAATTAAAGACTGAATTAAGAAAACATTTTTCGACCTAGGATCCAAAGCGCGTATATTTCGTGAATATATAGAACAAGCAAGCAAGGCTGTCTTGAGTAATTCACTTGAACTCATTCATATATGCGGGTGAAGCCGAGGGGTTAATTAAGGCATCATTTGGATATTAAGATGAGATGAAAAATTTATGAATAATACTGAAATAATTTGAGTTAAAATATTATATATAAAGTTAAAATATTGTTAGAATATTACTTTTTAATATTATTTTTATTTTGAGATTTAAAAAATTTAAATTATTTTTTATGTTTCTTTTGAAAATTTAAAAAAATTATAATGATTACGTAATGATTAAATAAAAAAAAGTTATAGATTTAAAATTAAAAAATACATGTTTGTATTTGACTGATGTTTAGGAAGGAAACGAGATAAGAATGAAGAAAAAAACAAATTATTGGTTCGAATGGGGATGACTTTCTTTTTCTTTTTAATCTTCTACTTCTAATTGATTTTAATATTGTGCTTACTGATCATCATAAATGATGATTAAGTAACTAATTCAAAAGGGACATGTGGCAGCTATCTTGGTAGAGAAGGGCATGCCTATCAACCAAAAGGACAAGATTGGGCATGCTCATGATCATAGGCTTAATTAGTTCAAAACGTTCATAGATTTGAATGACAATTAAGTCAAGAAGGGCATGCTCATCAACCCAAAAAGAACAAGGAAAATGGGAAAAAAAAAGTCAAGAGTGGGATGGTGATCTGAATACTTAAAAAGACACCCCATGCAAGAAAGTTCATGGAAGCTGATCAAGAGGGTGGGGGAGCATATATAAAAAGCTTTGAGGAGTTGACAAAAAGCCTAGAGCTCTTGACTCGAGGACACACACATGAATGAACTCTATGCTTTGCAATATTTTGTATAGTTCTTTTTTTTCTTCTGGTCCCCCTGCAATGCCAATAATGAAATGATCAAAAGCTAGCACTTTTTTTGGACATTATTTTTTCAAGTACAAGTCGTTGCAAAAAAGGCAGATGGCCATCACATTCCATATTAAAATGCTTGCCATTATCACAAAGCCCTCTAAATTTCTAGATTACGATCCTTCCCCTACAATGCTAATTGGCTTCTCAGTTCTCACTCTTGAAATGTCGTTCGTTCAAACTGACTATTTGCATGAAGTAGCACTGCTTTTTGAAAAGGCTCAGCCCCAAATCCTGACCTAAGAAAATGCAGCTTAATTCGAAGACTATTTGCAACCAAATTGGATATAAATCTTGATAAATGAAATATTGGTATATGAATATTATTATTGGCAGAACTCTCTGGAAAAGCTTCACAGAATATATATATATATATATATATATATATATATAGTCTTGTATTGCATAATTAGTCAGAGAATATGAACATGATACATGATTTCTTGAGTACTGTTTGTACTATGAATTCATGCATGTGTCATGATCATACTACGACTGCAGTAGTGAAATTTCTGATTAAATTCTTTTGTATAAGTGATTTGTGATGATCATTTACTAATTATCGCAAGAATTTATGATGGAAATGGATGAATTTAATCATTTAATTAAATATATGAACAGTATTTAATAAGTAGAATATTATTGTTCATTTACCATCGGTTTTATTTTTTCTTGCTTCATAAATATTCCTCTAATTTTTTATTTTGGTTAAGGTCTGGTTTGATTTCATAAACCTTTAAAACCATCTGATTATTTCATCTCAACATCCAAACACCATTTAAACATCTTTCAATTTCAAATTTTTAAATTTTCAAAATTTTTATATAATCATTATAACTTTTTCAAACTTCCAAATAAAATATAAAAAACAATTTAATTTTTTCAAATCTCAAAATAAAAAGTATATTTTAACCCTATTTTAAATTTATATTTTTTTATTTAATATTTTATCTCTCGTCTCTCAAAATCTCATAAAAATCTTAACTTAAAATATTTCACTATTATCTATAAATTATCTCATTATTATTAATAAATTTCTAACTAAATGCCCTTTACTCTCAAACTAAAAAGCTGAAACTGTGCACCTGTACTAAATGCTTTATTGCCAAAAATGGAGTTAGCTGATAAAGTACACAGCTACTAGTAGAATAGGATACGTTTAAAAAAAAAACAGCTAGGATGCGATAAAAGGTATTGAACTGCTTTGGCGTATCTTCCAAGATGATCAGCACTGTAAACGAAATATTAGAGTTTAATTTTAAAGATGATCAATTTCCATAACTTGTTAAAGAAAAGAGAAGCCCGAAAGGTAATCCCTCGTGTCTCAAGCATGAGGAGTCAGGCAACTTGTCAAGAAGCATGAGGTAATTAAAACAGCTCTAGTTAGCTAGATAGCCATTGTTAACAGCAAACAGGTTATGATGCTGTGCTAGTACTCGCATATATTCATGATCAATCAGCTGCAATTTACACATGATCTCTGCAAAGGGTATACATTAGTATCCTAAGGTACTAAACCATGCAGTCCATGTGACTTGTACGCCTACTACCAGAATTTCTGAGACAATTTAACATGCATGCATATCTTGACGTGATAATAAGATTGCTTATATATATATATGATCTGATGAATCTCCAACCCTGAGAGAGAGAGAGAGAGAGAGAGAGAGAGAAATAAGGGTTTTGTCAGATGGAGACGTACGTATTCTTTTCTTCATGTTTGAATTGGCAAGAGGGCAATGCACCTTTCGTGACCACTGACCAGTCAAGCAAATTAATAAATTAAGATTGCTGACCACATCTTTCACATTCATCATGAACACTTCACCCCAAATATATATAAATATATATATATATTATAATATATACACACACTTATATGCAACTAAACAAACTTAAATTAACAGAATAAGTTAGCTAGCTAGGCTTCACACTGCACCCACACCATATATAATGTAGTATATTATATATAATAATCTTCACTAATTTCCTACATACATCGATCGAACATCTGGACAAAACAGCACCCTAAAACAGCATCTAAAAGCTACTTGCCTATCTTATTTTTCTCAATTTTCAAATTGTGGTCGGTTTGGTACATTTTGATAGGTTAATGTCCAGAATAAAGTAGTACTATTAGCTAGCCGGCAAGGTAATAATCTAGGGAGAGTTGCCCAAGTATGGAGCAATCTCATGTTCTCTAGTATTTTCCTGAAATCCAAAACCATTGAGAAATTCATCATCATCATTTATATGGGACTCAAACTCAAAATCCAGACTAACTCCGTCCTGTTTGAGTATTCCACCTCCATTATTAATGCCGGACCATGTCTCCAAAGCCAACGTAGATGAAGTTGAAAGAGTTCCAGACAGGTGATCCCGAGATGATGTTGTAGTACTAGTGCTGTAATTCTCATGACTTGTACTGTGAAAATCTGAAACTTGCATATGCCTTGAAATGAGCTCATGATGATCATGACTTTGATCCGAAACAAGACCATGGAAATCACCATTTTGCATCATGTTGTCGTCTGCTGGATATGGGAATATCTGGGAATTTGTATCAAAACATGCTGAGTTCCCATAATCATAGGTTTCAGCAGCAGGATTAATTGAAGCCCAAAACTGTGCCAGGTTGAGATGACTGATATTGTTAGTATTCTCATTGTTATTGTCAGTACTCTTTGGATCACAATTAGTATTTCCTGCCAATAATACCTTTTTCTTCAACTTGGTGTTCCAGTAGTTCTTAATATCATTGTCTGTTCTACCCGGCAGTTGGGAAGCCATAACAGACCACCTATTCGATCCCAAGAACATAATATATATTCGTAAAACACTGCTATATTAAAATTATTTTAGGAAATAAAAAGTGATCGATCAATTGACTTGCCTACTTCCAATGCTACCATAGAGAGTGCAGATAATTTTGTCTTCCTCCTCAGTAAAGCTTCCACGCCTGATGTCTGGCCTGAGATAATTCAGCCATCTGAGCCGGCAGCTCTTACCACAGCGTTTAAGGCCTGAAACACAGAAGAAACATCTTTAGGGCGAAAGGGGTTTGGAGGAAACGTTCATAGCATAACGAAGATATGCTAGTTTCTTTGAAAGAGGGGAAAAGAAAAGGCACAAGAAATAATTAAGAAAAACATCATATTCTGTGGCCTGGAAAGAGATCATGAGGAAAGGAGAAAGGACATGAACGGAGAGACCTGCTTTGTGAGGCAAAGCAATCCAATTTCCACCAGTGCCATGTTTCTCGAGGTAGTCCTTTAGAGTGGCATCTTCTTCAGGGGACCAAGGCCCTTTTTTCACGTTGGCTTTGTCACAACATGGAGCTCTGCCCATGTTCAATTCCCTCACTAGATTAATTAAACAGTAGAAAAAGCAAACCTTAAGGGAGACAGACAGAGACAGAGACAGAGAAAGAGAGATCGATGATTGCAGAAGTGAGCATACTGCAATATGGTTTTGAAGATGGATAAGAAGAGCTTTTGGAAGTTTGACTTTGTCCGACTGACTGAGTACTCCATTTGAACCTTTTTCTTTAAACTATTCAACCAATTTGTAGGCTTGCATTATAAGTTTTAGAGATAGATCGGGCCCAGTCAATATTGTTGGTGCTTGAGGAAGCACACAGATTTCATGCTTTTGCTGTCAAATAGGAACCTATTAAAGGTACCAACTTATATATGAAACATCAGTTACTATTTACCATTCATGAAAAAATGAAAAAATTATAAATATAAGGTGTGAGAATTAATAGTAATTGATTCATAATAAATTATTCTATTTTTCTTTTTCTTCTCTTTAAAGAGAGGTAGAAGGCCGCATGTGGGCCCGAGTGCCTAAAATCGTCGAACAAACTCGTCTTCGTCTCTTAAATGGGGTTGTAAATAAACAAATTCATTCAACAAATCATATTAAACGAGACAACTCAAATAAATCTCGAATAACTTTCTATTTATTATTCTTTATAGTTTTTTAAATTTACAATAAAAATGTCCGATTAAGCATTTAAAAGATATAGAAGAAATCATATTCATTATAATATCATACATATTGTTTGAATCCTTACAAATATAATCATTGATGTATATTATAAACAATAAATCATGTTATTAAAATCAAATAACTCGTGAACAAGTTCAAGTTCATTTAAAAATAAGTGAGTACGTTGTTCGATCGTGAATATATATAAAATATGACTTGTTGAGAAGTACGAGCTCGGGTCGTATACAATAAAAACTAAACAATCCAACCTTTGACCATCTACTATGTTAATATTGATACCAAGAAGTGCTCAAGAAAATACAAAGCATTTGAAGAATCTTTTTTGAGTTGTTTGTATAAAATGAACTACAGCTTATATACACTCACTTACAGACGAAAAAACTTAAATATCAAACTGATTCTAACAGAAAACTCTATAACAGAATCTATAACAGAATAAAATGAAGCTATATTATCTCTAATACCCCCCTCTCAAGCTAGAGTATGGACGTTAATCAATCCCAACTTGGAAACCAGAGCAGAAAATAATGGAAATCCTAATGGCTTAGTAAAACAGTCTGCCAACTGGTGATGAGAAGATACATGAAAAAGCTTTACAGTATTGGCTTGGACTTTGTCACGAATAAAGTGACAATCTATTTCTATATGTTTCGTTCTTTCATGAAACATAGGATTAGATGCAATGTGAATTGCAGTCTTGTTGTCACAATAGAGAGCAGCAACTTGAGGGTGAGAAACTTGTAAATCCTGAAGCTATGAGAGTAACCAAACAAGCTCACAAACAGTATTGGCCATGGCTCTATATTCTGATTCAGCTGAAGATTGTGAAACAATGCATTGCTTCTTTGATTTCCATGAAATGAGAGAGTTACCAAGGAAAATACAAAAACCTGTGACAGATTTTCTGGTATCTTGACATCCAACCCAATCTGAATCAGTAAATGCAGTCAAGTGAAGATTAGACTTGGAAGGAAAAAATAATCCTTGACCAGGAGATTCTTTAATGAATTGTAGTACTCTTTGAGCTGCATGAAGATGAGGCAACCGAGAAGAATCCATGAATTGGCTTAAGGTATGAACTGCAAAGGTTATATCTGGTCTTGTGATGGTTAGATATAACAACCTTCCTACCAATCTCCTATATGAAGTTGGATCTTCTATAAGAGGTCCATCATCCCGAGAGAGCTTTAGATGTTGTTCCATTGGAGTCTTGACAGGTTTTGATCCTAAGAAGCCAATATCTTGTAAAATCTCTAAGGCATATTTCCTTTGAGAAAGAGAAATTCCTGAAGTGTTCCTTGCAACTTCCAACCCCAAAAAATACTTTAAAGACTCAAGGTCTTTAAGCTTGAATTTCTTGTCAAGAAAAACTTTGAAGATATTCACAACTGCCATGTCATTGCTAGTAATGAGGATATCATCCACATATACTAACAATGCAATGAAACTAGTACCTTGAAGCCGTGTGAAAAGTGAATAATCTGATTTACTTTGCTGAAAACCAAGCTCAACAATGGTAAAAGAAAACTTGAAAAACCATTGTCTTGAAACTTGTTTTAAGCCATACAAAGATTTGTTTAATCTACAAACCCGTGTGTCATTTTTGTCACCAAATCCAGGAGGTAAAGACATGTAAACTTCCTCCAATAAATCTCCATGGAGGAATGCATTGTTGACATCTAATTGAATTAGATGCCAACCCTTAGCAGCTGCTATGGAAATGAGACACTTAACAGTGACCATTTTGGCAACTGGGCAGAAGGTATCAAAATAATCCACTCCTTCTTGTTGTGTAAAGCCTTTGGCAACTAACCTTGCCTTATATCTCTCAAGTGATCCATCAGATTTCAGCTTAACCCTATACACCCATTTGCACCCAATAGGACTCTTTCCAAGGGGAAGATTGGTTAATGTCCAAGTATTATTTGTTTCTAAGGCTTGAATTTCTTCAGCCATAGCAACTCTCCAATGGGGAATCTTAACAGCTTGATGATAGAATTTAGGTTCAATGAAAGTGGAAAGAGCTAAAGTGAAAGCTTTGTGTTTAGAAGCTAAGAAAGAATAACCAAGTGAATGAGATAAAGGGTATGACTTACCTGATAAAGGACCAGAATTCCCATGGAAAGGTGAGGAAGAGCAAGCCTGTGAAGATGCCAAATGGCAATGAAAATCTTGCAAGTAACCAGGTGGTTTATGTACTCGAGATGATCTTCTAGGAAAAGAAAGCTCTTGTGAAACTTGTGGTGTATTAGAAATAGAATCTGTATTAAAATTTGAGACAGGTTCTATGTGAGGAGATGAAACAGGTAAGACAGAATCTATAGAAGAGGGAGATGAGATAGAATCTTCTTGAGCAGGAAAAAGATTAGAGGAAATGGATTGATCAGAAATTGGAGCAGGAAAAACAGCATCTGAAGAAACAGTAGAATTCTGATTTAATGATTGGAAGGGGAAGATGTATTCATGAAAAACAACATCTCAAGAAACAAAGATTTGATGATTATCAAGATCATAAAGTTTATATCCCTTGATGGCAAGAGGATATCTATGAAAATACATCTCCTAGCTCTAGGAGCAAATTTGGATCTGTTTTGAGTTAATGTAGAGGCATAGCAAAGAGAACCAAAGATCTTTAAGTGAGAAAATGAAGGGGATTTTTGGAAAAGTAGTTCATATGGAGTTTTATTAGCAAGCAAAGGAGATGAAATTCTGTTGATTAAATATACTGTTGTAAGTATACATTCAGACCAGAATTTTAATGGAACATGAGATTGGAAGAAAAGAGCACGAGCAACATTAAGAATGTGCTGGTGTTTTCTTTCAACCACTGAGTTTTGTTGTGGAGTGGCCACACAAGACAATTGATGAACTATTCCTTTGGAAGAATAAAAATCAGACATAGCAAATTCAGTGCCATTATCTGTTCTGAGAATTTTTATGGAAGAATCAAACTGATTGACCATGTTTATGAAATGCTATAAATGCACCCGAGTGTCAGATTTATATTTCATCAAATATATCCAGGTGCTTCGAGAAAAGTCATCTACAATGGTTAAAAAATATTTAAAACCATCTAATGACTGATATGGAAAAGGGCCCCAAATATCACAGTGTACAAATTGAAAAGGTAAAGAAGAGCTATGTTCACTGTGAGAAGGAAATGGTAGCCTCTTGTGTTTAGCAAGTGGACAGATTGAACAAGGAATTGTATTATTGATTGAAACAGTAGGTACAATGGAAGATAACAATTTGATTCTGGAAAATGAGGGATGACCCAACCTTTTATGCCAAATATCAAATTCAGATTGACTAGAATGAGAAACAAAAGTTGAATTGAAATGTAAATCGCAAGGAAGAGTACTAAGATCATCTGGTTTATGCAGTAAGTATAGTCCTCCTTTGGCTTTACCCTTCCCAATCATTCTCCAATAGGTGAGGCCCTGTATAAAGCAAGCATCACCAAAAAATATTAAGCAACAAGAGGATGATTTTGTTAGTTGACTGACAGAGAGGAGATTGAATTTAAAGGAAGGTACACAAAGGACATTATGTAGAATAAGTTATGGAGACAAATGAATAGAACCAATGTGTGTTACTGGTGCTGAAATGCCATTAGGCATTTTAACAAACGCATTATGTGCAGAATGAAAATTTGTGAAAAAACATGTGCTATGGACCATGTGATTCGTAGCACCAGTATCCACAATCCAATCATTGGATTTAATAAATGATGGAGATATGGTTTTAATGGAGAAAACAAAAGAGAAAACAGAGTTACCCGTAAGATGATCAATTGGAGAGGTAACATTTGCTGTTTGAGATACATGTGACTCGGAATTGAGAAGAGTAAGAAGCTTTTGACATTGTTCTGGTGTAAATGGAAAAGATGAATCAGCAGCAACTTGATGAGCTGAGGATGAAGGAATTGAAGATTTCCCTTTGGAGCGATATCCATGTAACTTGAAGCACTTGTCAATAGTATGTCCTGGAAGAGAACAGTGAGAACAGATAGGTCTTTCTTTGCGAGGAAAAGCCTTAGTCTGATGAACAGGTTTGGATGTAGATGAAAAAGCAGCACATGGAATGTGTGGGCCTAGCACAGATCCAATGTCTCTTTGGCATTCTTCTTGAAGAACAAGTGAAAACACCTTGTTGATAGGAGGAAGTGGATCAATTAGGAGTATTTGACCACGGACTTGAGAGAATGAATCATTGAGCCCCATAAAAAATCGCATGACATAATCTTGCTGGTGCATATCCATCAAAGCACGTAATCCTCCACAAGAACAAACAGGTAATGGCCTATAGTTCATCAGCTCATCCCATAGACCTTTCATTTGAGTGTAGTACGCACTAACAGAGAGATCATTTTGCATGAGAGATCCAATTGATTTCTGCAACTGGAAGATCCGAGGGCCATTGCCTTGAGAGAAACGTTCTTGAATATCTGACCACATTTCTATGGCAGATTCAACGTAAATTACATTGGCAACAATCTCTTTGGAAAGAGAGTTGAGAAGTCATGACAAAATCATGTTGTTACATCGAGTCCAGTGGTGAAGTAGAGGAGAAGTGTTTGACGGCTTAGCAAGAGAACCATCAACAAAACCTAATTTATTCTTGGTAGTAAGGGCCATGATCATGGATCTACGCCAAGTGTGATAGTTTTCACCAGTGAGAATTTGTGTAACAAGAACAGATCCAGGGCTATCTCCATGATGAAGATAGTAAGGACTAGAAGAATTTGAAGGATTTGATGAGGAAGATGAGGAATTTGCAAATGAAGATTCAGAAGAAGAGGTAGTCATGATGTTTTGCACGGGAGCATATTTTTCAAACTGATACCATGTTAATATTGATACCAAGAAGTGCTCAAGAAAATACAGAGCATTTGAAGAATCTTTTTTGAGTTGTTTGTATAAAATGAACTACAGCTTATATACACTCACTTACAGACGCGGGAAAGAAAAAACTTAAATATCAAACTAACTCTAACAGAAAACTCTATAACAGAATCTATAACAGAATAAAATGAAGCTATATTAGACTATAACAGAATAAAATGAAGCTATATTATCTCTAATATACTATTCGGTTTAGCTTGATCGATCGACTTGTTTACATTCACTACTCTCATCCATCAAACTAATTCTATATGTGACGACCTCATGCGAAATTTATTAGGAAAAAAACTAATTCTATATCAAACTAATTTTTAAATTATTGGGCCATATTAGATAAATTTGCAAATTTATTTTATTGAAATTTAACTAGGCCCATAGGCCTGAAATTTTTCTTTTAAAGTTGTCGAGGTGTAGTTCATGATGATTTTTGAGAATATCAATGGGTGAATATTTATAGAAAATCCAAATTAGATTAGTCGGATAATTTTGAAAAGATACCGAACCCATAAATTATTGTGGTAGATTATAAGAGTTTTACTGGGCTCAATAATTGAAAAAAAAAATCCATTAAAATATTTACGGACCAAGTGAACCCTATTTAATTGGTGATAGGGGCAGCTATTATTTTATAAGCCAAAACCGCCATTAGACAAGTTGGGCTCATTTTGAAATTTAAGATGGTCTATTAGACTTATTAAGTGATTTAGCCCATAAAATTGTACACAAACCCTATATCATAGTTCAACCCATTAAATACTCAACTCGAGAAAAAGGCCCAACCTACGTGCTATAAAAATACCTAGACTCGTCACCCAAGTACGTACAGATTGTGTTCCAGCCGATAGTCTCATTCACGTATCATCTTCAATCAAAATCTAGGGTTGCCGCAGGTTACTCCAACCCTCACCCAACCTCTCCACACAAATTAAGGAAATTGCAAAACACACCAAACCTACGTTCAGCCCATGCACACAACCAACCGTCCTCCCCTATTTATACGTTCACTAAACCAAAGCAACGGTCAACCTTCATGAATGCGAAACCGGAAGTTGTCATTCACGCATGACCTCTATTCTAATATGATGCTTTGATACGATATCAAATGAGATAATATGATATGATGATAATGTTCAATTATGATATGCCAAATGATTTTTTGAATATGAATATTTCTGAACTGTCGCTCTGATATTTTAAAACATGTTTTGGTTCCGCACTCTGAAATTAAAAATATTTTGCTTTGCATTTTAAACTCTGTCAAAAGAATCATATTTACATACTAGTATATGTTCTCTGCTTACTGAGTTGTTGATAACTCACCCCTTGTCTCCACAATATTTTCAAATGTTTTGGATGTTTCAACTAAGGATCAAGGATATAAAGCATGGGCATGACTAAGTGAATATAGTGGATTAAGTACATAGAGGATATTTTGATTACTAGAGAATTGTACTTGGTAGATTTTTTTTTGTTCTGTTGACTTGGGTTATTGGGATGTTTTGAAACTTTATGATGTCTTAGATTAATTATACTGGAGTAATTGATATGAAACAATGAGTACATGTTTGATAGAGAATTTTGGAGTATATGTACTATGTGGTTGGAAGTCAATTTTAAGTGACAGGAACTAACTCATTGGACTTTTGAGTACAGAGCGTTACACTATATGTGTTTTTATTTTTATTTTGTGGCAAACTTTATTTGAATTTGAACCAATTTGTGCATGCATGATTTGGTCAGGATCAACGTGACATGATAAATATTATGGTTTTGTTCTATCTATACATAAATTTGGAATCGAAGTCAAACCCAAGATTTCCTATTAATTTGAAAGGAAATATATATCTATATATTATGTTAATTTGTTCCCTCCTTCAAAAATCATATCATTAATGTTAATTTGAAAGGAAATATATATGTGTAAGTAAGAAAAAATATATATAATACATGCTTTAATTTGCTGGGAATATTAACTACCAACAACTTATATATAAACCCAAAGTACGTACACATGAATTAAACCCATGTCTCTGACTCAAGCCCATAGTAGTCGACCATGCTTTATACATGATGACCTTCCATGCATAAAGCAAGAGATCATCAGGATAAACTACATAAAAGGGGATCGAGGGTAGGGTTTAATTTTAAGATGCATACATTGCATGGGAAACTTCATTGATGCAGATGAGTTTATACTATAAGAAAACTGCTTATTTTGTGGCCAGTTATTTCCTACAAAAATGATTATTTTTTGCTAAAATGTGTCTATTTTTGTTGCAAATAGTAATTATTGTCTCAAATAATTCGTCACAAATACTCATTTTTCTTATAGTGAATTAGGAGTTTTAATTAATTGTAAGCTTATGATCATTTTCATGAATGTGGATTTATCGGGCCCCTATTATTAAACGACCCCTAGACGTAGACGTAGTACTTGCCATGCATGCACGTTATATATTATTGTACCGTTTATTTTCTTGTCTAATATATATAAATACAAATACCACGTGCATGCATGTGATTTCCATTCTTTGGCCTTCTCATTCATTTTTCAATTGGCCAACCATTCATCAATATCAGTACGGTAAAAAAAAAATTTACATTAAACTACATTAATTTTTAAACTTATTTTTTAAAATTTTTTTCCATACCAAACAGTTCTTAAAGCAAAAATGATCGTCGATCAATTGTATATGATGACACAGAAAAATTAAAGCCGCTGGCACGTTGTGATCATGCTGTGATACTTACATATATATGATGAAAGGTCACATGTTCATGGGCATGCAGATCAGTTAATTTGATGATTCTGGATTGTTGGTTGACCCACTCAAAACAGTACTGGGTTACTCACTCATGTCATGTTGGACCTCAATTTAATTATAGTGCAGTTCAGGATTGGATTGGATCATTCTCAAATTCTAATATCGTTCTATATATGTATGTGGGCTCTGACCCAAACCACCTTGGAATTGGACTCCATTATATGCTAGTTAGCTAGCTGCTAATTATAAATTAGCAATGTTACGTACAGTTTTTATTTGAGAATTATATTATAAGTCTAATTAATTTTATCTTTAAATTTTTTTAAAATTATAATAATATTTTTATTAAAATAATATTTTTTTGTTTAATAAAAGATTTACACATGCAATCTCCATTTAAAAACTGCAAATTGAATTTCTCATTATAAATTATATATGATCTTGTTTTTCTGGGTAGGAGTTGGAGGCAAACAAATTTCAAGATTGTTCATCCAAATAATGTTATTAATCCAGAACCTTTATAATTCATCCAAATTAATATTAATTAATGTTATTAATCCAGAACCTTTATAATTGTTGCAAATATTTATCGTAGATAACATTAAATATTTGATAAATACTAGACTTATAATAATTTCTGCATCATCATGTGTTGATCTCTTACGCTCAAGACTTCAAAGTAATTCTTAATTTTGACCCAATTTTCTATTCAAATTACCGCTATTAATTATGCGTCAATACGAACAGGTCGATCGGCACAAGTCACGGCAAGTATTTATGCTTTTGATTTTTCTCTAACACAAGGGTGAGTTTGGTTACTAAATTCATCTCAACTCATTTCAACTCATCATTACAACTTTTTCAAATTTCAATACAAAATATAATAAACAATTCAACTTTTTCAAATTCCAAAATAATAATAATGTTAAAAAATAATATTCTAACAATATTTTATCATCTCAACTCAAATCAACTCAACTCACTTCAACATCCAAACACAACCGATAATGCATGGGGATATATATATATATATATATATATATATATATATATATATATATATATAATTAGGGTTAGGGAATTGATCAGTAGGGGAACAGGCTGCATGATGGCCGGCAACACCAACCATTGATCAAGACGTATTAGTAATTACTTAGGTTGACAGTAACCTCAATGTGCCTGCAAATCAAACTGCATATCCCCATTTTCTTGGTAAATCTTCTTTGCTTGTCATTCACAATACGTATACATGCCAATATTTCGTATCATTAATTTGTCGAATGAAAGATATATATCATTCGTCGTTCTTTTGAATATGAACATCAAAGTATTAAAAAGTTATTTTTTATTTATTTGTTAATGACTCGATGCCATATATATGAGAAGAAAATAAACAAACTTTTAGGAAGAGTAAAACTAAATTTAAAATAAAATTAGTTGAAAAGAATGTCATATTACTAAGAACATTCTCGTTAGTTTGGCCAAATGAGAAGGTTGACTAAAATTTACATAATTAATGTCAAAAATATCCCACATTGGATTGGATAAATCGAAAATAATTTAAATTTTTGCTAGAGTAGTTGGTCAAAGATAGAGAACTACAATTGATTCACCAAATGATAAAATACTAATTTCTCACTCTAAGCAAATATTAAAATATTAGTTTCTCATTTCAAGCCAAAATACTATTTGGTTTATAATTAAGAAATTTAGATAGAATTTTTTATTATTAACATTAAATAACTTTTGTAAATATAATTTTTTAATATTAATTTAATTAGAATATAATTATTATTAATATTTAATTGGTAGAGCTATAAAATGTGATAAAAAAAATAAATTAAATAAAAAATTATTAAATTAATAATATTTTATTATTATATAGAGAGTGAATGAATAATTTAATATGAGGATTGAATTTAAATATAATAGATAAATATAAAAAAATATAATATTAATTAAATTTTAAAAATAAATTTATGCAAGCCAATAAGAATCCTCTAAGTCAACTAGACAGTAAAATTTTAATAAAATAACTTTCTGGTTACCCACTTGAACGAGTCTTTCTACCTTTATATGGTAAGATATGGTTTATAAAATGATTTTATTCTAAATTAAATTATGTCAAATCAATCATATTGTAAAAAATGTATCATTGACACTTACTTAAAAATATAATTTTTTTATTAAATATATCCGCTTCTTTCCTTCCCAAATCTCTGGCACTACACATTAGAGATTCCATATGATGATGATCCCCAAGTAGGAATGTAGAGGTCTGGTAGCCTAGCTAGGTATAATGTTTGTCCTAACCGTGAGTGAATGAATCATGGTCGATGCTTGGCTTAATAGGCTGTATATGCGTTACTTCATCATCCCAGTTGGTATTAGTGAAGCCGAAGCCAAAGCCTGCTTTTTGACCATATCATTAGAGGCCCTTCAATTATACATGATCAGTACCCTCACCTTTGAAGTCTCTTTCAAAGTACGTAACTACGATCGATACCATGCATCTAGAGCATTCTCCGACTTCTCAATATTAATGGGTTTGGAAGTCATCAATAAGGGATAGATCGAGCTGGTTTTTTTTTTTTTTACCAGTACTCTCTAAGACATAAAAGTTAGAAAGGGATAGCCACATAAATTGAATGCAAAACTAATTATTTAACATTTAATGTTGAGTAATTCACCTAGACAGCTATTAATACTGTAAAATCTATTTCATGAATCTATCTCTCTCTTCCTCACTTTAAACCCTAAAATCTTATTAAAACTTCTAGAAGATCATCATTCAAACCCATCAATGGGACCCAACTTATTCTTCCCAATTTGCATTTATGAATGTACAAATAAATAATGCATATGATTCTTTGTAACTCATAATCTTTTATATGATCAATTTGAGTCTCCTAAAGTTCTTTCTTGAGCCATAGTGATAACGTAAAGTAATTTTTAAATATCTTAGGGTACGTTTGGGTGTTGGAAAGTGTTGAGAAGTGTTGAGTATGTTTGTGAATAGTTATGAGTAGAGATTGGAGTGAGTTTGTTGGTCCCATTGAGAGTATTTTGAATTGTTTGGATGTGTGAAGTATGTTGAGTTGTTGACTTTTAGTAGGCAGTTGAAAAATATGTGGGTCCCATAAATATTATAGTGATTTTATTTTTAGTAATAAATATTATAATGATTTTATTATAGTGATTTTTTAATATTAATAAATATTGTAGTGATTTTATTTATATATATAATAGTGATAAATATTATAGTAATGTTATTTTTTATTTATATATTATAGTGATTTTATTTTTAATTTATATATAATAGTGATAAATATTATAGTATTTTATTTTTATTTATATATAATAGTGGTTTTATTTTTATTTATATATTTTAGTGATTTTATTTTTTATTTATATATTATAATGATTTTATTTTTTATTTATATATTATAGTGATTTTATTTTTTTATTTATATATTATAGTGATTTTATTTTTTATTTATATATTATGTGATTTTATTTTTTATTTTTATTTATATATTATAATGATTTTATTTTTTATTTATATTTAATAGTGATAAATATTATAGCGATTTTCTTTTTTTATTTATATATTATAGCGATTTTATTTTTTATTTATATATAATAGTGATAAATATTTTTTATTTATATATTATAGTGATTTTATTTTTTATTTATATATTATAGTGATTTTATTTTTTATTTATATATTATAATGATTTTATTTTTTATTTATATTTAATAGTGATAAATATTATAGTAATTTTATTTTTTATTTATTATATATTATAGTGATTTTATTTTTTATTTATATATTATAGTGATTTTATTTTTTATTTATATATTATAGAGATTTTATTTTTTATTTATATATAATAGTGATAAATATTTTTTATTTATATATTATAGTGATTTTATTTTTTATTTATATATAATAGTGATAAGTATTATAGAATGTTTGTGAATAGTTATGAGTAGAGACTGAAGTGGGTTTGTGGGTCTCATTGAAAGTATTTTAAGTTGTTTGGCATGTGAAGTATTTTCAAAAGTACGAGAATACTTGGAAAGTGTTAAGGATACTTTAGTACCCAAACACACCCTTAGACTTCGATCAAGAAGTACTCTAAGGCGGAGAGTGTAAAAGAGATAAACAGAAAAGTAGATCTCACAATATTTATACTTGTCTGAGGAATTTTCCAAGCAGGATCAAATGAACAATAAATAATGTAGAGACAACTCTATGTGTCTAGCTTCTAACTCTTCCCACTTGAGACTCACAATTTGGGAAGACCTTAATCCCACTTTATATGCTTATGGTGGTTCGACAGACACCAACGTTTGTCACCAAGGTATTCTCCCTATTGATGTGGCACATGCCACGTTATTTTATTATAAAAAAAAAAAGGAACAAAATAGAGGAATTCGATCTGAACCCCATACCAACGCAACCCAAAAACCCGACCCATGCACGAACGATATCCTCCCTCTCCCTCCATCCGGCACCGGCCTCCAGTTCGTGCGGCAACAATGTTTCTTTACTTATGTCTCTGTGCAAAATTTATTTGCTTTACTCTTGTCTCTTGTTACGCACAAACTTAATAAGATATGTTTTTTCTGGCAATTCAAGGAGCCAGAGGCCTCCAAATTTACACACGGATAAATTGAGTTAAAAGTTGATTTTCATTCAACATTGGATTACAATAAATAGATGCTAATTGGATAACTTCCTTCCTAAACACACAGACTGATGCAGACCCATTAACACTACTAACCCATTACTTACAAACAGCCCAAGACCCATTCAACCATAAACTGACGACTCAATTGCAACAATTAACATAAAATACTAAACTACCCATACAAAATAAAGAAACTCCTTATCTAACGTAGCCTTAAAAATAATACTTTTACATCACGACCTAGGCTCATTACACAACCCCCTTCTTCAAAAGACCTTGCCCTCAAGGTCTGGAAACTTCCGTCGTAGCTCATCCAAGTCCACCCATGTCACATCCTCTTCCGTTGTGTCCTTCCACTATACTGATAACTCTGCTCCTTCTTTGTCTCCCTTTTTCTTCAAATGCCTCGCTATTATCTTTTCGGGTTTGGGGCTTTGGGTTCCATCTTCCATAATAGCTGGTAAATTAGGGATTGGGACCACGTCACTGCCAATCTTCTTTTTGACGTTGGATACATGAAATACTGGGTAGATCTTGGAATTTTTTTGTAGATCGAGCTTATAAGCGACCTTCCCAATCCTTTGTATAACCTGGAAAGGCCCATAGTATTTCAGGGAGAGCTTTAAATTTCTTCTCAACGCCACTATCATCTATCGATATGGTCTTAGCCGTAGATAAACCCAATCGCCGACATCAAACTCTCTCTCTGATCTCTTATTATCTACATATTGTTTCATCTTTGCTTGAGCTTCTTGCAGGTTTTGTCGCACCAATTTGAGGATAAAGTCTCGACTCTTCATTTCTTCTTTTACTGCTTCTACAATAGTGGATTACTATTCATATGAGAGGACACAAGGCGGAACCTGGCCATACACGACTTCAAAGGGACTAAGTCGAATGGATGCATGCACAAAGGTATTGTAAGACCATTCTGCCAATGGTAACCATCTAACCCAGTCTTTCGGCCTATCACTAGAAAGGCATCCGAAGTAAAATTCTAACCACTTATTCATCACCTCAGTTTGCCCATCTGTTTGTGGATGGTAAGCTAAGCTTAATAGTAATTTTGTGCCACTCACTCGGAAAAGCTCCTTCTAGAAATGACTAGTAAATGGCATCTTTGTCATTAACCATACCCTGTGGTATGGAGTTTGAAGATATGATTCATGAATAGTTGGTCTACTCCCACTACTATGTAGGGATGGGCCAATGGTAGGAAATAAATGTATTTGTTAAATCTACTGACTATAACCATAATTACATTGTTTCCCTTTGATAGAAGCAACCCCTCTATGAAATCCATGCTAATATTGACCCATGTCTTGCTTGGAATTGGTAAGAGCTGTAAGAGACCTGCAAGGTTGAGATTTTCAATTTTGTTTCTTTAGCATACATCACACTCTCTAATGAATTTTCTTATATCATTCCGTGCATGCCATGCCAGAAAAATTCCTTTTTGATTCTAGAATATGTTTTCTATGTACCTGTGTGTCCCCCAAGTGGGCTATTATGAAACTGCTGGATGATTTGCTTCTGATGTTGGGCTAGGGTTCCCAAGTGTAGTCTCCCTTTATAGAATAATAAGTTATCACGTGAGTGATACTTTTGGGGATCTAGATCACCTAGATGGTAATGGCTGAGAAGCTACTGCAACTAGGGGTCTTGATCATATGCTTCCTAGAGCCCTTCCATCCATGTAGCTTTTACTATACTCATAGCCTTGGCTTCCATGTCAGGTTCTGTAAATTGCAAGACTTCTGGATCTCCTAATAATTTTGAGATCCATTTCTAGTGAAAATGAGTCATCACTCTCTGTTCTAGCAGGTGCTTGAGAGCCTGCTGATCTGTTCTTACCTTAAATTGATGGCCCAACAAATAATGCCTCCACTTATGAATAGCCAATATTAATGCCAATAATTCTTTTTCATAAGTGGACAGAAATAAATTCTTCCCCTTAATTGCCTGACTGAGATAGGCCAAATGGTCTTCCATCCTGCATTAACACTACTCCCAGCCCATTTCCCGAGGAATCACACTCTATGACAAACACCTTAGAAAAATCAGGTAATCCTAGTATAGAGGGGAGTAACCATGGCAGCTTTGAGTGCTATAAATGCCTGACTTGCTTCTTCTGTCCAAATAAATAAATTCTTCTTGAGCAAAGTCATGAGGGGTGCTACAATGCTCCCATATCTCTTCATAAACTTTCTGTCTAAAGCTTGAGGAGTTTTAGGAGTTGGCCATTCAATCATAGGTGAAGTTTTCATGGGATCTGCTTTCAAAGCTTCCTTAGAGATAATATGGTCAAGGTATTCCACCTCTCTACACCCCAAATATACAATTTGTAGCTTTAACATATAATTGATGTTGTTGTAATACTATCAGAACAGCCTTCAAGTGACTCACATGATCTCCCACTATTTTACTATAGATAAGAAAGTTGTAAAAATAAAAATAAAAACCAACACAAATTTTTATAGATAAGGCCTAAATATTTCTTTCATCAACCCTTGAAAGGTTGATGATGCTTTAGTAAGCCCAAAGGGTATTACAAAAATTCATAATGCCCCTCATGAGTACGAAAGACAATTTTGAGTACATCCTCAGGCCTCATCCTGATTTGATGATACCCTAATCGCAAGTCAAGCTTACAAAATATCTCAGCACCATATAATTCATCTAGCAAATCATCTATATTAGGGATAGGGTACTTATCTTTAATGGTGTCTTTTTTTATAACCCGATAGTCAACGCACATGTGTCAGCTCCCATCTGCCTTCCTTACCAAGAGGACTAGCAAGGAATAAGGGCTTTGATTATGCTGAATAATCCCTGCTTTAATCATTTCTTTGACCAACCTCTCAATCTCTTCCTTCTGATAACATTAGTACCTGTAGGGCCTTACACAGGCGGGTTTGGTTTGGATGCTTCTTGAAGCTGGATATGGTGATCATGACTCCAAGGTGGTGGAAGTCCAGTTGGTTCAGCTAGGGGTGTAACCGGTTCGATTTTGTCCCGTTTTGGATAAAATTTTGGACCGAACCAATATGAACCTGTTTTGCATTTTCAAGACCCAATTCCTCACCGGTTACTTCCATAAACCGGTACTTCCGATTGAAACTGATTTTACCAGTTTCGATCCAGTTCGATCCGATTTTTCGATTTTAATATACTATATTATATAATATATATATATACATAAATAATAGTATATTATAGTATATAATACTATAGTGATAATATATTGTAGTATATTATAATATATATTATAATTGTAATATAGACTATAGTGATATAAGATTTTAAAATTTAATATTATATTAATTAGTAATTTATCATATAATACAAAACTATTTTATATATAAAAATTATATACAATATAAAAAATTATATATGAACCGGTCAAGTTCGGTCTTGTCCGGTTTTAGGAAAAAAAAACTAAAATCGAACCGATTTTTACCGGTTTTCAGAAAAATAAAACCAATACCGGACCGAACCAAACCCATCGGTTCGATCCGGTTTACCGATTCACCCTTTTTTTTAATACCCCTAGGTTCAATAAACACTGCCTAGAAACAGTCCAGGAGAGCTTGTATGGTAGGATCAACTAGTTCTTTTCCCTTGGAAGTGACTGCCTCCACTAGTTGCAGCCAAATTCTCTTACCTTCCACTAGGATTGCTCTGCTAATTTTCTGGTCTTCCTCCAATGGATTCTTTGGTGGTTTCAAACCCTGTAACAATAACTGCTTCCCATTGACTGAAAACCTCATGCTAAGATATGCAAAATTTCACTGAATAGTTCCCAAACTCCTTAACCAGTCAACCCTCGATACAATGTCACATCCCCCCAAGGTAAATAAATAGAGATTAGCCACAAAATTATATTGCTATAAAGTGAGAGCAACTTCCTTACAACAACCACGGCAAGGAAGGGTTTCCCCATGTGCAACTAGTACTGCCAGTTGGGTGGTCTCAACTAGTAGCTTAGCCCTCCTTGCTATATTTATATCTATAAGACTGTGGGTACTGTCAATATCAACAAAAATAATAACTGGGTGTAGATTGAGTTTTCTTACTAACCTAGGTTACGTTTGAGTAGTGGAGTGATCTCATATATTCTGTTAATAGTAGTGAAAATGTAATGATAAAATATTGAATATTAGTGAATATTAGTAAAAAATATATGAAAAGTAATGATAAAATAATGTACAGTAGTAGAGTGTTATCAAAACACTCCACTACCCAATCGAAGCCATAGTCTTTGGTGATGGAGCTCCTGCTATAGCATGCAATGATATACCTAGTAACTCGGCCTGCTGCACTACTATGACAGTTTCTGGATCTAGTTGATGGGACAACTCCTCCTCTCCATCCTCTTCCTCCTCTTCTTGAGCTAACTCCATAGCCTCTAGTAAATAAAGCTTTGGTCTGCTGCACCGGTGCCCTGGTTGGTATTTCTCATCACAGTAATAACATAATCATTTGTCTCTTCTTTCCTGCATCTGGTTAGGGATAATACGTCTAATAGGGTAAGTGTTTCTTCTGTTTAGGGCAGCACTAGGTTTCGGGTTGGTTGTAGGGGCTGGAAGTCTGAGTATGGGGTTTGGACTAGGTAGTCATAAGTTAAGGGGTTTGGCAGGAGTTGGGTATGAAGGGGGTTGGTTGTTAGGGGTTCTATAACTCTGTTTGCTTCTCCAAACTTCCTTTTCTTGCAAACGTGCTAGTCCAAAATCAACATAAAGGGTAAGGGGCTTAAACATGGCGACAATAATCCTTAGCTCATCCTTTAATCCACTTAAGAAAGTACTAATACGAAATTCTTCACTAACCCCATGGATTTTGTTGGACAGAATCTCAAACTATGTCTGTTACTCCTCCACAGTCTCTGTTTGTCAAAGCTTGGTGAATGCTCCCACTGGATCTTTATAGGCTGAAGGTCCAAACCAAATGCGAAGGGCCACCAAGAATTCTTCCCAGCTTTCTACTAAACTGGACTTCATCGGCCAATTGTACCACGACAAGGCCTTTCCCTCCAATGGAAATAGGCAATATGAAACTTATGATCCTGAGGTGTTTGGAAGTAGGCGAAAAACTAATGTGCTTTCAAGATCCACTTATAAGGGTCTCCACCATCAAAGCGAGGGAAATCCAGACGAAGTGTTCTCGCCTGGATTCCAACCTGTCCATCAAAAAGAGGATTAATATTCATCTTCATATTGTTGTTACCTAACAATCCTTCTCTAGAATTTGATCTGGACGAGTTCTACACCAAGCTATCATAACTAGCTACTAAGTTACTGATTTGTTGTAAAACTGCCTCCATTAAAGCACGTTGTATGTCTTGTTCCTCCTTAAAAGGAGGAGGTCTCCCCCCTTAATGAGGCCAACGCCTCAACTAATTAAGCATTCCGAGTCCTCTCAATCATGTCGCAGGAACGCGGCTCTAAGACCAATTTGTTATGCACAAACTTAACAAGAGATGTTTTTTCTGGCAATTCAAGGAGCCAAAGGCCTCCACAATCACACACGGATAAATTGGACTAAAAGTTTATTTTCATTCAACATTGGATTACAATAAATAGACGCTAATTGGATAACGTCCTTCCTAAATGCATGGACTCGTGCATACCATTAACACCACTAACCTATTACTTACAAACAGCCCAAGACCCATTCAACCATAAACTAACGACTCAACTGAAACAACTAACATAAAAAAACTAAACTACCCTTACAAAATAAAGAAACTCCTTATCTTACGTGGCCCTAAAAATAATATTTCGCCATCACGACCTAAGCTCATTACATATCTGTGCAGAATTTTTTCGCTCGTGTGTGCTATTTTTTTCCTTGAGTTTTTGTAAACCAGCATAAGCAAGCATTAATGTTTGTGCATGATTATTGCCCAGTCGCTGTTATGGTCCTCCGTGATGACACGAAGGAGACGAGCAGAGGTTAGGGTTCGCAAGGAAGAATAAGAGAAGTGGAAGTCAGAGGAAGTAGAACTGATCTGGAAGCTGGGAAGGTTCGGGACTTAGACGCATGAAGAACTCAAAACGCACAGCTGAAGCTTACAGAACGCGCCGTTTAGCCATAAGTCTGGGACTCCAAAACGCATAGCTGAAGTTTCACCTCAACGCACCGTTTCGTCCGGATGATGAAGATTCCAGAAGACCTGAATTTATCTTGTTGTTTTCTTTTCATTTTGAAGTCGGTTATTTTCTTTACACGTGTTCCTATGTTATTTGCTTATGTTGAATTCCTGTGAGGATTTGAAGGACGGCACGGGAGTGTCAGAAAAACAGACTATAATTTTCATGAGATGAATTCTTGTTAGGAGGTTAAGGGATTCCCTCAAAGAACCCTAATATCATTTCACATTTCCAGATTTTCCTTGTCATTTTCACAAACACATATCCTGCATTACTTCCGTTTCTATTGATACGTATACTCCATTCCAGATTTGGCCTATTTACATATCAAATACATAGAATCATTACAGTCGCTCTCACCGTCCCTCATGCTCACTCTAATTTTCTTCCTCTCCTTCTATTTCCCTTTTCTTTTTTAATTTTTAATTTTTTGTTTAAATACTTTTTGTTGCATTTAAAGTTACCGTCCCCTGTTGCAAATCAATGTGGAAGAGGAGGCCAAAGAGGGAACCCTAGGGTTTCAAGATTTGGGAGAGGGAGAGTCTAATTCGTGTTTTTAAAAAAATATATATAATTTTTTTAATATTAAAAAGGCAACATGGCTACAGCCACGTCAGTCAGAATCCATCATCCAGATGTTCCGTCGGTAATTGTAGTTTTTTCCTAAGTTTTCCACTTTAAACCTTACAACTCATTCAAAAACTTTAAAAGATTATTAAAACTTGCAATATCTCTTGACTCTTATACTCTTGTCCCCAGAATTCTCCTAATGTCTATATCAATATCTCTTGACTCTTATATACTCTTATCCCCATAATTCTCCTAGTCTCTATAGCTATCATCTCTTATTAAAATTAAAACTTGCTCTTAATTCAGAAAATCTTTCTCCTACTAATGTTTATATCTATCATCCTAGAGTGTTATTTAATTAGATAATAATTAGTCACATATTAAGTAGTACTACATATATTTACAATTTTTATTTATATTTTTACTTACAAGACTCATTTTATCAGTTTTGTTTTTAAATTCAAATTTTAAATTTCATAATTTCCAACATATCAATAACTAGCACGTGGTGAAGTAAGTTTTTTATAAATTTTTCTTAAATACAAATAACATTTTTCAAAACATATTTGGAACATTTGACTTAACTTATTTTGCACTTGTGGTGAGGAATTGTAGTCAAATTTCATTGAGATTAGCCATGACGTACATTTACCAAGACTTTTGATACCTCTCCCAACGGGCCAAACGATAAACCAACCGTTTTAGGTCTCCCCTTTAAGAACTTAAAGTCAAATAAGTCGTAATCAAATAATGCATATTGTCCCATATAACATATAATTTGGGACAATTACCCTTTTTCAGGCTTATTTCCAGTGGGTTTTGCCATGATTTTCGGCTCCGCGAATATAGAATTGAGGCTTTGAATTATTAGAACAATGTAGTTTTCATACTACATCTTATCATCCTTAATCATATTTTTTTTTTTTTAATTCATGGAGAGCGAGATTCGATCATTGATGCTCTTAGTAAAAAATCGAAGTGTTGTCAATTGATCCAAATGATATTGACCTCAATCATATTTGTTAATGTGAGATATTTAAATAGATTCATATATCAATTACTTAAATAATAACCGCTTAAAAATGTCATTCATTCAGTATTTCTAATTATTATAACATATAGAATGAAGAAAAATATTTTTGTATGAACTACATTATATATCAACATTCTAAGATTGTGTTTGGATATTAAACTAAATTGAGTTGAGATAAAAGTTAGAAGTTAAATAAAATATTGTTATAATATTATTTTTATTTTAAATTTTGAAAAAATTAAATTATTTATTATATTTTAGATTAAAATTTAAAAAAATTATAATGATTAGATAATACAATTATCATTCCTAAATGAGATTCCTTTCATATAGTTAATTATATATGAGTAATGCTAGAAATCATATTGGTGTTAAAAATATGATATCTTGAATATCATTTATGTTTTAAAGGAAAAAGTGAAAAATTGATGAAATATATACCACCTGATAAAAAATTAAAAAAAAAATGACAATCCTATACCAAGATTGAGGAAGTTGGCAAGCATCTTTTTTTTACCTTGTAAACTAGGAAAAGCAGTCGAACCCACCGTCCAAACGTTATATCATTTTGAAATGATTTGTATAAGTCTTAAATAGATAAATATTGTACAAACATTTGATAAAAAATATATATATATATATATATTTTATTAATAAGACTCATTTTTTTTATATAAATAACTTATATAAGATTTGTCTATTTGAATCTTGTACCTACAAATTTTTTTTTTTTTTTTTTGATTGTCCGACTACATTTCAATAATTTTCTTATCCTATGTTACGTAAATTAAAGAGTTTCTTTTCTAAAAAGTTAGGATATATAAAAATTAAAATTGAGAGAGAGAGAGAGAGAGAGAGAGAGAGAGATGTGGGGGAATGAAGGGGCTCAAATTTTCCAGACACATCCAAAGGGAAGGAAAGACTTTTATAGGTGAGGAAAGAAAAATTGAAGAAATGTGAGAAGCAAAGGTCAGGTCTTTAATACCTAATCCTATCATATCCGAGTGTCCCCTCAAATAACGACATCCATTTTCAAGTTGACTGTCCAAAATTACCTTTGCTTTTGAGTGTCACCGGCAACTTCCCCTACCCCCACACAAAATTAATTAAAGAAATTTTATAAATATATATATAATAAAAATAAAAATAAAATATTAATATACCTTTCATTTTAACCGATTATATATTTATTTAATTTATAAAAATAAAAAAAGATTAATGTATTGATTTTTCATATTTTTAAAAAATAAAAAGATAATTTTACCTAACGACACGCCAGCATTCACTGCGCTAGCATCACTCTTTTAACTGAAAATAGGAATCCATTTTTAGTATCAAAAGTAGTAGCAGTAGGAGTAAATCCATTCCCCATTTCATTCATTCTTTTACATCTATATATAGAAAAACAACAATAAAAATAAATGTAGAGCAATCAACTTTTGTTATTAAATAAAAAAATTTTCTAATCATATAAAAAAATAATCTCATAAATAAATGTAATTTAATGACTATTTATTAAATTATAAAATTATTTTTATTATAAAACAGATCTAATAAATCACGTCAATTTATAAGATTACTTATATATAATCTCTTTGTGAATATAACACTACTCTATTAATTATAATTATCAAACATCATTTCATCCTTAAAATGCCATTCCTAAACCGATAAGATCGTGGATTCCTACTTATAACAAGTAAATTTCTAAGTCTACAAAAAACAAATATGATGAGAAATTGGGAGTAAACATAAAATTTCGTAAACATCTAAATCCCTTTACCTCATTTATATTCACAATCTATATCAATTCATCTCATTATTATTTATTATTATTTATAAATTTTAACTCATAAATTTCACTATTATTTATAATTCATTTCAATTTATCTTAACTCATCATTAAATCGAGAGATAAACTCAAACACTATCATGATAAAATTCCCTAAAAGATTTCCTGAGATAGATTGAGATAAACTTCCAACCAAACACAGCCTAACATTGATGCACAATATATTTCTCTCTTTAAAATTAGGGATCCAATTTTCACATCTCTATTCTCATCAATCGAAACACCTACAAATCAGAGAGAGAGAAGGTGAAAAGAATAGAGAACTTGATAAAGAAAAGTAAAATATACAATACAGTAATAATTTCATTTGGATAAAGAGCATTACAATGCCAAGAAATTTATACAATGTGATATTTCAAAAGAAAAGATCAGTAAGTGGGGATGGTAATAATAAACATAGCAATAATGTTCAATAGAAAAGAAAACGGGAATGATTACCCACTCCTCCCCTACCCTTATAAAACAAAAAAAAATAAAACAAAAGTTTCACCATTTACTTTTTCTTCCTTGCTTGCTTGTTTAACAATCTGAACTTCTCAGAAAATTCTCTCAAAAAAGAGATTCTACTCATCACCAATACCATCTCCCATACCATCTGATAATATTTATATATATATATATTTTAAAAAAAAAGAACAACAAATTTACAGTACAGAATCTTCTTCAACTTGTTTGCTTCCAAAATCATCATCTTCTGAGTCATCTTCCTCGTCACTCCCTTGCTTCAGATTCTATTCACAGTCTGTGAGAGAGAAGGAACAAAATAAAGGCCACCCAAATTAACCAACCCAAAATATAATCAATCATCAGAGAAAATAACCCAGTTTTGCCTCAGTACTTTACCAGCTCCGAAACCCAACCCAAGTCCGGAGCATTACTTGACGGACCCGGGTCAACCCTCTCCAGTGAGTTCTCCTTACTCAGTTTCTCAAACATCTTAGCCCTTAGATCCCTCCCGGACTCGACCCTCTCCATCGCCGGCTCCTCCTCCCAACCCTGGTCCAAGAAATCAAGGTATCCGATTCCTGGACGAGTCGGGGCCTGGGTCGGGGTCGTTGGCATGCTACAGAAACCGGGTCGGAGAATAGACCCTCTGGGAGACCCGAAAACGGGAGACCCCATTGGAACATTCCGAGAAGATGGAAAAGACTTCATCTTCCCAAGCTGTAAATTCCGCAGTGACGCCACCATTTCGTTGATCGAGTTCGAGCCAAGGGACCGACTCAACGGCTGGGTCATGGGCGACATAGGTGGAGAGTCCGCTGGAGGAGTTCCTGGTGGAGAAATGGACGGAGGGGAGGACAGAAACGTCCGGGTTTTTGCACAAGATGCCTCTATAGCCTGTCTCAGAGGCGACCCATCATAGGACTCGACCGAGTTGCTGGCCGCACTCCTGGGACTCTGCTGAGGCAAAACCCTGAGTTGCTCCGGGGTGTGAGCAAAGAAACAGACCCTCCTCCGACAACCGGTCCCGTCCTTGCATGGCTGCGTACGATAGCGAGCCGGGTGGAGCCAGCACTCGAACACGCCATGCGCGAACTCGCACGCCTCACCTTTCTTACAGTTTCCCTTTCGGAAATCAGGACAGGCCGTACCAGAATAGTGATACTTCCTCGGATCCCTCCGGCGGGCCTTCTCTCCCGGGTGGGCATATGGGCACTCTGTCCAGTCATGTGACCTGCCACGTGCGCACCGCCTCACCTTGAACTCGAACATGCGGAAATGGTCGCAGGAGTACGCGTCAACCGGAGCATCAGACTCTCGGCCAAGGATTTCGGAGTCCGACTCGATGTCGGCTCCGTTGGAGGGCAAGTAGCACTGGAGCGCCGTCAGGGCTTCTTGGAGATAGTAGGGTGAATAGTCGCCGCCGTTTCCATTGCCATTGCCTTCGGAGGTGACGGAGAGGGGAGATAAGGAGAACGGGGGGCAAGCATCGGCCGTCGGATTGTCTTGGAGTTGCCAAGGAGGGACGTGAATCGCTTGATTGTGTCGGTGTGTCTCACCGAGCATCATTTTTTCTTTTCTCTGGGTTCAGAAGATGGGATTTGTTTACAGAATCACCGGCATGGTCCGGTCGTTTATAAACTGCTGAAAAGTGAAATGAGTGGGCTTAACCGTGGTCAAGTAAATGTTTAACCGTGGTTGGGTTCAAAACCTACGAGCTCTAGATTTTCCACTGCCGTTAAAAATTAAAATATTGGGTGAATTTTTAGTTACTGGCCTGTCAGCGTAATGCTTTGACAGCGGCTTTCATGTTGTCCATCTGCCATTCTGATTATGGACACACTTTTGTATTTTGTATTTTTTTTCTTTGTAAGTAATGTTAATTATAAATCTTAAAGAAAAATTTTAGACATAAACTTCATATCTTATATATCACTTAAAAATATATAATTTTATTTTTTTATTTTCATATTTTATATTAAATTAAAATATAAAATAAAATTACATATTTTTTAGTAATATATAAGAAGGTGTGAAATTTTTATGTAGCATAACTTAACCTTAAATAGACACTTATAATCTCTTTATAAAATAATGAATTTCACTGGAATAATTTTTTTATATATATTTTAGGTGAGCTCTACTTTTTAACAAATGTTTGTATATAATTTGTCTATTTGAAAGTTACACAAATCCTTTTTTTTTTTTTTTTTGAATTCTCTCTCCCCTTATGCTGGATTCATTTCAGACAAGGCTGTGTTTAGTTCTAGAACTCAATTGATTCAGTTTAATTTTAAGGTGAGTCTAATATCTAAACACTCAACTCTCAAATTATTAAATTTATCTCAACTCAAAACCTTCTTGTACGTGAAACTCAGAACTTTTTTTAACTTAAAACATCTTTATATATGAGATCTATAATTTTTTTTAATTTTTCATAAAAAAATATTAAATTCATCTTAATATTCAAATATATTTTAAATTTAATTTAAATGAATTCTACATAATTTTTTTTAATATTTAACTTATTATTATTCATAAAAAATTTAACTAAAATTAATTGAACTCAATATCCAAACGAAACTTTACAGTCGGCTTGCACAAACTCTTTTTAATTCCCCTATCTATAGTTTGTCCTGTATGCAATTTTGTTTAAAAAAATATTTTATAATCATTCATAAAATAAAAAATAAATATGTAGAAATTTAAAAACAAATAAAAAATCTCAAACTTTAGTAATTTTAGTTATTTTGATTTGGCCGTATCAGATTGATTAGTTATAAAATAGATCGCAAAATAATTATGCTTGTATTTTATTATTTCAAAAAAACTATTTTTTTTTTTTTTAAAAAAGAACATTAACCTTGAAATAATTGTGAATATAAAACAATGACATTATTTGTCCTTAATAATGTTAGATATAGTTGGTTTTTCGACGTACAAGTTTAAAAAAAAATTAGAATCTATCATTAGAAATATAATTTTTTTCATATTTATTTTAGATTTATTCATTTATTTTAAAAAGTGAACGAAACTTACAAATTTGATTATAAATATTATTTTTCTTTTTTCTAAACAAATAATTACACAAATAGTTTATAATTTTTTTTACATTAAAAAAAAAATAGAGAAGAAGAAAGAAAGAGAGAGAGGGAAGATGGATAGCCCCAGATATCACCGCATAAAAAAGCAAAAATAAATGTACAGTGGATAATAGATTGGGCCTAAGAGTATCCTCAATGGGTTTTGTAAAACCCATTTTTTTTTCCCTCTAAAGTGAAGGAAAGTTGTCTAAAAGTGCATCGAACGGATGATACAGTTCATATATATTTTCAATTTTCCCATAGTGTTGCCGCTAGATGTAGCTGGACTGTGCATAAATATAAACATTTTTTATTTATTCTCTCTCTTTTCTTGTATTTTTTTCTCCCACAATAATTTTTTCTTATACTTTTTCTCTCACAAAATATTAAAAAATATAATATTTAAATAATATGAAAAAAAAAATAGATAAACTGATATATGATATATTATAAGAATTAGTATCTAAAATATAAAAAGTGAGTTTTTATAATGTATTTTAAATAATAGTATGAAAAAACAATTGAGAATGCTCTTAATAAACTAGTCCCAATTTATCTCTAGACTCTACACCAGTAAATTAATCTCACGACCTATTCTATATTTCTTGACCAAATAAGGAGAGAATTGCCTGAATATAATAACATTTTTAGAATGCACTAGTCGAAAGACTCACACTCATCTTCCTTTTGATAGATATGTGTGTGTGTGTGAAGATTGGTCAATGGAGGCTATTGATGTTAGATTAAGCTTTTTTCTTCCAAAAAAAAGTGAGGAAAATTAAGAAGAATGTTTTAGATAGGTTTTGGATCGTTAATTATAAGGACCCATATAAATAATTTAGAATACAATTCGAAGATTCTAATAATTTGAGGTGTAAAATAAAAAAATATTTAGTATCTTATGAGTAAAAAGTGTATTAATTTCTCGAGATTAGCTGAAATAAGAAATAGATGATGGGATAGAGTTGATTAAGATGATACGGACAAATGACTCTCCGTATGCAAATAGATGAGAAGCTCTACCTCTTTATACAAAGTTTTAACCATCAAATCTTAAATAGATTGAGGTTTTTAACGTTTTATTAGGTAAAATAAACAATAAAAAAGAATGCTAAATAAAATAGCATGTAACATTCATGGTGATCATCTTCAACCTAAATTGTAATATTTTAATGCCATAGATATTTAAAACGAACAGCATATATGAGTGTGACATCTCTCTTTATCACATTGCATGATGTCTAATCTTCGTTACAGATATATAATCCAACACCTTGCTATCTTGTCATTAGTCATTTTACCACACCACCTTATCATCTAAACTTACCCTGTCCTGTTTTAGTTGGAAAAGCAAAGGAACCATTCCACTGACCTTATATTTTTAAACAACCATCCCACTTAAATATAGAATCGAATCCATGAACAATAAAAGAAGAAATAAAATAATAATGATCTTGAGATGACTTTTAAATAAATAACTATGGTTGAAGGTTACTTTTAGGATGAGTCTCTCCTCTCCTCTCATGTTTTTGTTTGAATTTATAAACTTGAAATATAATAGAAATATATATATAATAGGTCTTAAGATATTTATTATTTATTTAATACTATCTAAAATATTTATACAACTAAAAATAAATATTATAAGATTCATTTTTATATGTCGTGTTAAAAAAAATATTTTCTTAAAAAATCTGAAAAAACTTTGTTTAATTATAAGGGCTTATTTGGAGTCTTAGATGAGACACAAAATTTTTATCTGATCTCATTTTATCGTTACAACTTTTTCAAACTTTTAAATAAAAAATAAAAAAATAATACCAACTTTTTCAAATCTCCAAATAAAAATAACATTATAAAACTAGATTGTTACAATATTTTAATTTTATAATATTTTTTATTCAATTTTCTCTCTCATTTCTCCTTTCCTAAAACTTAAAAAATACTCAATTTAAACTAACTTATTACTATTTACAAAATCTTCATCTCATCTTACTCATCAAACCAATAGGTCTCGTTTGTTTTCACAATTCATCTCAACTCAACTTATTTAATTATTATAATTTTTTTAAATTCTCACACAAAATTAAATAAAAAATTCTACATTTTTAATGCCAAAAAATATTAAATATATATTTTAATAATATTTTTTAAAATTCTTAAATTTTAATTTTAATTATTTTATCTTATCTGTAAAAATAAACTAGGCTAAAAGTGAATTTTTGTCCTAATTAATAACTAAATTATTCAAAAAAATAATTGACCTAAATACTGTGAGCCGAAATTTCGAAAACAAAGATAATAGCAACAAATATCTCCATATAGGAAAGGGTTTGTTTAGGTGTAATGACACCTAGGATTGGAGCTGTGGGTTCTGACTAAACGTCTAATCAAGAAAGACATATCAACCATTTACCCCATCATCATCAAACAGCGTTGAAAATGATCTTTCAGCAAACTTTTGGAACTTGCTCCTTTCTTCTGCTTCTTTAAATTGTAATACTAGTTTTAGTTTATACGATGTTTGAAGTTCCATGTATCAAAGTTGTTTACAATCCAAAAATGTCAAACAACTCATGAACAGCTACTACGTACATGAATTTAATTCAATTTAATTTTAAATTAAATTTAATATTTAATATTTAATTATTAAATTCATCTCAATTTAAAATTTTTTTATACGTAAAATTTATAATTTTTTTCAACTTATCATAAAAAATATTAAACTCATATTAACATCTAAACATATTTAAAACTCAGTTCAGAAAAATTTTACATAATTTTCTCTACTATTCAATTCATTACTATTCATAAAGAATTAAATTTAACTGAATTGAGCTTATCATCTAAACACACCCCGTTAAGGAACTTGAACCTAGAGATTCCCATGGCTTGTTGCGGGTCAGCTGCATATAATATGAGTTGAGTGAATATATGGGTCCATTTTAGGGGGAGAAAAAAGCTATTTGAAATACTCAAGCCTATTTAAATTTAAGAGCAAAGATCTAAATCCTTTGATTTGAGGATATATTTACCCGTTTAATTAATATACATCCTTAGTACTGATCTTAGATACAAACCATATATAATTTTCTTGGTTTGATGACATGAATAACAAATAAAAAATCATATCTTTTAAATTAATTAATGGAGAGTAAAAATAATAATTATATCTATATTATTATTGTTGTAAGGATATTACACTATTTGAAAAGAGAATAAGATTCTCTATATTTTATTTAAAATTGATAATATTAATTAATTTAGCATTAAAAAATTAAATATTTCACAGAATTAATTTTTTACTAATCAAATAATAATTTCTAAAATATTTCACATTTTTTTTATTAAACAGATGATGCTCTTTATTTCATTTTAAGTGGATTGAATTGAAAACAACTGAGTCCTCGATCAATAAACTCGTGACCAGCCCGTAATTAGTTCGTAACCACTGATTTCAGTAAAGAATATTTAATGTGGCTAAGCAGATTAGGATATTGTCAAATCACAGACTTAAATGAAGAACATGATTAATATGTTGAAAGGCCATAAATGGTGGAGTTTGATCTTAGAGACATTCTATTCATTCTTATACTAAACATTATATTTATTTTATTTTTTATTTTTTTATTTTATTCTTATTAGAGCATCAGAATTGGATTAACAAAATATCAGTTAAGTCTAAATTTTAATTAAATTTTTTTAAAATCAATTATATTGGACTAGTCAAATTACTTCAAGTCAGATTATGAGCTATAATAAATGAAAAATAAGTCATATTTGATGAGTTACTATTCACCAACTAAAAAAATATTCTCTCTCTTCTTTTATTCTCCTGTTAAATAATTTGTTTAGATAATAAAAATTAAATTATTAATTAATATATACAGTGTATTTATAAAATATAAAAAAAAAGTTAAAAAAATTATTAAAATATATAATATTATATTATTATTTTAATTTTAAAACGGCTAACCTAATGTAGATTAACAATTTCCAAGGTTAAACTTTAAATTTTAGTCAAAATTTAGACTAAACGATTGTCGATACTCCTAAAAAACTAAAAGAATTGATCTACTCATCGTTCATGCAAACATTACACATTTAGTAATAAATAAAATAAAATAATATGTGATATAAAAATATTGATGAATATAATTTTTATTAATTATTTAATTTAGTGTGTAATTAGAGAGGCCAGCCGGCCATGTGCAAAAGGGTAAGGAGTGTCGTCGGGAGGCCGTGCAGAAGCATCAAGATTCAAAAGCCCTGCCAAAACTTGTCGTCCTTTTGCTGCCTAACTGCTGCTACACTTGGCAATTCTGGATAAGGAGATACTCTAGCTAGGCTGCATTAAAAAACACAAACACATGATTTTGAAATGTTTTTTTTTTTTTTTTCTTGTTTTGTATTTTTTTAAGCCAAGATTCTCATGTGGTCGTATGACTTCAGATGGTAAGTATAACAATAATTAATGGAGTGCTATAGTTAGACCTTAATTAAAATGTTAATTTATTTTTCAGTGGACCAGTTTAATAAATATTAGTACTCAATCTTGATATTTTGATTACTATATAGTATAATATAAAGTATTTTAAGGTTAATAAGTAGTTTATTAGATGTAGGAATTAAATTATGGGAGATAGTGATCTTATCCGCTACTCTCTGGATTCTTATCTTTTGTTATACATCAAAATCATTTTTTAATACTTAAAAAATATGGGAAAAAATTGCACCATCATGACCAAACAGACGAAAATCAGCTCAAAATCACTTTCAGCAAGATAATTTTAGAAATGTTGACCGAATTTTAAGACTTTGGACTGTGAAAGATGTCGGTAAATAGAATAGATCTCACAATATTCACACTTGCTCGAATAAATTCTTATTAAATATTTAATAAATTCTATGTGTCTCATTTCATCTCACACATTCTAAATTAGTAAAAAGTTTAGAAAATCTCAATTTTATTATATGTAAAAGAAATAATATTTATAATCATAGAATATTCAAACATTGCACGTTTTTTTAAAAAAATATGAATAAATAAAAAATTTATATAAAAAAATTAATTTTTTAATAATAAATTTTATATTTTTTAAAAATAAATATGTGATATTTGTACATAATTGTATATAATATTATCAGAAATGGGGTTTTCTATAATCACAAAGAGTAATGATTATTTAATAATAAAGAAATATGTAATAAATAATTATTTAATAATAATAAATAAGTTATATTTTATTTAATAAAATAAATATAATTTTAATTTGACTATCTAATATAAATAAATAGATAATTCATCAAAACTTTAATTTCATATTAAAAAAAATGATAAATAACTCTAATAAAACTTCGTAAGCGGCGGTGACAAGGTCACGTGAATGGCGGAATAAGAAGGGCGTAGAAGGTGCCAGGGCAATAGACTTAGAGGGACACGTGGCTCTCACATTCGGCCACGCGAGACTCCTCCGACAAAACAGAATAGGCTCGTCCTACGATAAATAAAATAAAATAAAATCAATGCTGACTAGAGTATGGATTATCTCTCCCACGCGTCCCTTTCTTTCACCCACGGAATTTGACCGTACACGTGTCCTCATTCCTTTCTTCACCAGAAGCCGACACCATTGTCTGTCTGTCTGTCTGTCCCGCCACGACCTCGAGATTTTAACACGTGGCACATCGCATGTGCATCAGTCCCGATATTCGCGTCACTTTGACGCCTTTTTTTTGTCTAATTATTATTTATTTTAAATTTTTTATTCGGTCAAAAAGTTCACTTACGTAATGTTTGAGTAAAAAATAAATTTTATAAATTATATTGAAATAGTTAATATGTTTTACTATATTTTATAAGTAAGAAATAAAAAATTGAACAAAAATATTATAAAAATTAATATTATTATAATATATTTTTTTAAAAATAATATTATATATAATCGTAAATTCATGTGCAAGTTCTAAGAAATTGTTTTGAAAAAGAGGAAGATACATTATTAAAAAATTAAATTTTTTATGTGAATCTCTTATTTATTTATTTTTTTAATAAGATTACGCAGCGCTTGCTCACTCCATCATTATAAATACTTTTTTATATTAAGATGTGTTTAACTTTTTATGTTATGATCCTGAAAGTTAAAATTTTAACCAAATCAGTATCTAACAGTTTTAGAGCTTTTAGATCAATAGTTGGATTTTTAACAATTAGTATCATAGGAAATACCACATCACAAATTCAAGTCAAGGAATGGGCGACCTATAGGCTGGATTACAATGCGTTGGTACTATACATGGGCATGATGTTAAGTCATTGAATATTGATAGATAAGTAAAGTCGCCAAAAGAGAAAGGGTTACTACTGGGTCAATGTCAATAGAGAGAGCCGTCGTGAACGTCGAATTGGAAAACGTAGTGGAATGTTATGATTTTGAGAGTTAAAAACTTAATTAAATTAGTATTCAACAGTCTTAGAGTTTTTGAATCAATAGTTAAATCTTTAACAAGTTGAAATATATAAAGTAGGTTAAAATGAATTTAATTTTTTTATAAAAAAATAATGAATCTTATTAATAATTAATTTGAGATGAATTAAAATGAATTAAATTTGATTCATCTTCCAAATACAGCTAAATGGCACCCATTATGGATTCTTCAAACCTATTGCAGTTATTTATTAATAAACATCCTGCAGATTCCTAACTTATTTATTAATTCCACTTGTTCATGTGATATTTTGTACATACAATTATTATTCCCCACCACCAAAATTAAATTAAACCAAAACGGGGACGTGTATGGATAAGGATGGGCAAAGCCATTGCATATCTTTACAGGTAAAGCAAGTCTACGTAGCTGAGATTATAAATAATAGATCTGTAAGTACATGCACGGGCCAGTCTAGTAGGGTTTGCAGGTGAGAGTTTAAATTTTTCATACCCCAATCGTGTTCTTGATGGTTATTGCATGAAGTACTTTAAGGTCGACTCGACGACCCAGATCAAGTTCCTTTCAAAAGGTTTTGCATGCGGATGTATGACACGTGTATATATAATGAAACATAGTCGATCTAGTTAGGTTAGTTTGCAGGGTTTTTATTTTACTATTATTGATACACTCACACACATTAATTAATGGTGGAATCAATTATATATGACAACTGCGCATGCTCTTATTCTGCTTAATAAATTATTATGATCACAAGTTGATAACTTAAAAGATTTATGAACGTAATCTCATAAAATAAATTTTATAAGAAATAATTATTTATTTTTTATAAACGCGTCTAAAATTTATTTTTATAGATAATATGAGATTATTCTTTAACAATCACAATAGTCTTTAAACTTCAAAATAATTTTAAAGAATTTTGTAAAATTTGTAGCTGTAAACTAATATTTCAAGGTACGTTAAAAGATATATCTAAGCAGATAGTACGACAAAAGAAGCTAGCAAGAGAATCGTAGCAAGGAAATCATATGGATACATGGCAAGACGAACTAAAACAACTACATTTATAATGAATTTCTCGAATAATGATTAGGTTACGTTTATACATTTAAATGATATGAGATAATATGTGAATAATAATATTTAAAAAATAATAAATAATAATAATAAAAATGAATAATTTATAAATAATAATAAACTGTTTATATATAATAATAAAACAGTCTAAAATTAAAATAACAGATTACATTCATTTACAATTAATTAAGGTTCATGTGCATTTATGTCGGATCCTTTTAATCTCAAAGAGAATCCCGGATTTCGTATCTATCTCTCCCGATCATTTGCATGGTATGATTATATAATGCGGGTCGATGCCCATAATTATATTAAGAATAAATATAGATAGAAGTTATTATTGAGAACATTTATTTTATACACATGATGTGATATCATCTAGATCATATATTTCTTCAAGTGAGTGTTGAAAACAATCAACTAGAAGTAATCATACAGTGAGTACAAAGTGTGCACTGCTATAGTCGTTTATCTCTAACATTACTCTTATATTAAACATTTAAAAAGAACTTGATTTATAGTTAAAATGACATCATTTTAAATGTTGAAAAAAGGCTTTAAAAGAATTTAAAAATGAAACGTATGCTTTTATTCTTCAAATCCGGTTACAATTCTAGTAATTAATCAGATCATATCCGAATTTTTGTAATCGGACAGAGTCGAATGTCATCCTAAATTATAACTAGTCTAATTATAAGGTGCATGATAAACTCAGATGCATCATGTCCAAATATAATCAGGTATTCGAATACAGATATATCATATGGTTGAACTACATTATTTATAATTAATAATTGATTTCTCGAGGGACTAATTAAAGTAAGATTAATTGTAATGTATAAATATCGTATAATTGTTTTAAAAAAAATTATTATTATTAAAAAATTATTTTTTTTATATAATTCTTATATTTATCTATTTAATTTTTAAATAATTATGTGATGTTTGAATACTTACTATTATAATTATCATTTCTATTAAAATAACAGAGACTTAAGTCGGAGGTAACTAGCTAGCCAAGGGTTTGAAGTGTCTGAAAAAAGAAAGCATGCAGCATGGGGGAGGTACGTAATTAATAAATAATTAATAAGACGGCCTCTCGATCAGCTCAATGGCATGATAGAAAAATTCTGATATTCACTATCTTACATTTTATATTTTATAAAAAATATTTTTATATATTAAAAAAATAAATTATTGACATAAAATATAAAAATAAAAAATAACTGTTGCATAATAAATACCTACTAGAAATATAGCTTTGTAATTCCCTATGTTCCTTCAAATTCAACGGCTCATCATCGTGGCAACCCGAATTAGGTGATGTTAATCATATGAGAAATTATATTGTAATTATGATTGTATAAATATCGTGTAATTATTTTAAAAAAATAAATAAATATGAGATTCATATGAAAATAAATTAATTTTTTATGAGTGAATCTCACTCTTTTCAAAATGACTGCATAATATTTACACATTTTATGACTGTATGTAACATTATTATAATCATATTTACAACTCGAATTCCCTTATTTAAAAAATTTCACATGTAAATATTATATATAATATATATTGTGAAACTCACTATAAATTAATATATAAATATGTCAATTTCAATGTAAATACATTATAAAAAAAATTATTTATTTGTGTTTAATTATTTTTATAAAAATTACTATTTCTTATAAATAAAAATAAATATATTTTTATCATAAATAATCATTTTTATTATAAATATTTTACCATAAATGCTCTATTATCATAGTATGTTGAATGTCTTAAGTTCCTTTAAATGCTAAGAGTATCTCAAATTATTTGTAAATTGTAGTGAATAATTTATAAATAATAATGAATTATTTATGAATAATAATTAAATAATTTAAAAATATCAACAATTATATATTATATATATATTTTTATTTTTAAATATAGCCTTAATAAAAAGAATTAAAAATAGATTTAATGGTATCCTATTGGGGCGGCTGTCAACATCACATGGATTTAGAAGATCTAGGAGCTGATAGCAAGCTGAAAGTGACAGAAAGTAGTACGTAGTCGAGAATAGAGAATATAGATAAAAATATGAGAGAAAGTGAAAGATATTTGTGTGGTGGTTCAACGTCTAGGAAAATGAAAGCAAAGTCTAATAAATATAATATAACATATATAAAGATATTTATAATCTTAAATTATGTAATAATTATATAATTATTTTTTAAAAAATAAATAAAATATGAGATATATAAAAAAAATTAATTTTTTAATAATAAATCTTATTATTTTTCAAAATTATTATATATCGTTTACATATTTTATAACTGTATATAAAATTATTTTATATAAATAAACACATATTAATATATATATATATATATATATATATAGGTGTTGGGTACGCGTCCAAGATCTAAATAACCTGGGTGGGGGCAAATCACGTAGTATTAAATAATTTGATGTCTCATATCATGGGAGGAATTTGATGAATAAATAATTCAAGCTAAATCCATAGATATTGTATACATTAAATAAAATATTAAAAAAATAAAATCTCGAAGCTTTCAACTTTCAAGGGCTTACCTGTGTAGCCTGTAGTAATTAGACAACAACATCATAATATATATCGATCTTTTATAATATGATACGTACCCACCTAGCTATATATAACCCAAACGTAAGTATGTGTCAACTCAAGTTTGAGTTATACTACTCTCTTATAAAGATATTAGCTAGACTATATAATATAGAATTTTTTTCATTAATTGTCCTTTTAAAGATGACAAGACCTTAGTTTCTAATTAAATCACTAGTATTGACTTATTTAAAAGTTAATACATCTTTAAAATTTGAAAAAATATAGATAAAATAATTTACTACGACTTCTTAAAAAAGTAAAAGTTTAAACAATGAGCTATAATAATTTTAAGTATATTTTCAAATTATATTATTTGTCATCAAAAGTAATATTTTATTATAAAAATTACCACAACTACTTTACTTTTCAATTTTCATTTCTCATGATTTTTATTTCTTCCTAACGTCATTTTCTTTCATTTTTGTATTCAATTTTGAAATATGTGAATGAAGAAATATTATTATTAATTAATATATAATTAGTGTAATGGTAAAATATGAAAAAAAAATTAAAAAAATTATTATTAAAAAATAATATTATATTATTATTTTGACTAATCTAATATGAAATTATAGTTATATAGGTTTTGAATTTATAAAAAGAATAATGATAGAGCCACCGTCGGTAGCTCTTTATTTATTTCTTTCAGGTGAGTAATATTGAGAATGAGAGGCGACTGAGTTACCCTAAGAATGAGAGGTTTGCTGAGAAGGAGAGACCTGATGAGTTGTGATAATGCGGGTTGCTCTAATGAAGATAATCTAGCGAGATGTTATGCTTCTTCTTCATCGTCACTATCTGAAACTTGTGATATTATTTCGGTTAATCCATTTTGTTTGATAATTTGAACAAAAATATTTAAATGTTTCCAATTTTATTTAATAGATGAAGAAAATATTAATACATTATCTATATAAACTATCGAAAAATGAGTGAAAGTGGTAAATATCTCATTCATAATAATTTTGAATTCACTAGGAGTATTTTTTAATCCAAATGACATAATGCTCCATTCAAAATGTCCCAAAGAAACTGTGAATGTTATCTTATAACGATCTTTTCAACAATTTAGATTTGTCAAAATTTACTTTTCATATCAAATTTTAAAAATATTGTAATATTATATAGTCGGGATAATAAATATTTTTTTATTATGAATTAGGTATCTAATCCATTGTAATACTTTATTTAAAAGTTTATAATTGATGACTAGACGAAGAAGTAACAATAAATGAATTTGTACATACTAGTTCACGTGTCCTGTATTGTGTTAGTTTATTTTTTATTTTTTGTGTCGACTGATACTGTTATTGTTGTTAGTGTTGGTTGAACTGTTCATGTATAATTAGGATTACTGTGTTCAACTGTTCTAATATCTATATGAAGTGGTTTGCGAAGGAATAAGGGCGTATAAAATTTTCCATCTGAAGCATCTTCCTCTCTCGCCCAAACCACTCTACTCTAATCTTCATCACTTTGTAAATCTTTATTTTTTACATATTTTCATCATATTTGTATGCAGTTAATATTTGTGTTTTTTGTTTATATGAAAGATAGTGATTTCACCAGCTTTTTAATTAGCCAATAAATTCTATGATAATAATATATGCTACTTAATGATTAATTTTTTTTATTATTTTTATAGACGGTAATAACTATAATTATTTTTTTAAAATAATTTAATATAATATTAAAAAATATAATATTTAAATAATAAAAAAAATAGTTGGTGATGTTTTTTAAATGATAAAACCAATACATTGGAGTGCTCCTAGAAGAGTCACGAGTTCTTAATTATGGGAGTATATCGAGGAGAGATGGGACAAAGTTAGGCACATTTCCTGGGAGTTGTTCCGCTTATTCCTGTCACCTCTCTTTTGACTTTGTACGTCCCCAACTCGTGAAGGAAGGGTGGTCGACGTGACATATTTATGCATCATTTATTATGGCTAACATAGACTAGACTGTTAACGATATAATTGGAATCTTATTAAGGCCAGTTTGTATCGAGACTATGTCAACACATTTTATTATTATTTATAAATATTATTATTCATAAATTAATTCAATTCAATTCAATTCAATTCATCTCAATTAATAATATGTTTAGATTTTCAATCTATTTTAATTTATCATTATAATTTTTTAAATTTTAATATAAAATTTTAAAATAATTTAAATTTTAAAATTTTAAAATAATAATAATATTAAAAAATAATATTCTAATAATATTTTATCATTTCAATTCAGCTCAACGTCTAAACGCAAATTAAACGATAAAGCTTCAAAAAATAAAAAAATCGTTTTGAAGCACGTTATTTCATATACTATTTATTCTTATCTTATGGTATATAGCATCACATTTTCACTCTTTAAAGTGTCTCTTGATATTAAGTTGTGATGATATGAATTGAAATAAAAGTTAAAAATTAAATAAAATATAATTAAAATATAATTTTATAATATTATTATTATTTTAAAACTTGAAAAAGTTAAATTATTTATTATATTTGATGTGAAAATTTAATAAATTTATAATAATAAAATGAGATAAGATGAGATGAAATAAAACACTTTCTATATCTAAATAGGACCTGGTCAATCTATCATAAGTGATAAAGCTCATATCCTATATTTTTATATGAAATAGATTTTGATGTCATTTATAACGTTCTAATAGAAAATTTAAATCACATGATCTATATTCTAAAACGATTAATTAATAATATAATTGGAACCCATTAAAAATTTATAGAGAGTAAGAATTTCTTATTCTTAAATAATGTGAAATCTCATCTATCACATATATTTATCCTTATCATATAGGGTACGTATCACAATATATATACACACACATATTAGTAATACAAATTCCGTGACATGAATAAATACATGCATTAGGTTGTGACTTTGTGTTGAGGTGATCTCAAATAATTTATATTGATCAATAAATAATAGTAAATTAAGATGTTTGAGTAGGTTTTATGAGTCCATTTAAATTTATTTGAATGTATAAAATAGGTTGAGTTGAGATATTTTTAATTTTTTATGGAAAAAAAAATCTCATCAATAATTAATTTAAAATAGACTGAGATGAATTAATACCCAAACATACCCTAAAGTTAATTATTTCCAGTTCCTTTTCCTCTAAAGTTAATTATTTTTATTAGCACATGAACATCAAGTTGACGTGACGATCTTTGATCTCTGTGTCAATTAACATTATAAAATTTAAGTTCAGCAATCTTTAACACGAATTAATGTCAATATTATGCTTTGAATCTACCACTTATATATAATTATGTGTTAGTATATGATATGATATCTGAATAGACCAAAAGCAGTGACATAGGCTAGCTACGTGGACGGTGCAGGCAGGAAAAGAGAAATGAACGGGACCAAATGAATTTATTAATTGGTTGCGAAAATCTATGTTTGTCCCTATTTCTAGTGTCTGTACTACATATATTTGATTATATATGTATATATATAAATCCACGAAAAATACTATAAAAAATTCTTTAATTTACGTAATTCATGATATTAATTTATAAATTTATTTTAATGAAATTTCTCTCTGCTAAAGTGTACATACATATACATTAAGTTGAGAATTGTTACGTTTAGAGTGTAACCGATCCGATTCGGTCTGATTTTAGACAAAATTTAGGACCGAATCAGAATGTATCGATTTTACATTTTTTAAAATCGATTATGCACCGGTCACCCTCCTAAATCGATACTTCTGGTTTTACCGGTTTTTCGATTTTTTTAAAATGAAATTTAGATAGTTTATCATTAAAAATCTGTTTATAAGAAAACAAAAAAAATTGATTTAATTATTGAGCCTTCATAGTTTATTCAAATCCTCAACCTCAATTGATAAACATTAAACAGGACATATGTTATTCAAGTAAAAAAATTACAAAACCCTATTAATGTAATTTCACAAACCCAATCACAAAACACAATTTCACAAATCCAATCACAAAACCCAATCAAAGCAAATTTCAGATTCAAAAAATCATAATATCACAAATATCGTCTATCATAATTTCAAAGTAATTTCATAATCTCAATCACAAAACCCTAATATCAGAAACAAAATAATAAACACAATCATAAAAATCTTAAATTTCGGATTCAAAAACTCTAATATCACAAAACTCAATCACAAAAAGCCTAGTATGTAATTTAAAAAAAAAAAAAACCTTTGAGGGGGCACTGGGTAGACTCAGCAAAGAGACAGAGTGAGCTGAGAGAGTTGAGACTTAAGAGAAGAGAGAGTGAGGGACGAGAGAGTTGAGAGAAGAGAGAGTGAGAGACGAGAGAGTTGAGAGACTCGAGAGTGAGAAGGGGTGAGGCCGCGAGGTAGAGGCGCAGACGAGAGAGTGAGCCATGAGTGGACGAGAGAGAGAATGACGCAAAACGAGATGGAAGGGAGAATAAGACTTTAGAAATTAGGGTTTAGTTATAAGGGAAACGACGCCATTTCCTATTGAGTTAATATTTTCAATGTGTTTTATTTTTTTTTAAATGGTAATTAAAACTTTTTTTTATGGTTTGGAAATTTGATTTAATATACTATAATCTAATATATCTGGCTATATAATAGTATTACCTATTAATATTAGACTATTAGTATAGTTATATATTAGTATTAGTTATAATGATTTAGTATAACTATATTAGTATAAGTATAACTATAGTCTATAATAAACTATTATTCTATTAGTATTAGTTAAATAGTTATAGACTTATATATTAGTATAGCTATATGATATATTAGACTATATAATAGTTTTAATATTAGACTATTAGTATAATAACTATAGTTATATAGTAGTATTAGTTATAAACTATATATTAGTATTAGTTATAAACTATATATTAGTATTAGTTATAAACTTTTAGTGATTTAGTATAACTATATTAGTATAACTATAACTATGGTCTATATTAAAATATTGGTATTAGTTAAATAGTTGTAGACTTATATATTAGTATGGCTATATAATATATTAGACTATGTAATAGTATTAATATTAGACTATTAGTATAGTTATATATTAGTATTAGTTATAAACTATATATTAATATTAGTTATAAACTTTTAGTGATTTAGTATAACTATATTAATTATAAGTATAACTATAGTTTATATTATATTTGTAATATATATATATATAGACTATATAATATATATATATATATTGAATCATTGACATATATATATATATATTTGTAATAGTATTAATATTAGACCATTAGTATAGTTATATATTAGTATTAGTGATAGTGATTTAGTACAACTATAGTCTATATTAAACTATTAGTATTAGTTAAATAGTCGTAGACTTATATATTAGTATAACTATATAATATATTTGACTATATAATAGTATTAATATTAGACTTTAGTGTAGTTATATATTAGTATTAGTTGTAAACTATATATTAGTATTAGTTATAAACTTTTAGTGATTTAGTATAACTATATTAGTATAAGTATAACTATAGTCTATATTAAACTATTAGTATTAGTTAAATAGTTATAGACTTATATATTAGTGTAGCTATATAATATATTAGACTATATAATAGTATTAATATTAGACTATTAATATAGTTATATATTAGTATTAGTTATAAACTATATATTAGTATTAGTTATAAACTTATATATTAGTATAGCTTTATAAATTATTAGACTATATAATATTATTAATATTAGACTATTATTATAGTTATATATTAGTATTAGTTAAAAACTATATATTAGTATAGCTATATAATATATGATCAATTAAATTTTTTTTTTTAAGATTAAACTTTTATTTTATAATAATATTATCTCATATATAATTATATTAATAGCATATGATCAAACAAATTACAAATGTTCACATTTAAGATTAATATTTTATGTTAAAATTTATAAATTATAATATGAAATTATTTTATATATGATATATAATTATATATATTATATACAAAAATTTCACATATAATTATACATTATATATAAAACTTATGTATAAAAAATATTTTGTATAATATTAATTTTGTATAAAACTTATATATAAAATATTATATTATATATATATTTTTTTATCAACCGGTCTAGGAAATTGTAAAACCGGAATTGGATTGGTTCTGACCGGTTTTTACATTACAAGAACGGGTCTCGGACCGGACTGATTCAAAATCGGTCCAATTGGTCCGGTCCGGACCGATTTTTCAATTTAAATTTACACCTTTAGTTTCGTTGATACAAAAATCATATATAGAAAAGTTTACAAGCTTACATGAATTAATATAATATATCAAATCTATTTAACAATAACTTTTTTTTAACAATACGATGAATGATAATATACCTTATTCTTTCTTTATTATTGTTTAATTGTCTATATATATATATTTTTCTTTTCCATTTTTCTCTTTTAAGTCTTAAAAATACTGTCCTAAAGAAACCACACCCCCCTTAGGTGGGTAATGATTGAAGCTTAACAAGTGTGACATATATTGTAAATTATAAGTAGAATATGAAACTTATTTATAATTTTATATTAAAATAAAATTGATTTTTATAAAATTGATTTTTTAATTAAATTAAATAATTATGTTAGTTAATTAAATTTATCTTAATATATAAAAAATCATGTTCTAGAATTTTTAATTCAAATTCAAAATGAAAAAAAATAAAAATAGAATAGTAGTATAAAAAGTATAAACATATCATTATCCTACAACGAATCAAATTAAATTAGGCTGATGTATATATATATATATATTTGTTTAGATATTTATATAAATCAAACATTTTTTAATTAAATAATATCGTTAAAGAAGGATTTAAGAAAGATTGTTTTAATGTCATGAAATAATTTTAAATAAAATATTATTTTTTAATATTATTATTATTTTAAAATTTAAAAAAATTAAATTAAATTATATATTTTATATAAAAATTTTAAAAATCTATAATAATAAAATAAGATAAAATAATTTATGTATTCAATCGCGGCAAGGGTTTAAAAAAGAAATAAAAAACAGTTTCCAATTATAGGAAATAGGAAGTGCAGTTAAAAGGCTAGTATAGGGTATGAAAGTGACAAAGCAACCGTCTTATCGATCGATGGTGGCAGGCAAGTTAAGATGGCCCTCTTCATTACATTTAAGACATTCCTCCATCCACAGCTCTGTCTTGTCTTGGAGGCTTCCTGAATTTGGATAAGATCTTGTATTCGCTCGTGAAACGCATTCATTCTTTTCAAACCACGTGCTATCCTATATCGAACCCAACACGCGATTTCCATGCCCTCCTATATTCTTAAATAAAAACTTGAATAAATCAATAAATATAAATAAAAATTATTATTAAGAGTATTTATTTTATGCATATAATTTGATATCATATAGATCATATATCTATCTAAATAAGTGTTGAGAATAATCAACTAGAAGCAGTCACACAATAAGTACAAAGTTTGTACTGCTATAGTGACTTCTCTTTAACGTTACTTTAAAAAACTTTTATCTCCAGTAATTTTTATATATTTTTTATACACTTTATTAATATAATTAATTAATTTTTTATATAAATTAATTATTTTAATCAATATAAAAAATATATAAAAATAATTGTATATAACATAACTTTTTTTTTTTTTTTTTAAATACATGACTCTTTTATAAGTTCTTTACATTTTTTTTATTTAAATACACTCCACTTTTATAAATAATATGTCTAATTATTTTTTAGTTAAGTGATTTGTTTCCACGTTTGTCTAATTTTTCTCTTGATATTCCTCATGTCGAAAGCTATAGAAATATGTTGGATTTATTTCTCATCAACCTATTATATCATTATGATCATAATTGGATTTGGATCTTCGATAGTTGATATATAGATTTCATGGGTTATTCAAAATATTTTGTAGTCTAAGACGAGATATTAAGTACATGAGGCAGCTTTAATTTTAAAATTATAATAATATTTACATATAAAATAATGAGAACTTATTAAAACCTTTTGAGATGCAACAACCATTATTGTTTTACTTAATAATATCTATGAGGAATATAACACATTACAAAAAAATTATTTATTTGTGATTATTTATTTTTTGCGAAGATGATTACTTTCTGTCAAAATGAGTTTATTTTTATCGTAAATAGTTATTATCATCGCAAATAATTCGTCACAAATGCTCGTTTTTTTATAACGGTACAATTTGAAAGAGCATCTACTTTTGATGTGAATCAAGTATTACGTCTCCTTGTCCATAATACTTTTTTTAATGTTTAATATTGAATACAAATCAAGGTATCAATATCAAAATATACATCATATTTTAAAAATTTTTCAAAAGGATTATATCATCATTTTGACACTTCTTTTCCGGTTCACCCTTGTTTGAAAGTTTTGTAAATTTTGATAGATTTCTTTGAGTAAAACTTTTATATTTATTGATTTTTTAATTTTTGTTTAAAACCAAATCTTACCATTTAAAGTTGATTTTATTTTAGGTAAAACTTTTTTCATCTTTTATGCCAATCAATCTCCTTTTTGCTTTTTATTATTATTATTTTTTAATTTCTATTTTGAGGATCATAATTTTTTTATTTTCTTATTGTAGGAGCCTACTCAAGTGAGGGGCCTTAGGCCGTGGCGCCCTTAGTTGCCTACTCCTTGAGCCGGCTCTTATATATTAGTATCAGTTTTTTTTTTTTTTTTTAAATTCAAATTTTTAAATTTTAAATTTCATAATTTTCAACATATTAATAACTAACACGTCAGTACAAATAACTTTTTCCTTTTTTAATATATCTAAGCTCCAACTCTTCATCACCTTGGATTTTATTGTTCTAATCATACTAATTGACCTTGGATCTTGGTTTCTTATATCAAACATTAAACAGAAAGACACTTAAAAATGCACCACGTCAACTAGTATATCTCTATCTTCGAGTGCACTTTTTTTTTTTCAAGAAAATTTAAATCACAATAAAAATAAAAATATAGTCACAATTAAAGACACAAGTATTCTTAGGATGATGATCCATTCGAGTTGAATTAAAAACGAAATTTATACAACCAGAACTTCCAAGGAAAAGAATAGAGTTTGATTACAAAGAATCACCTGAAGTTTCAGGTTCAACGAGTCATTACACCTATAACTAAGGGTATGACTAAAAATACAGTGACAGAGGGAGAGCCTGTAGATATGAAAGAATCAAACACAACATTTTTTTTTTTTTTTATAAGTGAATCAACAGAAGATTTAACAAGCATAGATAGCGAAGAGAACAATTAACCGCTTGTATGATCCGCATTCAAGGAATAATGGGATTTTTTTTTTTTTATCCCAGCAATCAGTGACAGTATCATCTATCTTTTGGCTAAGAACAAGCGAGGGTGAGTGGTCATCTTACATTAATATCTGAGCGCTTTGATCTGGCATTACTGCTGATCTCTTGAGAGCCAGTCAGGGAGAATCTTGGGAGGCTGTAACCTTCAGAAACCAAAACTGGCTGCTGAGGATAAAGCGTGGGAGGTTCTACTCAAGTGTGGGTCTCTACCCAGGGAAGCTCTTTTGCCTAAGCCCCCTTCTTGTATCTTTAGAATTTCGACTAGGTTTTGTTGGTCGCCTTTACTTGCCCGTTAGCTTGAGGGTGCCCTAAGTAAATATACTCGGCATTTCTTCGGGCGGGCAATGCGGGACCTGTGCTTGCACATGACTTTTGTCGCACTTTCGCATTAATTCCTTTGCGTCCTTAAGGGCTCAGGGCCAATGAAAACCTACTCTCAATGCCTGTCCCGTGAAGGTCCTCTCGCTCGAATGGTTCCCATAGACCATTTTGTGTATCTCTGTCATGACATACTGGGCTTCCTTCGGGAACATACACCTTTGAAGGGGGAGAGAAGCCTCGTTTGTATATCTTTCTGTCCACCAAAGTGAATCGGGCTGCCTTGTTCTTTACTCACCTCGCCTCCTCCTTTTGAGTGGGTAGCTCTTTGGTGACCAAGAATCAAATTCTCTCGCACCCCCACTCCGGCACAACGTCTCCCACTTCTGTTACCATGACCCCCACGACCGAGACTTCCACTACTCTGGTGAATGCTTCCCATGGTAATTCGGCATCATCCATTCTCGAGGTGGCCTAGGCTAGTCAGTCTGCCCTCCAGTTATCTTTTTGAGGGATCTGCTTGATGTCGAAACTCTGGAATCAGTTGCACTCCTACCATACTCGCTGCAGGTAGAGTAGGAGATTTTCACTCTTTGTGACGTATGCTCTTTTGACCTGCTTCACCACCACCTTGGAAATCCGACGATGGTGACCCTACTAGCAAAGCTTCAAATTCTACTTCATTGTTGATGGTCTTGAATTCGAGTCTAATCGAGTGGTAGGTTTCCTTGCCCTCGTCAGATACTATATACACCCCTATGCCTCTGCCTTTTTCGGCCCATTAATCCATCAACGTAGATATGCCACTAGCCGCTCCTTGGTGGGAGGGGCCTTTCCTTGATAGGTCCTGTCATCTCGGAGACAAAATTCGCCAAGGCTTGCCCCTTGATTGTCGTTTGGGGGGCACAATTGATATCGAACTCACTCAACTAGATCGACCAGGTCATTAGGCACCCGGACATGTCCAAGCGATCCAGGACCTTTTTCAACGGTGCTTCCATTGGGACTCTGATTGTGTATGCTTGGAAGTATGGTCTAAGTTGGCATGCGATTGCTACGAATGCGAACGCGAACGCTAGTAGTACCATATGCAAGTATCACGGTTCCGCTCCTCTTAGTGAGTGGCTGATGTAATAGACAGGCCTTGGCACTTTGTACTCCTTCCAGACCAACGCCTTTGAGACCTTGAGAACCGTTATCAATAAGTGGATAGACAATGTCTCCCTTGGCGTCATTTGGCTTTGCAGGGGTGGGGTATTCGTTGAGTCGGGCGAACGCCTTCTCGTAGTCTTCGTTCCATTCGTGGGCCTTTCGTAACACTTGAAAGAATGGTGCACACTTATCGCTCAACTGGGAGATGAACCGATCGAGTGTCACGGTTCTACCTGCCAACCTCTGTACCTCGCTGACAGTGCATGGGACTTCGTATTGATTATAGCCTGAATCTTCTCAGTGTTAGCCTCAAGTCCCCGACGTGTCCCTCCAAATCCTTGCTTTAACTAACAAGTTGTCAACATATACTTCCATATTGTAGCTGATTTGTTGTTTAAACATCCAGTTTACTTGTCTCTGGTAGGTGGCCTTGAAATTTTTAAGGTGGAAGGGCATCACTCGGTAGTAGTAGTGACCTCAAATTGTGATGAAGGTGATCTTCTGGATCTGATTGTATTCGGAGTAGGCATCCTTGAAGCTCAACATTTTGTCCCCAGTTGTTGAGTCAATGATCCGGTCTATGTGTGGTAAGGGGAGGTTGTCCTTTGGGTATGCCTTGTTTTGGTCAATGAGATCTATACACATCCTCCATTTGCTGTTGTACTTCTATCCCAGTACCACGTTGGAAAGCCATTCCAGGTAGTGCGCTTCTTGGATGAATCCCGTGGCCAGCAGCCAGTCGACCTACTATGCTATTGTAGCATATTTCTCCACGCTGAAGCTACGTCTCTTTTGCCGTACCTTCCTCGCATTGGGGCTCACATTCAGGTGATGCTCAATTATGTTTCTGTCGATCCCGAGGCTATCCACATGACGCCAAGTGAACACGTCTTGGTGCTCGATTTGAGTTTGTATTAACTGGGAACTCATTTCATTATCCATCCTCGTCCCTATTCTTAGTCACCTCTCCAGGTGGGAGACATTTAGGGACACTAGTTCGAGGAGCTTGTCAGTCGCCCTCTGCTTCAGGTTCTGCTTGTCCTGAATCTCTGCTTCCCGATCGATAAGTTTTGGGGGCGGGGTAGATTTGTCAGTGTAGTGTGGGTTTATTCCATCGCACATTCCCCCCTCTTGGCTTGCTTAGGCCCCTTTTCACTTGCTTCCTCGGTTACGATCGTGGCTTTTAACTGTGTAGTCGTGGCTGGCGCACAAAAGGTACGTTGACCTTGTTAGACCGAAATAAATTTCGATCCCACAGACGGTGCCAACTGTTGATGTGTGTTTTGCAGCAGTTGGGCCATGACGAATCTCCTATACTTGTGGAGAGCAAGGAAGGGTGGCGGGGGGTGGTTGTGTCACCTCTGATGCAAAAGTTAGCACCCTCCAAGGAATAACCTAAAAAATGAGAATTTGAGAGCAAAGTCCTAAAAATGGCAGAAGTTACGGGTATCGTGTCACCTCTTTTGTTTCTGACTTCCCCTCCTCTAGTCTCGTTCCCCAGTCTGCCAGGCAATTACATTTAATGGGGCTACCCCCTTGTCGATAACTGAATCTTCTGTTGGGATTCTCGCCTGCATACCTTGCCGGCACATTTAATGGAGTTATCCTTCTTCTGACATGATCCGGGTCGGGGCCCTGCTTGTGCCTGTATTGGCCCAATTCTCCCCCACATGAGACCATGCTAGGCTAGGCACACTTAGACCTTGGGCCTTGGGAGTCCCCAGGTGTGGGCCGGGCCATGGAGAAAAATACCCATGCTACTACTATTAGTAGATTTATCATTTCATATAATTTTCCAAACATACCGATTCTAAATCCAACACAAAAAAGGGAGCAAACCCAAAGAAACTTAAAACGGGTGGGAAGAAAACCCAACATTATACAAAATTAGGTTCAAGAATCAATGCGAGAGAAACTGAACAAACAACCAACAACTCAAACAAGTTATGGAGACAAACACAAACATAAACACAAACACAATGAGAGACGACATGGGTTATCGACATATTCTAATGAAAGCGGTCTTGCAATGTTTGCAACCGTTTTGTTTCACAGTTCGACAAATCATTCAGCTTGAATTTTTTGTGTTGGGTTTCGTACTTATTTCAACATTAGATTTTATTAATGTTTTCACATCTTTTTTTTTGTTGTTGATGGAAATAGTCTCATTTCATTAATGAACCGAAGTTACAAATGTGACTTAATACATGGAAAAATCCAAACTATAAGCCAACTACGCATAAGCTCTGAGACTTCCCCACATACAAATTTCTTTGTGACGGACATTGCCTTAACTTCTCAATAAACTCTCTCCAAACAGAGAAAGCGTTCTGTAAACAGAACTAGAAGGCCCCTCTATCCTCCTAGGGAGGAAAAGTAAGGGACACTGCTATCTATACTAAATCTAATAGCCTATTTCTATTTTATTAAAACCTAAAAACAACAAAAAACCAAATAAAGCACATTAACTAACTACTAACTAACAACTAAACTACAAAACCACAATCCTCGGTGTGACCCGGACGACACGCCCACCGCAAGCATTGGCATCTCGAGCCCTGATGGCACGCGCACCCAGCTCACGCACGGACACAACAGCCTCCACTACGCGGGTAGCACCTATGCGCGAACACTGGTCGTACGATATCACTGGCCATGACATCTCCCCCCACTCTCGAATAGCTCTTGCCCCAGATTGCGTACGATCCAAAGGCACAACACCTCACTTGGGTCAACAAAAGAACACAAGAACACAAAAACAGACGCTACACAATACTGGAATAGAACAAAAAACAGAAAACCAAATCGAATGAACAATGCACGATGCGACGGCAGTGGCGCGTGCGGGGTGCTAGTCACACTAGGAGGAAAACCGACGGTCAATCGTGGAAGCCCCGGAGTCAAGGAGTCTAGAGAAGCCGAGCGTGGCATCGGCAGAGGGCTTCGCGGTGGCGCGTGATGAGCACACGTCAACGAGATCCGGAGCTTCGTCCCGCACGTGTGGGTTACAATCCACTCCGATGAACGCCATATTTGGTGGGCTTGAAGATTGGCGGTTGGGCTTCATCCCAGTGGGGCGCGTGTAGGAGGTAGACAGCTGCAAAGACCCGAACTGCGATTCTCCTTTATTCGGCCTGAAAAACAAAATAAAATAAAAAACACTATATAGAGATAAAACTGGACAGACGAAAAGAGGGAGGGGAAGGAGAAAGAGGGGGGAGGAGCCGGAGCTCCCACCTCCTTTCATTTCAATATCAAGCTTTAGAGGTTTAGAGAGAAGGGAGGTTATTTTTCCTAGAGAGAGAGAAAATGTTTCCACATCTCAACAGTAAACATCCTTAGAATTTGCCCACGCATATTCGATAGAAATTGACAGCAGAAAAAGTGGGGTTCGGTTCTTGTCAATGGAGCATTCATGATTGCCAATAATAATATTTGGTTATATATGGCAAAATACTAAGAAAGGTAGAGCGAAAGAATTATCACGTTTCTCGCTACAAAAAGTCTTACTATGCTTTAGAAAAAATCTTCTTGCTTTTTACGAAAGAATAATGTTATATATATACGAATTTAGTGTGTAAGTCTTGTATATATATATTTTAAAAAAAATAATAAACTCCATCATGAAAATGTGATTTTTTTAATAACTTTTTTATGGTGCAATTCATTTTTTTCAAAAAAAAAAAAAATCATACGGGACTTGCACGCCCTAAATTGACACAAATTATCCTCCTTGAAAGTGATCACAAGGACATTTAAGTTAGAGAGAAATAAAATTTGTCATTTTAGATTTGTTTTCTTTTATTTTTTAATTATATATATATATTTATATTAATAAGACGCATTTTAAATAATTTTATTTGTCAACACATTAAATATAAATATTTTAAAAAATATATCGTATCAACGAATGTGATTAGATCTAGGTGATAAAATTATGATAAAAAGTATATAATTGCTGTAAGGTTAAGTTGGATTTTTTAGATTGAACATGATAAGAGATTATTGCAAGAGTTTATTTAAACTCTATGTTCCACACCCCCATATTTTGATGGGTTTAGAATAACTCAATACTTATCACTTAATTGATGAATCACAATGAGATTAGATTAACTCAAATGAGATAAGATTAACTCTATATCTAATCATAGTGGGACACAAAGTCTTTAGATTTCTTGATGGTCAGAAATCTATAAATAGTACTGATGGGGTAAGTGTTTTCACCTATGACATCATTGTACCTCTAGCCATCGGGAGACACTCGAATGTAAAGTTGTTAGGGTGATCATTCTCTCATAATCAGTTCAGATTCTTCATCAAACTGTAATGAAGAGATATATGTAAGTTTTTTAACTGTTATTATTTATTATAGTAGATCATCGAAAATTATTAATGTTCATGCTAAAATATTTAACAATTATTGCCTAAGTAGGGTTTCCAATATTGAAAATGCAACTAAAATTGACTGCATTCCACCGATTCTTTGGTATCCACAATATTGTTTTACCCTTTTTTTCTTAAAAAAAAAAATAAAAGATTGATGAGTAGGTGACATATTTGATTTTGTTTTCCTGTGAATGATGGTTGCCTCGCACCAAAAGGATTGATGATAGTTATATTGTCTACTTCTTTATGACTTGGTCTTTACTGGCAAGTGGATAAGGAAGGATGAAGCAATCATGAAAGCGTAGTCGGTACATTATGTCTTGCAATTAATTTCTTTTTGACGTTCTTGCGGCATTTAAGTTTATGAGATTACAGAATTAGTAAATATTATTATTATTAGGAGATATATAGGATCTTTCATCTTTGGTATATAAAATGAAAAGGAAAATGTTAAGTGAACCGAGCTTGATCGAGTGGTAGGTTTTTTTTCTTGGTCTCTCTAGGAGGGTCTAAATGAAAAAGAGTTCAATCTATTGAAAGTTTATTGTCAAAAAAAAAAAAAAAAGAAATAAGATAATGAAGAGATAGAGTCGAAAGAGGTTGATTGAAAGTGACAAAAAATAAGTAAAATTCTGCTACTTTTTTGGAGAGCTCTATAAAAAGAGATCTCCAGATTTCTACAGAGATATATAATATTTCCTTCAATCTCTTCCTAACCTTATTTTCTCTATTGTCTTGGAAGTTACGTGAGATTATGAGAAAATTATACAATCACTAAAAGACAATACTAGGGTGACTATCAAATGTATACATTAGTACAAATTGAGTTTTATTTATTTATTTATTTTTTTTTAATAATTTTTTAAACATCTTTAATAATTAATAAGAAAAAAATAAAAAATATAAATTTATTAATAATCACTTTTTTAACTATTAAGAAAAAAAATAATAAAAAATAAAAATATATGAGTGGACACGGGCATATTTAATAAACATACTATAATTTTTCATTACCAAAACATAATGAATTTTACCCTCAGGAGCCACTTAGATTTTTATGCCGAATCAGATAAATGTATCTCTTTATTTATATGTTTTATTTATTAATTACTTTATAGATGAGTATCTAAGTATCGTATCAACGCCCAAAAAATAATCTTGGGCCATTCCATCGTATTATTAGACTTTGAGGATGCCAAAATAGTTATAGTAATTAGTTGTTTTTATATATTTAATATGAGTAATGTTATATGCATTTATAATTTTATTTATAATACTCATTTTTTTATTTTTTTTAAATTTTGAATTTTTGAAATTTAAATTTTATAATCTTCAGCATACTAATAATTGACAAGTGGGGAAGTTAATTTTTTAAGATAGTAGATCTTAACTTATTATATAATAAATCAAATATTTAAAAAAGTGTGATATTGTCACACTTTGATCTCTAAATATAGTACTGCGTGCTTTTATATTTTCTCTCGTCACTCTTCCTTATTAATGCAATATGAATGATTGAAGAAACCAAATAAAAAGTCATTTTTTGATGTTATAATTTTGCTTAAATGATCGATCCTCATGCAAAATATCTTTTTCAGTAGTTAACAAAACGATAAACAATCACATTAAACATTATCCACTAATATTATTTTATTTTTTTTCTTCAGCTTTATCACTATATATATATATATATATATATATAACTCCACGGTTCAAAGCCTTTGGATGGGGATGATGTACAGGAATTGGGACCCAGATGCAACCCACAGGTTGACAAGACAATCAGACAAAGATAAGGTTGTCAACTTCGTATGCAACTTGTTTCAGAGATTTAATAATAATAGTAAGTTTAATTTCATGTATTAGTATAATTAATTGTTGAATAAACAAATGCATCATGTGAAGCATATTATAATGTTGTGCTTTGTGTTTGAATCTTTTAAAGTTGCCTTCTTTTCAAAGATTGGCTGGACCCTCCTAAAGTAGAAGATAAGATCTTACCTAAACACGAACTCTTTGTCTGCCCATTTGCTGAAAAAACAAATATTCACTTTTTCGTTCAGGTGTGTTTGGTTATACAGATTAATTAGCACTCATCCCATCTAACCAGCTTCGAATAATTATTGAATTATTGGGTTAAGGAATTATTTTACAATTTATTCCCGTTTTAGTAAAATGTTCTTAGTTTCGTACGTACGTACGTACGGATATAATAGTAATAGTAATACTAATAGAATAATATTACTACATTGTATTATTTTATCCTTTTATTTTGATCGTTAATGTATTTAATTTAATTTTTTTTTATTTTTTTCTCTTACTTGCTGTTTAAAGAAATGTGATATTTTTTTTATGTATATTTTTTAAAAATTTAAAAATATTAAAAAAATATGAATAAGAAAAATGAAAAAAAAGAAGAATTTCATAGTAATATCAACACTGCATCAAATTCCTTTCTTTGTATAGACTCCAACCCAAACATCCCTTCCTTTCCTCTTTTTTTTTTTTTTTTTTTTCACCTTTGGTTTTTACTCTCCGCTTTTCCTTCCTATCATGTTACATGGAAACTAAGTTTCAGTTTGGATATAAAAATATTTTCATCTCATCTTATTTTAATATTAATTTTTTTTTAAATTTTCATATAAAATATAATATAAAATATAATTTTTTTAAATTTTAAAACAATAATAATAATAAAAAATAATATTCTATAATATTTTATTTAACTTATAATTTTTATCTAAAACCATCTTATTTCATCTCACTATCTAAACTCGGCTTAAATATCTGCTACGAAAGAAAGATAGACATATAAATTAAATCTATGATTGCTTGTGAGAAATTTTTAAACAATATTAAATTCTTAATAAATACCATATAGTATACTTAAATGTATATATTTATTTGCTCAAATGAAAACTCGAGAAGAGCTCGAACATAGTTTAGGACTCGGGGAATAATTAAAAGCTGCTTTAATTATAAATCCTGGAATAGAATGGCCAGCTTTCTGATTTCTTGTAACTATTGGCTGAACTTGGGGGCCGGACCGATCATGAAATCCTGGTACCCGCCAAAAGAAATATGCTTAGAAACAATGGGCTTAGCAAGCATCCAACGTTTGTGCTGCTGCTTTATTTGTGTTATCCTGAAAGCATTTTGATATCGATGAGGCTAATTAATGCCTGATCTGGGACACACGTATACTGTCCATGCCCATGGGAATTAGGGACAACAATATAATATACACAAATATATATTTCTATAGTCTGTTAACTGCTTGAATGATTTATATTTACTGTATTTTTGCACACAACGTTGGGCTGGGGAAGCCCCTTGCCCATCATTTTGTTGGAATATTATCTTATTTGCCTAAATATCCCTTCCAGATTCCCCTGACCAAAGCAGTATTTTGTATTCATTTGCCAAAACAGAGATATTATCAAAGCTGGGTTGCCCACTGTGTCACATTTTAGTGTTTTGTTGTAAGAGTTTTATTAACTTTATGTCCCACACACCCATATTCTGATGGGTTTAGAATAACTCTATACTTATCACTTAATTGATGAGTTACAATGAGATAAGATTAACACTATATCTAATCACAGTGGGACACAAAGTTTCTAGATTTCTTGATGGTCAGAAGTCTATAAATAGTACTGAAGGGTTAAGGGTTCTCAGCTACAATGTTATGATGCCTCTAGCTATCGAGAGATACTTGTGAGGTTAAGTTGCCAGCGTGATCATTCTCTCATAGTCAAGTCAGATTCTTCATCGAACTGTAATGGAAAAAAGGTACATCTTTTAACTGTTACTATTTTATTATCGTGGATTATAGAAAATCGAAGATCTGATTATTGATGTTCATGTTAGAATATTTAACATGTGGTATCACAACATCAGGTTACATATATTTTATGATCACAATAAAATATACAGTAAATAAATGACTATTTGATTTTATATCTACCTTCGTGTGTCTATCGATTTTTATCATGTTGTGGTCGATTGAAAACACTATGTCCTTTCGGTTTGAAAGTTAAATTTACGATGGTGTTTTTTAAGTAGCTATTATATGTTCTCATATGAAGAATTACGTAGTGATATTCATGTATATATTTCAGTTTTGAGTTTTTCTTACTTTCTCCCTTTGTTGTATTGTGTTTGTGTTGGGTAAAGGGAGTTAAGGGGGTTGTAAAGGGAATTAAGGAAAGGGGCTGCCGTGTGGGTTGGCAGTGTGTGGCGTAAGGTGGCCAGTGTCACCGTGCCAGTAACTTGGCCTGTACGGCGGCATAAAGGGGGCGACGTAAAGGGCTATGAAGCTCCGAATGGGTGATGCCGGATTGTGAACCTCGATTTTGTTGGTGCAAAATGAGGAGAGGTGTTTGGCATTGGGAGGAGGTTGAGAACCTCCTCTGCGATGCCTCTGTGATGGCGGCGCATATGGCTTTAAAGCCCAGTGGCCGTTGCATTGATGTTGATAAAAAAAAAGAGGAAATAGTGAATGAAGGTGGACATCGGCGGCGGGAGGAGGGTGGGGACGCCATGCCGTCTTCTCCTCGCTGGCGACGTCCACGTTTGTGCCAAACTGAATGAAGAAAGACTAGTGCGGCATTGCTAAGTGCTAAGGGAAGAAGAAAGAAGAAACCTAGGGTTTCTTCTAACATGTAAAAGGCCTGGGCCGTGGGCTTTGGCCCAGTCCAAGAGAAATGGAGCAATGGGCCCGCATAACAGTGGCCCAACTCGAAAAAGAAGAAGAAGAGAATCAGGCATGTACAATTGGCTTGACCTAGTGTCATTGTTGACCAGACCCGTGACCTCACCAATGAACCAGGTTGCGGCCCGGGTTACTGGACTGGACTGGTCAGATTATAATATAATATAATAATATTATTTATAAATTTTAATTTTTTTTTGAAATTTTACTTTTTCTTTTATGTGCATGTTCTTATTGTTAAATACATGTATGAATTATTTAATATTTATCTTGGATCTTATTTAAGTTTTTGTTATTATGCCATATATAATTGTTTATCCAATATGGGGCAAATGATTTACACCAAAATTAAGGAAAAAATTGGTTGCTTAAAGGTACAAGATTTTCTTAAATTTTGGTGAAAAATCATTAAACTCTATAGTAAGGTGGATATGATGTAGTGAAAAAATCTGTGTCAAGATCTACTCCCAAAGGAGGGTCTTAATGATACTACTAGTTCATCCATCAAATTAAGGTTGGAGTGAACAATTTGTGTGTCAAGATCTAATCCCAAAGGAGGATCTTCATGACACTACTAGTTCATCCATCAAAGTAAGGCTGGACGAAACAATTTGTATGGTAGAGCTTACTCTCAAAGGAGAATTTTGATGATACATCTAGTTCATTAACATAATTTAATACTGGTGAGAACACTTTGTGTATTAAGATCTACTCAAAAAGGAGGGTTTTGATGACACTACGTGTTCATCCATAATTGTTTAAATTCTGATTATCGTTTATGAGTGTCTAACTCAAAGCATTATGTGACAAAAATTTTCTTGCAGTAAGCGTACCGACATCGTTATATTCACAGACTTCATCTGTTCCTTTTTTGAATGACTCTAATTTTTTTGAATGGGTTGAATGAGTCAGATTCACCTTAGGAGTCATGCACCTGGACTCATCTCTTAAGAGTCCAAAACCACCACCCATCCCTGAGAGTAGTAACAAGGATGAGAGAGAATCATTTAAACAGTGAGAGAGATCAAACATGCTGAGTCTAATGTTCATGAGAATGACCATAGCTAAAAATATAAAAAATTCACTCCCTAGTAGGGTGGATGCCCAAATAATTTTGCAAAATGTTGAGGAGAAGTTTCAGTCCACAGATAAATCTTTAGCAAGAAGATTGATGGCTAGGCTTACCACCATGAAATATGATGGAGCTAAAGGATTGTAAGAGCATATCCTTGAAATGACAAATATTGTTGCCAGATTACAAACCCTAGGAATGAAAGTAGGGGAGTCCTTTATTGGACAGTTTATTCTGAACTCATTGCTACCTCAATACGGTCCATTCCAGCTGCACTATAATTCTATTAAAGATAAATAAATGTGAATGAGTTGGCAACTATGTTAGTTCAGGAGGAAGCAAGACTGAAACAAGGACATTACTATGCTAATTTTGTGACTAAAGAATCTACAAAGAAAAAACACCATTATGGAAAAATGAAACGAACTAGACCATAGAAAAGAAAGGAGCTTGCAAAATTCAATCAGGTTCAACATAATAGTAGCAAATGCTACTTTTGTGGAAAACATGGACACATGAAAGCTGAGTGTCCAAAATGCAAGGTTTGGTTTGAAAAGAAGGGTAAGCCTTTTACGTTTGTATGTTTTGAATCAAACCTGATAAATGTTCCTACTAACTCTTGGTGGCTAGATTCCGGTGTTAATGTTTCTCCATCTCTAATTCGATGAATATTAGCACCCGAATAGAATTGTAATGTCTTTGTTGTTTCAGTCTTACTTCCTCTTGAACTACCATAGTTGCCAACTCATTCACATTCTATTTAGCTTTAATAGAATTATAGTGCATTTGGAATGGATTGTGCTGAGGTGGCTATGAGTTCAGAATAAACTGTACAATAAATGACTCCTCAACTTTCATTCCCAGTGTTTGTAATCTGGTAGCAATATTTTTCATCTCAAGGATATGCTCTTGCATTCCTTTAGCTCCATCATAATTCATGGTGGTAAGTCTAGCCATCAATGTTCCTGCTAAAGATTTATCTGCAGACCAAAACCTCTCCTCAACATTTTGCAAAAATATTTGGGCATCCTCACTACTAGGGAGTGAATGTTTTATATTTTCAACCTTGGTCATTCTCATGAACATTAGACTCAGCTTGTTTGATCCCTTCCACTGTTTAAATGATTCTCTCACATCCCTATTACTGCTTTCAGTGATGGGCGGTGGTTTTGGACTTGTAAGGGATGAGTCCAGGTGAATGACACCTTAGGTGAATCTGACTCGCTTAACCCATTCAGAAAAATTAGAGCTATTCAAAATAGGAAGAGATGAAGTCTGTGAATGTAATGATATCGGTACGCTTACTGCAAGAAATTTCTCGTCACATAATGCTTTGAGTTAGACTTATAAACAATAATCAGAATTTAAATAATTATGGATGAACTCATAGTGTCATCAAGACCCTCATTTGGGAGTAGATCTTGATACACAAAATGTTCTCACCAGTATTAAATTCTGTAGATGAACTGACTGTATCATCAAAATTCTCATTTGGGAGTAAACTCTGACATGCAAATTGTTTTGTCCAACCTTACTTTGATGGATGAACTAGTAGTGTCATCAAGACCCTAATTTAGGAGTAGATCTTGACACACAAATTGTTCACTCCAACCTTTATTTGAAGGATGAATTAGTAGTGTCATCAAGACCCTCATTTAGCAGTAGATCTTGATAGACAAATTTGTTCACTCCATCATATCCACCTTACTATGGAGTTTAATGATGTTTCACCAAAATTTAAGAAAGTCTTATTCCTTTGGGCAACTAATCTTTTCCTTAATTTTGGTGTAAATCATTTGCCTCATATTAGATAAACATTTATATATGGCATAATAACAATAATTTAAATAAGATACAAAATAAATATTAAATAATTTATACATGTATTTAACAATAAGAACATGTACATAAAAGAAAAAGTAAAATTTCAGGTTTTTTTTTTCTAAATTAATAAATAATATTAAAATAATCTAGTCTAGGTCTGGATCGGACTAGTCCTATAAGTCGGGCCGAAACCCAGTTCATTGGTGAGGTTGTGGGTCTGGTCAACATTGACCCTAGGTCGGGCCAATTGTAAAGGCCCGATTCACTTTTTTTTTCCTTGAGCTGGGCCACTGTTATGTTGGCCCGTTGCTCCTTTACTTTTGAACTGGACATTTACGTGTTAGAAGAAAGCCTAGGTTTCCTCTTTCTTTTTCCCTTAGTGTTTTTTCATTCGATTTGGCGCAACCATAGACGTCGCTGGTGAGGAGAAGATGACATGGCATCCTCAGCCTCCTCCTACAACCGATGTCCACCTCCATTCACTATTCCGTCTTTTTTTTTTTAAATTTTTTTTAAATTTTTAAATTTTTAAATTTTACATGTTTATCAACATCACCGCAACGGCTACTGGGCTTTAAAGCCCTCTACACCGCCGTCATAGTGGCATCACAGAGGAGGTTCTTAGCGGTCTCACAGTGCTAAATACCTATCCTGGTTTTTCACCAACAAAATTGAGTTCCACAATCGGGCAACACCCATTCAGAGCTTCATAGCCCTTTATGCTGCCGTACGTGTTGAGTTACCGGCACGGTGACATCGGGCACCTTATGCCGCACACTGTAGACCCACACGACGGCCCCTTTCCTCAAATCCCTTTACCCTGCACTGACACAATACAACAAAGGGAGAAAAGAAGAAAACCTCAAAACTGAAACACATACATGAATATCATTGTGTAATTCTTCATATGAGAACACATAATAGTTACTAAAAAAACGCCATTGTAAATTTATTTGTCTGGTCGAAAGGACATAGTGTTTTCAGTCGACCACAACATGACAAAAATCGATAGAGACACATAAAATCAAATAGTCATTTATTTACTGTATATTTTTTTCAAGATCATAAAATATATGTAACCTGGTGCTCTGATACCACATGTTAAATATTCTAACATAAACATTAATAATTGGATCTTCGATTTTCTATGATCCACGATAATAAAATAATAACAGGTAAAAGACGTACATTCCTTCATAGTTTGATGAAGAATCTGACCTGATTATGACAGAAAGATCACCCTACCTACTTAGGCTCACAAGTGTCTCTCGATAGCTAGAGGCACAATGATGTTGTAGGTGAGAATCCTTAACCTTTCAGTACTATTTATAGACTTCTGGGCATAAGAAAATCTAGAAACTTTGAGGCTCATTGTGATTAGATATAGAGTTAATCTTATCTCATTGTAGTTAATCTTATCCCATTGTGACTCATCAATTAAGTGATAAGTATTGAACTATTCTAAACCCATCAAAATACGTGTGTGTGAGACATAGAGTTTAAATAAAACTGTTACATATGGAGAAGCATGAAGTAAACGATCACTACTTCATTTGCAATGGAGGCTGAGTTTGTGGCGTGCTTCGAGGCCACAGTGCATGGAGAATCATGAAGCAAATAATAAAATAATTAGTATGATCTCTACCCGTTTGATTTGCTATTAATTCGTTTATTACAAATTTATTTGTAATATGGTCGATGCAAGTCTTTTCAAATGGATCACAAGAACTTCTTTATTATAATGCATGGCACATGCAGTGACCTATAACAATTTCTTATTGATCATCTCATGTATAGGTGTTTTATAATCCACAAACTATATATATATATATATATATATATATATATATATGGAGTGATACTTCTATGAAGTCAAGTCAGTTAATTTACTATCTCGTTGTTATATTAATATATATTAGATCACGAGAATTCCAGTCTTTTTCGTTTTATTTATTTTTCTTGACTTGCTCGTTTATGGTCAGACATTTTCATATTTCACTACAAGAAATATGAGATTTTCACACGATTTCTTCCTCCATGACTACCACTGGTGGGAAATAGTGGGAAACAACACAAAACGCTGCCGTCGCAATAAGTTTTGCCATATATGACGAGATTTCGTGCGTTGAGTGAAAAACCGTGGATAAAAACAATATTTAGCGATGAGATTTCGTTCGTATTAAAAGGTTTTGGAAATTACTACTTTTGTGCCCCAATACAATAGCTTTTTCCACGGATGGTGTGTATTGCTTCGTTGGATATACTCGCTCAGCCCTCAATTAGCAAGTACTAGCGATTTTGCCTTCACCTTGCAACCTCACTGCCGACGGTGGTTTCCTTGCGTCGCCGCCCTTCGACGTTGACTCACTGCCGACAGTTGCTGCCCCGTCCAACCTCACTGTCGCTAGTTGCCGCCAGTCACGACCTGGGCATTGATTACTGTCAACTCCAGTAAAGGTGCATCCCTCTCTCAAATCTTTGCCTATTGATGATTTCTCTTCTCAAATATCTATCTCTCCCTCTCCGCTTGGTAAATCTCTCGCCTATAGCTTCCTTTTCTATGTGTGTGTATCTATGGTTCATGAGCCTTGTTTCTTCTTCACAGTTTTTCATTGTGTTTGTTTAGCCAGGAATATACATAATATTTCTTGAATACTTGTGTCCCATTAATTAGGTTTTGATCCCTTGTGAATCCAGCTATTTTAACTCCTTCATTCAGATTCATGGCCTTTAAATTTAGAATGTTATGTGCTAAAGATTATTGAGTTATGAAATTTTACCCCTTCAAAGTATGCTCAGTTGTTGTTTGTAAAATAGCTTGAATTGATTGGATGCATATATAACCTGATGTGCGAGTATGCTAGGAATTTAAATGTGTGCTCCCAAATTTCATTTTAATAATAAGAAGGAAAATATGTTGGTGGTCAAAGGCCAAACCATAGCTCTAGCCAGGATGATGATCTGCATTCATTATCAAACTCATTTATCTGCGTTATAGTTACTATGAATCACAAACATAATTATGCACAACAACTCGATTTACGTTCTCATGGGTACTTACAATTATTAGCGTTGCTACTGATCAGGTTAATTCGCACTTATGCGTGTTCTCATCAAGTAGCCATATAAACGTATAGAAGAAAGCAAAGCAGAGCTCTAAAGCCTTTTTAGAAATTAATAATCATACAAGGATGGCGTTATATATTGAATAATGGAAATTGGAAAGGTACCAAAATTATATTCACAGTAGGAGGACAAACTGATGATATATAGGGACAACATTGTCCATCCTTGGGGGAGCAAATGTTAATCCAGAAAAAGCAGGACGTGCTCTGAATAGCATCAATATTTTTGCATAAAATAGAAATTTATAAGTTTGCAAAATAATAATAGAAAGAAGAAGAAGAAGAAGATAAAAAAAAGTAGCTTAGAAATTTTCATGTAATTAGAAAATTTTTTCTCAGGCTTTATATTTTGAGCTACCCCACCCACCAAAACCAAAACTTACATGTCCCTTACTGGTGCTTATTAATCATAGTTTTGTGTTAGAAATTTATTAAACCAACTATTATTTTAATGGACTTTGTCTCTATCTCGTTGACTATGTTCTTCCTACTATTTTCTCCACCTCTTGGTTTTCTGTGGCTATGGTATGGTACTGGAAACATGTACTGCTGCAAAATAGTTGCGGCTTATAAGAATAAAGGACACTTGTAATCTGTGCTCATGTCTTTATTTTTTTGTCTATGTCTAGAATCCGTGCCTATGGATAAGCTAGTAATCTCTCTCATTCTCTCTCTGATTCTATATACATATATACAGAATATATTTCTAGGTTTTAGAGAAGTGTACATAACTTGTAAATATGGTCTAATTAGCTATAAATTTCAGTATTTATAGACTTAAATATTTGTTCATGTATTATGGAGGAGGGAGTTAGGAGATCAATTTCTCTGCAATTTTAAGGATGAAGATGAAATAAGACATTATTTCATCCAGTATATATAAATTCTGATGTTGGTGTTTAGTCTCTGGAATTCAGTGAGTGTTCTCTGTCTAGTATGCCTGGTGTTTATACAGTAGTTTGCATGCAGTTGCTACAAGGCTGATCTGCTAAATATGCTATCAAATAGAAAAACAGACTTGAAAAATTACAACAATAGAAAGAATGAAATGCTAGCCCTTAAGGTTAAACCAATAAAGTCTTGGTCAAATACCTTTGCAATGCTAAAACAAAGGTGTCCATATAGTGAAATCCGCAAGTTGCAATAAATTAGTAATATATGAATGAATAAGGTTTTCAAACCTTATTCATTTCAAAGGTTTTTAATATATGTATTTATTGGAGAGTGAGAGTTGGTTGAATATAACCTGGTCTATGTATGAAATACAAACATCATCATCTTTAAATGCATCATGATTGATGATGCAAAGTTTAAGTAGAATCATGATGCATTTTAACCAAAACACCACCGCTGTTATCCTCAGAGAAGAATGGTTTTTTGGTCTAAAACCTTGAGGAGATTCTGGAAGTATGGCTAGAAACGAGAAGAAATAAAATCTCCAAATTATTTAGCATGCAATTATAATTAACGCAAGTAACCAAGCCCTCAGATCAGAAGAATAAAAGTGTTATCCTTGGGGAAACATTGTTCTATTATTAAAATAACATAAAGCCATGTATTTATGTATAAAGGGTTGGGTTGGGTTGCGTTTGAAAACTTCTCTGCAGATCAATAAGAAAGTGTAAAGAGGGATGTATGGGGTGGGAAATAACGAAACTGCTGGACATAGCACAGGGAAGTGACAAAAAACCAGCAGATAATACTGAAGTGTGATATAACTTCATCACTCAAACACCAGAAAAATCTGAAGACTTCCCATGAACGTCCATAAGCATGTGGCCGGTCATCACCTTTGTGAGAGAGACATATATATCAACCTAGCTAGCTAACTAGCTCGATCCCTAGTAGAATTCCAAAACCCACGTGCCATGAAACAACTTTATTCACATACAGTTTCATGCATGTACTAGAATGCTTCCAAGTGGTTTGTAGTAACATATCAAGTATTACACACAAAAAAGTAATCTCAAAAAATAACTTATTGCATTAAGCTTCTGATATCAATGGTGTAATTTTATTGAAGTTGAGAAGAAAGGTATTCCGTTTGCTTCATGTGTGAGAATCATTACTTAAAGCTAGGCTTTAGAAATTTGGAGCTCACTTCATATAAGGTATGTATTTTTAGGCTAAAATTGGGCTACTGTATTTTAGGGGTTCTTGAGAACTTTAGCAACCAAAAGTTGTCATCATTGACATGATTATTAAAATTTAATTAAACTAATTAATCAGACCAGGTAAAGTAATCAAAGAAACTCCATGAGATAAGGTTTAGTGAAAAAAACTAGATTTTTCACTAAGTGTCCTTTAATATTGATATGTAGAACCAGGCAAAATAGAGACCCTTCTGTAATCTAGTTAGGGGTCTGCAATATCAAAACATCTCATGGATATGCAGTCCACCTGCTTTTGTTATAATTATTTTTTCTTAACACATCTTCAAGTGAATATGCATTGTGTGCACCCTAATCGACATGGAGTTATTAAGTTGGCTCTTATACCATTTGCCATGAGCTGAGGATGTGTTTAACCATATTTGTGCAATCTCTCAAAAGAATTAGTTGCAATGGCAGTTTTTTGTGCTAGCTTCATATTGGGAGAATGACTTATAGATATATTTGCCAATTTTTTAATATGATATTTGATGTCTTGCAGATTGGGCAAGACACAGACTTTGTCCTAGCTTCATTCACAAGATTAGGAATAGAACCTACCCGACCGAAGCAAGTTGGGAAAAGCTAAGAGGGTTAGTTAATTCTTTTCTTTTGTTTCTTTTGCTACTTTAACATATTCTGAAATTTTTTTAATCTTTGTTCAAATGATATCCCCAGGCTGGAGAAGACTCATTGATTTTTATATTATTTGTAAAAATGGTTTTGTGCTTCCCACTTGTGTAATTGTTTTTTTGATCAAGAACATATAATTTGGATGTGTATTGTATTTTTGCTGTATTCTGTTTGGTGAATTGTTTTTTTATTTTATTTTCTGAAACACCTTTTGCGGCGACTAAAATTAGCCTATCTATTCCCAAGTAGCTCGAGTGTTGAACTTCTGATGACCCCCTTTTCCAAACCCACATTCACACGAGATATCATGGACTTGATGTATTGAATAATTAAATAATTTTGTTCTCAACCAAAAAGCTTGGACAAAATACTGTGGGCTGTGTAAATTAATATAGTTTTTTTTGTTGAGGTTGTAATTTTCATTAATGCAACAAAAACCTTTGCCTAGCTGGTCCCTCTAGACTTTAATGCATGGTTCCCAACCCTTGGGAATCCGCTTGGGAATTGTCTCTCTTGATGCATTATTAATATTTATAATTTATATAAATGTACACTTCATATTTACTACTTGCTGCATGCAGTTTCTTTGAACTCATTGTAACTTTGCATATATATATATATAGGCCATGACCAATAATATCATGTATAAAGCAGAAGTTGTTCTTAATTCTCTTAAGAACAATGTTGTTCGTATATATTCTCTTAATTTCTTTGTGTTGCTCATACATATATATGTATATATTTATATTGTGTATGGAAATTACTAGGAAAGTAGCTAGGAATGTTGAATTCATTGACGATGGGTCTTTTTTTTCTATGTAAGAATTAATTGACCAAAGTTCAATTCAAAATTATATATAAATAGGTGGAACTAGAGAGTTGGGCATATCATCAAGAGACACCCTACAATCATAACACTACTTACGACATGGGCTGGCCTAGAAGCCGCCCTTCAAGTAGTTTTTTACCTTTGATACTCTGGTGATTTCCTTCAACTAGTTTCGTGATAACCCATTACAAACTTTCATACAGTTAATAGTCTACCAAGAATTTCCTTATATCCTTATTAATGTGTACAATTCCATGTAACTCAACCAGATGGATAAGGCTTGGATGCATATTGAAGATAGATTGCGTTCTAATGAATACGCAAATGGCGTTAAACAATTCATAGATATGGCGAAGGCCCATGCACCGGGTAGAGAATGCATCAGGTGTCCATGTAAGAGATGTCGTAATCGAACTTTCCATCCTATTGCTATGGTTGAGGATCACTTGTTCTTCGTAGGTATTGATACATCTTATACGGAATGGATATTCCATGGCGAGGAGGAAACTTTGCCAGACGCCACATTTCCGGATGAAGAAGGTGATGATGCCTATAACTACAATGACTACATTGATGATGTAGACGAGATGTTAGATGACATCCGTGTGGGGTCCTTTATGGATAATTCTGGTAGAACAGAATATAACTCAGACGCAGGGCCTTCACGACACACCTCTGATACTCCAATACACCCTAATTTCGATGAGTTGCTAGACGATGCAAAAAAACCACTTTATCCAACCTGCACAGAGTTCTCAAAGCTATCATTCATAGTCAAGTTGCTTCACATAAAGACAGTTGGTGGTTGGATTGTGAAGTCGTTTGATATGGTTGTAAAGCTTTTGCAAGCAGCATTTCCTGAGGCTCAGTTCCCTGCCTCATATAACGAGGCTCGTCGCTTACAACGTGGTTTGGGCTTTAGTTACATAAAGATACATGTATGCCCAAATGATTGTGCATTGTTTTGGAAGGATCATGCTGATAAAGATGAGTGTCCTAAATGTAATGCATCTAGGTGGGCCTCAAGCACAACTAACCAAAAGAGGATACCCCAAAAAGTCCTCCGCTATTTTCCTTTGGAGCCACGGTTGCAAAGGCTATTTATGTCAAAGAAGACTGCCCAAGCCATGAGATGGCATGTAGAAGAGCGTGTTGATGATCCCAACTTCATGAGACATCCAGCTGATTCTAGGGTATGGAAAGACTTCGATAACAAATATGATTGGTTTGCCCAAGATCCTCGTAATGTCAGACTTGGTCTAGCAAGTGATGGGTTCAACCCATTCAATAACATGAGCAAACCGTACAACATTTGGCCAGTGCTACTTGTGCCTTACAACTTGTCCCCTTGGTCATGCATGAAAGATCCATACTTGATGATGTCGTTGTTAATCCCCAGACCCAATGCACCGGGAAATGATATTGATGTGTTCCTGCGTCCCTTAATAGATGAGTTGATTGAACTATGGGAAGAGGGAATTCGTACGTATGATGCATACAAACGAGAATCATTTCAATTGAGGGCAGCGTTGCTCTGGACCATCAATGATTTTCCTGCATATGCAAATCTTTCTAGCTGGAGCATAAAGGGTAAGATGGCATGCCCTACATGTAACTTAGATACAGATTCACTATGGCTTGTGCATGGCCGAAAACATTGTTATATGGGTCATCGTCGGTGGTTGGTGCTAGATCATAGTTGGAGAAGGAAAAAAAATGCTTTTAATGATAAGGAGGAACACCGTCTCCAACCTAAAATGAAAGCGGGACAAGCTTTAATGGAGCAATTACATGAGGTCTCAAACGTGCAGTTTAGTGAATCAACAAAGAAGAGGAAACGTATGCCCAATGAACTTAATTGGACAAAAAAATGTATCTTCTTTGAGCTTTCTTACTGGTTAGATTTGGGATTGCGACATAACTTGGACGTTATGCATATTGAAAAAAATATTTGTGATTCAATCCTGGGAACCTTGATGAATATGGAAGGCAAAAGTAAGGACACCGCCAATGCGCGTAGGGATTTGGAAGATCTTGGACTAAGAAAAGAATTACATTTACAGCATGATGGTAATCATACTTCTATGAGTCTTGCATGTTACACGTTAAATGTAACCGAGCGAAGGAGTTTTTGTGCACGTTTGTCAGAAGTCAAATTTCCAGATGGTTTTGCCTCAAATATTGCCCGGTGTGTCAACATTACTGAAGGAAAAATCATGGGGATGAAGAGCCATGATTGTCATATCTTTATGCAATATTTGTTGCTAGTTGTTATTGGTGGGTACCTACGACCCAATATTAGGGGAGCTTTAATAGAGTTCTGCTCCTTTTTTTCAAAGAATTATGTTCACGAACACTAGACATAACAGTGTTGGAACGGCTTCAAGCTAATGTCCCCATCATTCTTTGCAAATTAGAAATGATATTCCCACCTGCATTTTTCGATATCATGGTGCATCTTGCCATTCATCTGCCAGATGAGGCATTACTAGCAGGACCAGTTCAGTACAGGTGGATGTATCCTTTCGAGAGGTATTACTAGCAGGACCAGTTCAGTACAGATTGAGGACTATATAGAGTAAGTGCACCCTCTATATCCAATTCAGCATTTTATTTTATTTTATTGTAAGTGGATAACTTATTAACGCATTTAGCTTTGTAGTGATCACTATAACAAAATGAAAGAAGAGGATCCCAATAACATCGAGCGTAGGCACCAAAGTCAATTCCCAACGTGGTTCCGAACACGCGTAAGATTTCCCTTTTTCACTTATAAACATATCCCTTTATAGAACCTTTGAATTTCTTCCTTAATGTTCTCCTTTGTCAAATATCCATGTTAGATTGCCGAGTTGCATGCGAAGACTTCTCCCGAGGTGACCGATGACATATATGCATTAGCATGTGGTCCAGATCCACTAGTTGCATCATATGTTGGCTGTATAATGAATGGAATTCGGTTTCACACGAAGGATCTCGAAGGGCGTCGCCGCACCCAAAACAGTGGGGTTGTTGTTCATGCCGACCATGAAGGATTGCCAATTGACTTCTACGGTGTGTTGCAGGACATCATAGAATTACGCTATATGGATTGGCGTAAGTGTTTTTTGTTTAAATGTGATTGGTGGGACATTGGCGATACGAGAAGGGGGATACACATTGGGGATTACTTCACGAGTGTCAATACTTCTAGGCAATGGTATAAAGATGAGCCTTTCGCTCTAGCATGTCAAGCGTTGCAAGTGTTTTACATAAAAGACCTGACTTTGGGGGGAAGTTGGCACGCGGTACACAAGATAACAAATAGGAATGTTTACAATATTCTCCACAAGACCTTAGACTTGCATGAAGTTGATGATGATTCTGACGTTGTTGAAACAAAAGACGAGAGTGACACTGATGTTAGGAACTATGGTAATGTTAATGAAACTAACCCAGGCATGCTCAATCCATTGACCCGAGTAAATGAAGACCACTTGCTTGTTGATCCATCAACGTTGTCACCAAAGCAATTGGCTGAAGAAAGTGACGATGAGGCCTTCACTGATGATGAAAACATTAATGATGCTTTTTGGATGGAGAACATAGATGAGGGGGATAGCGATGGTACTGAATAAAAACCTCATTTTCATTATTATAGAGATTGTTTCTGATGGTTTAACTTATCCTATTTTAATGATAATGGTTTCTCTAATTATATATAATGTTAATCACTTCTACATAGCTATTTCGGTTATTAAATGTTGTGCCCGACTTTCGATTCCACCATACATGCAAATAGATTCCTGAGGATTTCAAATACGTATGTTTTTTATTATTTTGTTTTACTACTATTAATTCACCATTAAGAGGGCATATATTTACTTTTGGATTTATATTGCTGACTGACTTGGTTTAAGTTTCATCTGTTTGCAGACAACGCCTGACTTTACTCATTGGGAGATCATCTCCACACTTTTAAGAAGTTGCGTGTGTGAAGGCATTATTTCAATATAACAGGACATCATAGTCTGTATGCTTTCTTTACTTTGACTTGCAATGCTGAAAATTGGTTCTCAACTACAACTGTTCCACTTGATATTCAACATGTTTCCAAGATATGAAAGCCTTGCATTTTAGAAACCCAACGAGCTTTACTAAATTTAAATTATGAAAGAGTACTCCAATGTTCACATTCTTTTCACAATTAATGTATTTTACATGAGTAAAAGGGGAGCAGCCCTCTTTTACATGAGTAAAAGTGGAGTAGCCCAATACACATGATTGGGCTACTACATAAAGGTCACAACAACCTATCATCCAATTCACATAAACCAACCTAAATTCAAGTAATGAATTTAGTAAGGTACAAATGATAGTGCTGGTACTTGGGAAAAATTGAATACGATACAACAAAAAAATGGTTTATTGATGCCACTTTATAATACTGACAAGGGAAGATAGATGTGTACAATTGTTCACAGTATTAGCTGAATGTTAGTTTGCTTGAACTCTTGTCATGAATGGCAGTTAAATACAACAAGGTATCTACAAATGGACCACATCGAGCAGTCCATACAAGTACTTTATTCACTCATTAACAAATTGAAAGAACCGGGAAAATTACCAAATTTAGTCACTATTCAAATTGTGATTTGTATAATATTGTGCTTGGGTCTAAAATATACATGGTCGAATCAGACACGTTTTTCTTTTTTATGATATTGGTGTGGATTTTTAGGCTGTCCATCAAGTCCATCAAATTCTTACATGAATCCAATGTAGACAATTCTCAATACTATGCTTTACTCTAAATATTTAGTTGTCACATCTAGCTCAAAGAAATATATCTTCTCCTACAAATATTCACCATTCTGGTACATAGAAACAATTGTTGGGCTGGAGGAAAGTTGCTTAACGTTAATTACAAATCCACACCATTGCAAATGCAGGCGTGGTGGTAAGGTAAATTTCATACTGTCCTTACCACCATTTTTCAGACCCAATATTTGCACAGTTATGAAACCAGAGTATAAATGAATGGATACCACATGTATGGCACATGATTTGAGGAAGCATTTAAAATACACATGAAAAATCTGGACTTACCACTTAAAGTGGGATGGGTATCTCGATGATGGGAAATTTAATTGTGAGTATACCTCTGTTTGCTGTCTAGGTGCAAACAGAGGTGGCCAATGTGTATGCACCCATGAACAGATAGGGGAAATACTATATATACTGATGGCCAAGATATATAAACAGTTTTGTTCCCAAGAAAACGAATTCTCACATATATGCTCCAAATTTTAATCTTTAACTTGAAAAATAAAGAGTGACACTGAAGTTTAAACTTTCCATACACAATTTGTACTTTGTGGGGAGTTTGATGTCAGCCATGTAATTCCATTTTTATTGTTGTATTGGGCAATAATGATGACCTAAACATTTCTGTAAGTAAGAGAGCTGCAGCAACTGAATGGGAATATAGAATGTCTAACTCCGTTTCTGAAGTATCAAAGCAAAGACACATTCATGGATAAGGCTTTTGATATGGAAAGTTTTATATATGGAAAGTTGAAGTATTAAAGCAATGGTGATACACTTTTCATATTTTACGTGATGTATGGAAGGTTTGATGCCCATGCTATTTAGGAAGAAGTTTACAATTTGTTCTAAGACAATGGTGGAATGTTATTTACCAACTTTGTCAAAGCAAAAGCCAAGTATAAGTAGGGGTGTAAATTTAAACCGGGGAACCGGAAAACCGGACCGGACCGAACCGAACCGGACCGGTTGGTCCGGTTTTGAACCGGTCCGGTCCGGAACCGGTTCCTATTTTATGAAAACCGGCCGGTTCCGGTCCGGTTCCGGTTCCGTAGTTTTTGGGACCGGACCGGACCGAACCGGACCGGTTGGAAAAAAAATATATAAAAATTAATTTATATATTATACAAAATATTTATATATATAATATATAATTATATGTTAAATTTTTATATATAATATATATAATTATATATCATATATGAAAAAATTTTATATTATAATTTATAAATAATAACATAAAATGTTAATCTTAAATATGAACATTTGTAATTTATTTGATCATATGTTATTAATATAATTATATATAAGATAATGTTGTTATAATTTATAAAATAAAAGTTTAATCTTAAAGATAAAAATTTAATTGATCATATGCTTTAAGCATAATATATATATTAAATTTTTAATAATATTTTATAATAAGAATTAACACTTTATTATATGTTTTTTACATTTAAAAAAAACCGGAAAACCGGACCGGACCGGACCGGAAACCGGTAAAACCGGAAGTACCGGTTTAGGAGGGTAATCGGGGCGTAATCGGTTTTGAAAAATACAAAACCGGTACATACCGGTTCGGTCCTAGATTTTGTCCAAAACCGGACCGGACCGGACCGGTTACACCCCTAAGTATAAGGCGGATTTCGAATATTTAATTCTGAAAATGTACATGCTTAGATCAAACTGTAGAATTGGAAGTGTGTATTCTTTGCATGAAAATTGAAATATTGAGTAGATGGTTTAATTTTTTGTCAAGTATTTTGCACTCATAATTGCGTAAAATGGCATGAACGGGACATGTTAAAAGGAAGGCATAAACCAATACAGGTAAGAGGCCACCAACGACGACATTCGAAACACAAATACAAAAAAATCTCTCACTCCAAGCAAATGACAGTATCGTAACCCATCAAGTAAAGCATAACAACTCGCTAATTGTGTTCGTTGCTTGGCTATAAAATTGAGAAAATCCTGCCAAAACTCTTCCCTATGCATCTCGAATAATTCCTGATCCACCACCCAACATCCCGGGATTACCATAAGATCCACCGTCTACATTGACTTGTACGCATCTCACATCCGGCACCATCCATTTAATCAATTTTGAAACTATTACGCTACTTGGAACGATGGGTTTATAATATTTCCTTCATGCACTATAACAAATAGTTTGACTCCAAGTAATTTAGAACTACTGCAACATGCAGCAAGTGAATATCAAAGTGACTTTCACCAGTCAGATAGTAATTCTCACATATTGAGTATTTTCCATGCGATATGAACATAACGCCATAGTAAACAGGTAATCAAAATTGGAAGAACCCCTCGAATCCATATATGTTTGGGGTACAAATCTCATTCACTAGTAATCTTTTTGCCAGACGAAAAGACTACTTATATAATCTACCTTGAGAAAAAATTATAAATATTTTTCATAGACTAATGTAGCTTGTGTTTATGAATTTAATAAAAATCTAGTGGATGCATTCAGTATAAAATACTAGCGTTTTATACTTTAAACACTAAGACATCAACATAATTACATTTATTGTAACTGTGATACGATTAAAAAGCTAATGGCTTGGAATGAGTAAAAAGCTTCCCCATTAATGATGATAATAAGATATTTTAACACGTTAGAATTTATATATCTCATCCAAAACAGGTTGGCCATATGGTAGGGGAAATTGGGTCCCACTTTATTTTATTAATTTTTCCAATACTTCCCCACAGTTTGGACAATATTGTCCATGTTGGGCAGAGAACTCCAATTTATATGAACGTGCATGTTATATGAATGTTAAATTGTTTTTTATTTGCATGTTGCTTTCTATCATATACTAACATGTGTACCAAATAATGACAGCTATCTTCATTTATGTATTTATCTAATTAAAGTAGTTCTTGTGATAATATGTTAATATACAATTCACGGTTGGCCCAGCCCTTAACAACAAGTCTAATGCCCGATATGCATCACAGAAAATTTGAGATATGACCACATGCTGGCTGAGGCATACGCGGGAAAGTAATATTTGGAAAAGGCGGGATTTTAAAGCCTGGAGATAATTGGGTGAACTGGCGCCAGTATATGACCTCGGAAGTGACAGAAGCTGTCCATCAGTATTTCGTGGGTTCTAAAGGCCAGTTCATGTCGAGTGCTCTGGGTTTCAGAAGGATAAGTGATTAAGCAAGGAGATTTAGAATACAGGGTTCTGAATCTGCAGATCAAACTCCAAGTACGCACACCACAGTTTCTGATAATACTGAAGTACCACCACACTTTTGCATCTAGTTTAGCTGAAGAACTAACCAACAAAGACAAGAAAAGGTACAATTTTTTGTGTACCTACAATCATATTCTCGCCTTCATGCAAATAGACACTCTCTTTATGGTTTTTCTGTGTGATATAACAATGAGAAAAATCTGGACTTTTTCCAGAGGCATATACTTTGCTAAATCTCTGAATGTTGATCTAAAGACTACAAAGTTCATAAATGGTTGGAACTTTGATAGATATTGAGGTATGAAAATTGATACTGGGGTTTGCATATAAGGATTAATTAGGGGAAAATAGTATGAAGGATCATGCAGAAAGTTTAGATGAGTTAACATAGAAGTACCTTCTATGTACTTCAACCATGTTGCTAAGTGTATATGAACCTAGGGAGAAGCATCATACCTGCTGGATTGAGTGTTTTTTGTAATTTTACTTTATGTTTTTTTCTCAAAGTTAAATGGAACAGATTAGATAAATTATGTGATTCACATAATTTAAATGTGAAAAGTCATCTGATTTTAACAAGAAAACAGATTGTGCTAACTCCAAAGTTTTTTAAATTCACTTCCTTTGATATACAATATCCAGAATGTTATGGATATTGTGATTATTGAATGTGGTGATTGGGTTGAACATAAGTTAAAGTAAGAGTGTTCACTGGATTTGCATGTGATAAGTGTGTATTAATTGGTGACTAGAGTCAGTGATGGTATATTTATGACACCTGCAGACTAAGATGACATGTCATTACCAATTATTCAAAATAGAGTCCATATGGTGTGTTAGGGCCCTGGAAAATATGTAAGAATGTTGCTGTTTTTGTGAAAACGTCACTTTATGTTGGATTTTCAATATGTTTTGTAACTTGAGTAAGCCATGTATATTTTCAGGCACATTCACATTGTGATGTTAACTTAGACAATGATGTTGGTGGGAAATTAGGAGTACATAGTAATTATGCAAAAGCTAACACAACCTGGAGTAGTGTTGATAACTACTCATATGTGGGTATGTTATGGGTTCCATGTTGATTGTTGGATTGTAATTATAGGAAATACAACAATGGTGATTAGAGGCAAAAGAGGCCGGGGTCTTCGACACAGACGTCCACTAATTGTATCTACCCCTATTGACGAAGTTCCAGAATTGGTGCCTTTGACAATGAGCCTAAGAGATGAGGAGGATTCCATAGTTGATGCCTCAACTGAAGCAGTACCGGAGGTGGGTGTAGAAGAGTCCAATCACGATGTACAACATGACATCAATGAGGGGGATAACATCACAGGCTTGGCAAGTAAAGGTTATGATGTTCACTACATGTATCTTTACTAGTTTTGCTGTTTATAATCCTTAGCCATGATTATATGACATTAACAAGTTTATTAATGTCATTAATACAGTTCCACCTATTAAAAAATGAGGTCGAGGGCCTGCGAAGGGTACATCATTTGAAAGGTTGAGAAAGTTTGGTAAGATCCCTTTAAACATAAAAGATGGGCATAGGGGTCCATCATGTTAAAATGCTACTATATTCAGTAGTCGAGTGAGTTGGATTATAAGAGTACATGCTGAAATGCGGCATGCTAGTTAGAGTGTGGTAGACGACAAGGAGAAGCACGAGCTCATCAATCGTGTTAGAGTAGGGGTTTAATATATATGCCTAGTCATTTTTATTTCTGATTATGCATGTGATTGATTTTTTCTGATGATATAACGTGTATGTGAACTTGTACAATGCTTTGCAGGGTGATTTTATCTTGGATTGGTCAAAAGACAATCATCGGGAGGCTGTAGTAAACGCACTCGCTGATAAGTACAATGCGTACCATTATGAACTACACAAGCACTACCTTAAATATGCATCAGATGAGGAGGCACTAGCTGGTCGGAGATCGTCGGTGGAGCCACATGTTTGGGAGTGGCTATGTGATAGGTGGGCCAACGAGACATTCAAGGTAAGTATGAATAGTGTTATATCCATGAAAAATAAAACTGAGTATTGTTTTATTTTTCCTCTTATAGTTGTCATCTATATATACTGTGTGTTTTGTTGAGGCATTGAACACTAATGTGTACGTGCATGACAATAAATATCTGGAATTCTTGCAGGAGCAGTCTCGTAGAAACACAAATAATAGGAAAAAACAGAAGGTCAAACATACTGGTGGAAGGAAATCTTTTGTCAGGATTATGGAAGAGAGGGTAAGATATAAAAGTGTTTAAAGTGAGTGTTCTGTATTTTCTGTCCATACAATGCTTTTGAACCTTAATTAACATAAATTGTAAATGAAGAGTGAGGAGGCACCGAATATGATTGCATTTTACAAAGAAACACACTGGTCTAAGGAGAAGGGGAAATTCATCAATGCAGCAAGTGAACACAATTATGTGAGTCAGCTGAAAGCAAAGTTGGATGATTTCTAATTATTTACTTTGACTATGCAAGGCTGACCTGCATGCAATGATGTTTTTCTTTATGAAATTTCAGAATCTGATGGTAGAGAGGTTGAATGAGAAAGACACTGAAGAGGCTCAGGATACTGATGCTGCTGCTGATGTTTTCAAAGAGGTCTTAGGGTATAAATCTGGCTATGCACAAGGGCAGGGCCACTCAGTCATTCCTGAGCCCTCCCCTTTTATGCAAAAAAATAAGGGATTTAAACGATTGGCCAAGGAGAATGTAAGAAACAATACTTTTGCAGACATTTACAAGACTCAACTAGAGTCACTTTTGGGTGATATGGCTGATCTACGCAAACAATTTTCTGAGCATGAAAAACAACTAAACATGATAAACTCATAGTTGGAGTCAAATAGGGAGTCTCAAGAAGAGGCTGCAGGAGATGCTTAGGCATCTCTCATATGGTTCAGATTTTTTGAGTGTTGGGGATTTTTGTGTTTTTTGTTCCCCCTATGGAAATGGAAGTTAGTTAAATGTCAATGGTTAAGATGTGTATTGTGGGCAGGTTGGGCTGTTTTGATATAAAGGGTGGGAGGTGGTTATATAAGTGAGCTTCTTGTTTTGGCCATCGGAACCTGGTTTCTTCATGGAAGTAGGTTTTTGCAAACGTTTGGTGATGATATGCATCAGGTAATGGTTTTCATCAACAATATCAGTGAGTATCTTCTCATATACAATGCTGATTATGGTTTGTAGGACTCTATATGTTCTTTACCTGAGTGGGATGGGTTGACAATGATCAAGTATTGTTTTTTTATTCAGGGAAGTTGCTGCATGCTTGTAGGTAGTTGCATAGTCTGAATGGTTCCAGCAGTGCACAGTTTTGTTAGTATATGACAACTGTCCCATCATAGTCTCCATGAGCTTGATAGTTCACAAAGAGAAGTGAAAAATGTAACTGGATAGGAGCTCCAGATCCAGTACTGATGGTATATACCTTCCTTTTATCTGTTCTTGTTTATTAGTACCCACATTCATGTAGTGCATGATGTTAGCATATGGAAATTGGGATAGACCACATGTTTGTTTAAAATAGATTGGATTTTGGTATTGACTGGTGTATTGAAAGAATAAGTAATTCTTAATTAATAGGTGGTTTTGCTGTTGGTGGAAGATAAGAGTCAGTTTTTGTAGTAAAATACTTGACTTGGTTCCCTTTTTAACATGGTGTGTATAGTTTGTCAAATTTACATCTTTATACATTTTCGAGTTATATATAGGTGATCGAAACAAGAAAGGAAAAAAAATATAAAGTCATGAACTTAAGATCAGTTTGCTTTCAATATTTAAAATGAGGGTTGTGCAAGAAGCAAGTCTGGTCTTCCACGTGTACAGGAAAATAAAGGTGAATTCCATGATGGCCTTGCTACATGGAATACTGCTAGTATGTAATAATGGACTGTTTTTGGCATGGGATGTGGTTGCAAGAAATTATATATTGAAGCTCTCATGCATATTCATTGTTCACATATGAAGTAGTTTTATGTCATATTTCACACATGATTGATGCTGGTGACAATAGCTAAATGGTGTTCGTAAAGCAATGGTTCTGAATTTTTTTCTATCTTGAAACTACACTCATAAATGCAGTTTGATCATGCTACAATGACCATAGGATTTTATCTTGCTTTAAGTCAGCCTCTCTGTTATTCATGTGGGAATCAATGATTTGTTGTTCAAATTTGAGATTGAAAACCAAAAAGTAAGTTGGAAATGGGCTAATATCCCTAGAACCATTGTATGATAAACATACTTGAGTTATTTTTGCAATAATATTTTGAGTATGGTCAAGCATTTTTGTTTATGGACTATACAGAGTCATTTATTGATTTTTTGTCAAGAAATTAGCGGACTAAGATATATATATATATATATATATATATATATATATATATATATATGCCATCTAATGTGGATGACAATGTTATTGTATACTAATAATGAAGGAGGTGAAAACAGAATGTGCTATTGATATATTAGGTTCCAGCTAGGGAAATAGTAAGTATTGGCATACTTATTATTTTTGTAGCTGTAGTTGGACAATTTATAAATTGCTGCAAGTATATATACATTTTACAAAAGTTGGAGGGTTTTACAATGGTTTGTCCGTGGGTTTAATATTGTACATGCCCAAGTATATTAAGGGAGATGGTATGTGAGGAATTCTTAGTCAGATCACTGTCAGGAACTAATTCGTTGTAGTGTAATGGTTTTTTGGTTGAGGCAAGAGTTTGATGTGATGATAACATCATGTATGCTATTTGCTGGACAGGTCTTCTTCATTCAGCATACGGGAATCTGATCTTGATATAGAGGCTGCATTGGTACATGTGGATGAGTGCAATGGAGATATGGGGAGATTTAAATTGGAGCAAAGTTCATCAGATGGATATATGTAGACAAGTTCATGTAGTTGTTTTATTGGCTGGATACACAATAGTTGTAACAATCAAGTTGATGACCCTCTCTTGTCCCTCCCACACAATGAACATTGATGTATTTCTAAGCTTTTCTTTATATGAATAGTATCAGGTGGTGAATTAAGTTATATATAAATGAACAGTACCAATTATTTTATACTGCTGTGAGTGTATCTTATCCTATTTTGCCATGTATCTCAACTAGGTATCAACCTATTTATTGACTCCTTAATTTCCAAGATTGAGGAAAAGGATTTAGACAAATTTTAATGTTTTTTCTACAATCCCCACTTGCTTGTTTTTCCCAAGGAGCAAGCAATCGTGACAAAAAATTGATACCATATTTTCCAAAATGTTATTGCGACAGGATTCCTCCATGGCAAATAACCCATTTGCCACGACCGTGGTTGTGGGATTTATGGACTAAATTGGTTTGATGTAAAATGCATTTCCTACAGACTTCCCTCATGGGAAATTCTACATTCCCTACGAGAGAGTTTTGGTGGGGAAAAGTATTTCATCATTAATGAAAAAGTATTTTCCACATTATCCTTCATGGAAAGTAGGTTTTTGCCACCATCGATTTTCATGGGTAAGCTATCATGCATATTTAACAAATCCTTATTCCCCACAAACGGTAAGTGTGGGTAATAGTTTTACCACCGATTGTGCTCGTGGGACGTAATCCTTTTACCCACCATCACATTTCATGGGTAAACTGGCATGAATATTAACACAACCTTATTTCCCACAAACACAAAGGGTGGGTAATAGTTTTACCCACCGATTGTGCTCGTGGGACGTAATCTTTTTATCCACCATCTCATTTAATGGGTAAACTGTCATGAATATGAACACAACCCTATTTCCCACAAACGGTAAGGGTGGGTAATAGTTTTACCCATTGATTGTACTCGTGGGAGTTTCTCCTTTTACCACGAGCTCAATAGAGCTTAAATTTTCTTTTGAGATGAAAATTGAAGTTTTTTCCCACGAAATATGCCATGGAAAAACCAAGATATTATCCACGAGTTATAGTTCTCGTGGATAATAACACTTTTTGCGGCGAAGTATACGCCACGAAACTCCCACGGATAGATTTGGCGGGGAAAAGGTTTTTCCTAGGAGAAACCACTCTTTTGCAAAGAATTTCCTCCGTGGGAAAACACAGTAATCTTTGTAGTGTTTATTCCTAATTAATTATATGATGTATTTGATTCCAAAAGCCACGCATGTCTTGACTCTGATATCTTGAAATGAATGATTGTGAAGTTTTAGTAATGCATGTACACCTAGTTTTTAGGAAAATAATACGAGGGATTGATCAGTTAACCGACAATTGAGTAAAAAAAAGATGGCGCATGATTCTTCAATTCTCTCTTTAGGAAAACAAAATCAGGGATTGAGGAAGAAAAAAAGGTGGCGCATAATTCCTCCATCTTCTCTTTAGGAAAATAAAATGAGGGATTGAGTTATCCGACTGTCGAGGAAAAAATAAGATGGCATATGAATATTCCTCAATTTTCTCTAAATTGCACCTATTATTTTGGAAAACAAAATGGGAGGTTGACATGTTTCACCGTTGAGGAAAAACATTTTTGTATCTATATATTCTCAATATCAATCTTCCTTTTCACTAAATTTCCATCCCACTTTGCATTTTCTTTGTATTCCTTTCTTAGTCTTCCCTCTATCTTGGATACTACACATCTTCACTTTCTAATTTTTTAGGTAATTTATTTCTATGCTGTGTTTTTTCATTTTTTGTCAACTTATTAAAACTACAAGCTATGTTGGCATTGTTCCCATTGTTACTTGATCTCCAATTTTTTGGCACTATATCTCTATTGACTTAATGTCATGGGACTTTTGTACCTAAATTTTTTTAGTATTTATGGCTCCAACTACAACTCGAGGATATGGAAGTCAATCATCTCGATTGACTTTAAGGGCTCCTATGGATTAGCCACGATCCTCTCACGGAGGATCCTCTTCTATGGGGGTCATTACCGAAAGACCCAGTAGTAGTTGGTGGTCAAGTGCATGAAACATAATTCAGTAATTGCGAAGCATGTAATTTAAATTTCCTAATTTTTTAAGTCTTATTATGATTTGTAACAATAATTCTAGAAAATAATTGAGTAATTGCGAAGCGTCTAACTTGAAATTCATTTTAGCCAAACTTTTATTCATCATGATATGCTTTTGTTTCAAAACATGAAACTGGGTTTATATTTATGGTGTGCATTGCATATATAGGCCTTTTGATGGACTTGAAGTGAGACTATGTATATATATGTGTATGAAAAGATATATAGGAAGCATCGACCGGTCTCGGCATTGCGAGGAACTTGATTGCTTACCGTCATATCTAAAAGATTCAAGTGTTGCTCTTTTTACTTTTATTTTTTATTTTTTTAATCTTCTACCTTCTCTACCTTTGGGTCGCCTTTTTGTAAGAAGAAAAAATCTACTTAACTACCGGTCTAGTATCGCACACCACACTCCCGAACTTGTCTATGGTCCCACTCTACGGTTCCCTCTCACCCATCACTCCCTCGACCTTCCCTCAGCCTTCCTCTTCTCACCCAGACTCGAGCCTTCTTCTTTCTCACCCCCAGCGCCCATCTCTTCTCCCTCACTGATGCCCATCTCTCTTGCTCTCAAACTCCAGACATCGTAGACAGACCCAAAGCTTCTCTCCCTTTCTTCCCTCTGCACCACTCTATCACTTTCAACAACCACGCTGCCATCTTCTCTCTTCGTCGTCGCCGAGAACTCTGTGTGTGAGTCCTCGATGATGCTCAGCCGTTTGACTATGAATCCAAGCTCGCCGCTCATGCTCATTTCCACTTCAGCCAGCATCTCAGATTGCCATCATTGGCTTCGGAAACTTCTGGCAGTTCCTGGCAACCACCCTTTTCTGCCAAGGCCACACCGTACTCTCCCACTCTCACTCTGACTACTCTGATGCCGCCAAGTCCCTCGATGTTTCCTTCTTTTCTGACCCCCACGACCTTTGTGAAGAACACCAGAAGTCATTCTGCTCTGTACGTCTATAATCTCCACCGAATGGATCCTCAGCTCCCTCCCTCTCCAGTGACTCAAGCGTAGCACCTTGTTCGTCGACGTTCTTTCTATCAAGGAGTCTCCTGGAGACATACTTCTCTAACTTTAGCCCTCTGATTTTGATGTGATTTGCTCTCACCCAATGTCCGGACCCCAAAGCACTAGACACAACTGGAACGGACGTGCCTTTGTTTACGAGAAGGTTCAAATTGGCGACGAAGAATCGATGATTTCGTAATGTGAGGAGTTCCTCGATATTTTTGCGATAGAAGGGTGTAGGATGGTGGAGATGTGTAGAGATTCTTTCTGAGTATGGCAATTCCTGCTTAAAGGCAATAAATACGGGCTTGTAGATGACAGCCAGTGATGATGTCAGAAGCACTAACAATCGCGCGGAGGGGTGGGTGAAGCCGTGGAGAATGACAACGATCGGGGAAAAGAAAAGGGGAGAACATAAGAGATTTGTATCCCAAAATAAAAACGTACGTTTCAATTAAAAAAAAAAAAAAACAAGTGACACGTCAGCCCGGTGTGCGGAGGTTGCGGAATAGGAGGTGGTTGTGTAGAAGAACTCTTGTAAGAATCGTATGGAGGCTTTTGGGATTTATTATTATTGAGTTGGTTGGTACTGGTTCCATTTCTAAATAAAATAAATATTGTTCTAGTATAGACAAAGAGGCTAGCTGCTAGCTATAAACCTTGAAATTCCTTTTATTATTTGCTTTATGTTTTTTACTCTTAGAATTAGGTTGCAGTTTTTTGGTTTATTCTTTTCTAAAAATTGAGTAATCAAAATGTTTTGAACAGAAGCAACTTGAAAGTTAACCAAGTCGCTAGATCAAAATCACTTTTTTTAATAATAAATACTTTTTTTTAATCCTGTTTGATCTGTTAAACACTACAACAAATATGACTTTTAGGAATGGATTTAATTTCATCCCTAAATGTGATATTTTGGAACAAAATTTAAATTTTGTCACAAAAAATATAATTTTTAAAAATATCGTTCGAATAGTCATTTTATTGTTCGAATAGTAGTATTTAAGGAAGAAACAATTTGTCCATAAAAAAATCTAGTCAAAGAAAATGCAGGAATGATTCCCTCCAAACTTTTTTTTATGTTCGAACAAGAATTTAAGGAATTCAAACGGAGTTGTTTGTTAGAATCCTAAACTTTAATTGGTCAAATGGAATTTGTATTTCAAATGAGATATCCTTTACCATTCGAATGTAAATTTCATCCAAATAACATTGTGAAAATCAATGCCCAATAAAACAAGCTATCCCCCTCCTTTGTTTTTCTCTTGTTCTCCCATCTCCATTCCCTTGCTCTCTCATTCTCATTCTATTGTTATTGCCAATACTCTAGGCACAACCACTACCACCAACATTCAACAATGACTATGGTATGCTTTCATCTTTTCTTTCATTCTCCCACTTCGTTCCACACACACACACTCTCTCTCTCTCTCCCCTAACTCCGTGCACCACCACCGTCGTTCGCATTCACCAAGTTCCCTATGGTAAGTTTTTAGCAAGAAAATATGAAACTTTGAGTTTGGCGGAATGAATCCTCTTTTTGCATTTATGAGAATATAAAGAGTTTGCATGATCAGATGATGAGTACAACAAATGATATATGTTATAGTTACAGACTTCATTCTTTGCAATCTCATAGTATCACTATATTTTGTTTTAGCTTCTTGAGTTCCTATATTTCTTGAGTTGATAACTGCTATTATATTTGTTGAGATGATATATGTTATAGTTACAGACTACGCACTGCATATCCGAATGTGGTGGGTAGAGAATCTCCAGCTTCGGGTGATGGCTGAGGACGAGGGATCAATTCATATAGAGGAGCTCGATACCTTCGCTGATCATGAGGTGAGTGAGTTGGATGTTGGTTCAGATGCTCCTCTATATGATCTGACAAAGAACATCAAGTAGGCAGATCTATCTACTTTCTTCAATATCATGATTTTAATCATCGCCAACAATATTGATCCTCGGCAGTACAAGACAGAGGTTGGCTGGGCGAAATTTATGATACGCGTTGCTCGTGGTGTTCCTATTGATCTAGTGGGTTATATATTCGATAGGTTTCATCCAAGGCCTAGTACATTACAACAATATGCCATTCGAGATCCTGATCACCCGATTTATGCTACATGTCAGGGTCCTGCTAGACATTACCAAGCGTGTTCGGGAGCCGATGAGACCGATCAACAATTCCACCCTGTCATGAAGCACGTGACACTCAAGATTTCATCTTGATGGTCCTATTCTAGATCCGGTCGATACTCATAGAGATGGACACCCTGGAGATCGTGGAATATCGACAAGTGAGACATTCACGTAGGCCGAGGCATCATGCACAGCTACTCGTGAGTTGATAGCTGATATAGTACGTGCAAAGATCAGCGGACAGACATCAGCGATGATCGATGCAGTGCGTACGGAGATCCGTACTTCCATGTTTGACTTACGTACATTTATTAATGCTAGCATCTCTGACTTACGTACAGAGATTAATACTAGTATCTTTGAGTTACGTACAGAGATTGATGTTATATATGCGACTCAAGTCACGATCAGTACTTGACTAACACAGCTAGAGACATATCTAGCTTTAGTCGAAAATCTGTGTAGGGAGTTAGGATCTTAGTAGTTTCTATTTTTTTATTTACATTTTTTTTTAAAATTTTTGGTATGAACAATATTTGGTGTTTTGTAAATTTAATATAGTTATGAATTAAATCTTTTTTGTCTTTTCTAAATTAATTATTGATTTCTATTATTTCTATTATTTAATTGCTAACTTTTATATAAATTAAATATTTATCCATAATTAAGTAAGTTATTTTGTTGCCATCAATAATTGTAAAAATTATGTAACCATTCGAACAAAATATGTCACTTTCGAACGTTTCTAGTCTCTGTTCGAACACTTTATTTTATGTTCGAGCATTGATAACTTATTAGTTCAAACGGTATAATAATATGTTCGAACGGTAAGTCAATGTCCTGCTAAATTTATTGACTTAAACTGCCAATTTTCTGTTCGATCATATATAATGTGTTCGAACATTGATTATCATTAACGTTCGAACATTTTGTATGTTGTTCGAATGGTAAGTCAATGTCCCGCTAAATTTATTGACTTAACTGGCAAATTTCTCGTTCGATTATATATAATATTTGTTCGAACATTGATTAACCTTGACGTTAGAACGTTATTTTATATTGTTCTAATGGCAAGTCAATGTTCTGCTAAATTTTGTCACTTAACGCGCCAAATTGTTGTTCAACCATATATAATTTCCATTTGATCATTGATTAACCTTGACGTTTAAATGTTGTTTTATATTGTTCAAATGGTAAGTTAATGTCCCGCTAAATTTTGTCACTTAACGCGCCAAATTGTTGTTCGACCATATATAATTTCCGTTGGAATGTTTATTTTATTTTGTTCGAATGTTTTTTCTGGATGTTTGAACATTTATTTTAGTAGGGATGAAATTTTTCGTCTAAACACCTTCCGTCATTTTTTAGGGACATTTCGTCCATAGATCTCATTTTTGGGATGATTTTTGTTTTGTCCCCAAAAAAAAAAAAATGGTCCCAAAAAGGAATTTTTGTTGTAGTGTATGATGGGACGAAAGTGTCACCTTATTTGTACTCCAAGAGTACTTAAAACTTGTTTCAAACATAACATCTTTATAACTAATTCTTCCCTTAAATAAGAATATCCAATTCACTATATATCTGAATTGGACAACCATTATATCTATATATAGGGATAGACATAATTTTTTTTTTATTCCTTTTATGGGTAATAGAAAATCCATCTGTGTTTTTTAGCCGAATAACAAATTTCATCTAAATGGGAGAGAGATCATGTGCAGGGACTTATCTTCTTGTCAAAAAATAAATTAAGGGCGTGAAACTGAAACATATATAGCGTGGATTAATACTTTGAGCGTTTCCTTCGGCCTTAATGGATAAGTTTTTTTTGTTAAAAAAAAAAAGAGATTTTAGATCGAGGACACAAATATTTTCATTTTATAAAAGAGGACCTTTTCACGAAACTATAAATAATGGCAGTAACCCTTTGACAACTTGCTATCCACAGCCAAAAGTAGGACTTTTTACTCGTTTATTGATCCATCTGATTGCTCTGAGTTACATTAATTGCTTGAATTTTGGAAGAAAAATGACTATCCTCGTTGAGAAGCCTATGCTTGGTATACCATTTTGGATGTTTTTTTTTTCTTTTCAATGCTTTCCTTTTTCTGGATAATGAATTGAGTCTGTATTATTGCATTTGTTTTGATGTTTTATTCGTTAATTTATTTTTCGATCGAGTGTCACCAGCAGTACTGGAGCCCAAAGCTGTGTCAAACAAAGAAGATTCCCAGAAAGAAATGGTAGCAGAGAATGGATTCTTCGCACCAGAAATCAATTCATTCGGAAACTCATTCAGGTGTCCTACAAATCTCAATATTTAGCTTTCAACTCTCGTTTGGTGATGTATTAATAGTAACACTGATCCGTGATCGAAATTCTGGGCAGGGACTATAATGCAGAAAGCACAAGGCAAAGCACGGTCGAGGAATTCTACAGGCTGCAGCACATTAACCAAACATATGATTTTGTAAGCAAACTCATGTGCTTTCCGGCACCTCCCTTCCTTTTTTATTTTTTATTTTTACTTTGAGGTACATATCATATCATATCATATGAGAGGTTTTGACAGTGAGTTGAGTTGAGATGAGATGAGAGTTGAAAGTTGCATAAAATATTGTTAGAATGTAGTTTTTTAATATTATTTTTATTTTAAAATTTGAGAAAATTAAAATATTTATTATATTTTGTTTGAAAGTTTGAGATAAGTTGAGATGATCAACTCATAATTAAGGTCTTTGCCTTTAATAGGACAGAGATATAAAGATTAAAAAAATAGGTCCTACAGCATTTGAGACGTCTTTAAATTAGTAATAACTATTGTAGATTAGGACGAAGTTTCTGAATTTATCTCTTTCATTTGAAACCCTTATGTTTGGAGGATCTTTTTTATATCATACAGTAGGGGTACCCTGCCCTACCCTGCCCCCGCTATGCCTCCCCTATATATAAAAAAATAATGGGTTGTGTGGCTTGGGTAGGGGGCGGGGTGTGGGGTCTCACCCCCGCCTCTCGGAAGCAGGGGCAGGGGCAGGGGCAGGGGCAGGGGCAGGGGCAGGGGCGGGGTCGAAAAGCCCCGTATGGTGCGGGGAAGGGTCCACCCCGCCCCACACCATGCCAGTATCACCCCTAACGTTGAGCTACTTGTCTAAAAAGGACGTTACAATGGGCATGGAATTAGGTTAATTTGGGTGCAAAATGAATGTTGCAGGTGAAGAGGAAGAGAGAAGAGTATACTAAGCTGAATAGAATGGAAATGGGGATATGGGAATGTTGTGAGCTCCTCAACGAGGTGGTGGATGACAGTGATCCTGACTTGGATGAACCACAAATTATGCACTTGTTACAAACGGCCGAAGCAATTAGAAAAGATTATCCGGATGAAGATTGGCTGCATCTCACTGCCTTAATTCATGGTAATTTATAATATATTCTCTATCACAGTTTTTTGATTCTATCCAAAGCTGAAATGAGATGTAAAATATATTAGCTAGATTCTCTTGCTAATTGGTTTCAGACCTTGGAAAAGTTCTTCTCCTTCCTCAATTTGGAGGGCTTCCTCAATGGGCTGTTGTGGGTAAGCACTCTGTCATAACCCCATAAATTAGTTTTTTTTAATCTCTCTCTCTCTCTCTCTCTCTGATCTCTTTTAATATTGCAGGGGATACATTCCCTCTTGGATGTGCTTTTGACGATTCAATTGTCCACAACAAGGTGTTTTTCTTTTTTGATAAGATAATCATGACTTCATGAGCTTAATTTATAAAATTTGGTTGTTATCTCATTGATCAACCAATTGAGACAAATCTGAACGTTACGTGTGTTGCATGCAGTATTTCAAGGAAAACCCAGATTACAACAATCCAGCTTACAATACCAAATACGGAATTTACTCTCAAGGGTGTGGACTGGACAATGTAATGATATCATGGGGGCATGATGACTACATGTACTTGGTATATATCTATATTAATTCATCACCTTCCAATTAATTATAATTATTAACGTAATATTTCATCAGTATTTGTGTGAGCAATCATTTTACTCATAATTAAGTACTGCTGCTGGTGCTGGTGCTGGATGATTAATGTCAATTATATATATATATATATATATATGCAGGTGGCTAAACAGAATGGGACAACTCTACCTCCAGCCGCATTGTTCATTATTCGATTCCACTCATTTTACCGTAAGCATGATTGTTCAAACAATTATACAATTAGATGTTGTAATTAAATAGATGATCGATATAGATGTTATAAATTAAATGATCATCGATCGATGATCATTTCGCGCATAAATTGATGATGTGATTCAACATGAGTACTGAAGTTTTTGCTTCGAAAATTATATGTTATAGATATATATGATGATGATCTAGATCATCTTCTAAGTATTAATTAATGATGCATCTGGCAGTCCATAGATATGCTGATTTCAATGATCTGTATATATATCGCATTTCAGCTTTACATACGGCGGGAGCGTATAATCACCTACTCAACGTTGAGGATGCCAAGAGTCTAAACTGGCTTCATGTATTCAAGTAATTAAGCTGCTTCTGCTGTCGACATTATTATATATATATATATATATATATATATATTAACAAAATTTAACATGTTTTTTTATATACAATCGTGAACAGCAAATATGACCTCTACAGTAAGAGCAAAGATAAGATTGATATTGAGAAAGTAAAGCCATATTACATGTCCCTCATTGAAAAGGTTAGATCAATTCCATTTCTTAAGAAGATCTTTAATTATCTGGCCATTTTAACTTCAGCTTTGCCTGCCTTTCTAAACTGGGATGATTTTTCTGCAGTATTTCCCGGCAAAACTCAAGTGGTGAACTTGGAGATTTTCAGCTGCATGCTGGATTCTGGAAATGGCAAGCTGGTGGCGGATATATATACATACATACATATATATATATAGACTCATTAATTTATAGTTCTTTCGTGTGTGTGCACATAAATAAAGGATACTATGGGGGGGGGGCGGCGACGTCCTCTTTTCAGTTTGTTTCAAAAGATATTTACTACAATTATAATGTGTTATCTTTTACTGTAATGCGTTACATTGTGTAACCAAAAAGAAAGATACAAGTAAATCATTTCTGTTTGCTCCAATTTGCTTTCAGCATTTACCATATATATAGCTAAATATAGCTTAGTGGCTGACTTTCTTTACATTTGCACCATTCAAAAGTTAAGTTTTGTACGTTCAAAAAGTAAAATTATGTAAAACAGGATGGGAGAATGATATCTTAGTTAGTTAAGAGAAAAAACTTGAGCCCTTGCAACTATCGATTCCAAATAGAGAGTCTTGACCTTGGAGTTGGTCAGGGCTTAGTTCGCGACATTTATTGTCACGCATAGGTTATAATTGTTAGTGGTATGTGGCACAATCTGTGAATCTAATATGAACATGACACAAAATTCACGAGTTTGTATATGATATAAATAGGTTTGGGTAAAAATGGGTTAACCTGTTAGGGCACAAGTAATAAACAGGTTAATAATGGGTCAATCCGCTTAACCCAAAATCACCCCGTAGTAATCCGTTTAGATTTTATTTTAAAATTACAATTTTATTATTGTGGGTGGTAATCTTGGTCTTTTTCAATATGCTTATTTTTTTATTATTGAGATTGTAATTTTGGACCTAAGCTCATATTTGTTATTGTTGGGTTTATAATATTAGTTTTATTATACGTTAAAATAAAAAAAATATCAATATGTTAGTAGGTCTTATTGTTTTTGTTGATGGGTGTTTCGTAACCACCATATCCGTACCCTGCCTGACGTCTGCCTAAGGAATAAAAGGGGTGGCCGAGTGTGTCCATGACACATTCGATGCCAAATCTAGAAAATAATCTTATTGGAAGAAAATAGAGATGGAGCTAAGAGTTTGATTAGAGTGATTAACCCCTTTCCCTTACTAGTTTTCTCTTATTTACACCTTTGCCTCTAGAGTGGTCATTTGACTTTCCTACCTCTATAATGATCACCCTTTATTTTGGAAGGCATGGTATTGTATTTAATGCGGTCTTTCCTGTCAGGGACAGGACCTCAACCTCTGGTACGGGGTATTTGACATGACATTTAATGTGGTTGATCCTGCTAGAGATAGGATCTCGACAAGCCTTGGGTCTCATTCCTTTCATTTCTCGACTTGCCAAATCACTAGCCTTTGGTTTCGGCGAAGTGGGTTGGGCCTGGCCCGACTGGGTACAAAAACTCCTTTCCATTTTTTTTGTAGATATTGTGGTTATTAATAAATATAGATTTTGACTTTTATGTGAAATTATGTTAATCAGGTCAAATGAGTTATGCGAGTCAATTCAACCTATTTTCTTAAAACAAGTTAAAATTGGTGGAAATGCATCATGTTGTGTTGACTCATTTATAATTAATTATTAAACGGGTCAAAACAAGTGGGGTCATGTCACTTGTTATTTAAATGAGTCATGTTAGGGTTTGAAGGTTTGATTGACCAGTTTAGCTTTCGTGTTTGCGTTAACCTATATAGTTGAATGCCAATGACTTGACAAGATATGAACAGGACCTCGAATACGAATTGCCGTCCCTAGTTATTGTTAAACATAATTATGTCTCTTAAGTAGTATTAAATGTAGGGGTGCTACCCACACCTCTCAAGTAGGTAACTAGGGGCCTCTCCCCCTCATGGGTGGGGGTGATTTGGGCCTCCTGGCCCTAGCCCTGACTCCTGTGGGCAGATGCCCCAGTCCAGATGTTGAGTGGCAGTTTGCCCACCCATGGGCCTCAATGGTCCAAATTTAGCCCAAAACTTGTTTTCATTTCATTTGAAATACAAAATTAAATGTATAAAATATAAAAGTAAATGTTAGCACTAAATATAAATAAATCTAATAATTCTGACCTACTACAAGGCAGTATAAACTATTACACATTAATCTAAAACTATTACAAATTAATCAAAAAATTTAAAATTTTCAAATATCTTGAATGAATAACAATGTTGCAACAATCAAAACTTGGGTTTGATTCAAGATGGGTAGTTTTGGTATTGTCTTGTATTAATTTGTATCTTATAAGGGATTAGATAATGAGGTGCCTACTTCTTCATTTGATGCTTCACGATGTTTGCGACAGGGAGACCCTCTTTCGCCTTACTTGTTTGTTTTATGTGTTGAGAGGTTGTCTTCCCTTCTAAAATCTACTGAGAGACAAAATTTGATAAAAGGGTGTCAAAGTCTGCCCTCAAGCTCTTGCAGCAAGTCACTTATTTTTTTACAGAAGATAGTCTCTAATTTTGTCAGGCTACTCATTCTCAAAATGAAAGTTTGAAGCACTTGTTACATATTTATGGATTGGCTTTCTGATAATAGGTAAATATGGATAAAACTGAGCTTTTGATTAGTCCTAATGCTGATGAAGAGTAAATTACAGCAATTATGGCCATTTGGTATGTGCTTTCTCTTCAACATCATGACCATTACTTGGGTCTTCCTTCATTGGTTGGTCGTTCCAAATGTGCTGCTCTTAAAGAGTTGAAAGATTTAGTCTGACAGAAACTACAAGGTTGGAAGGAACAGTTGTTATCACAGGCCGGATGTGAAGTTTTAATTAAAGCAGTTGTACAAGCATTGCTAACCTATACTATGAGTTGTTTCTTGTCACCTAAATCATGTTGTAAGGACTTAGAAGGATTGTTTGCAAAATTCTAGTGGGGACAACGACAAACTGAACGTAAGATGCATTGGATTAACTGGAAAAAAAAACTGTGTTCTTCTAAGCTAAGAGGTGGTATGGGTTTTAAAAACCTTGAGTTGTTTAACTTGGCGATTTGCTTGCTAAACAAGGATAGCAGTTGATTCAAAACCTTAATTCCTTACTTTATCGAGTTTTTAAAGCTAAGTATTTTCCTATCGTAGATTTTTTACAATCTAATGTAAATAGGAGGTCCTTTTATGTATGACGAAGTAACCACCATTATACCCATGGCTGGGCCGTATACCATGTTTCACCCCCGTGATAGGGTTATAAACCACTATTATACCAGTGATTGGGCCGTATACCATATTTCACCCCGTGGTAGGGTTATAAATCACCATTATACCCGTGGCTGGGTCGTATGCCACTATTATACCCATAGTGGGGCCGTAAAGGAAACTGAATAGAACATCGTCGGAACCAGAGCATATTCAGATATAGAATCAGAATTCAGAATCTCATACCGAAGTTTTCAAATTCCACATCATATCAAAACGAAGTACTTAATAACTTCAGATCATTTCACATATTCAAGAATAACAGAAACAAAACTTCTTTATTTAATAAAAACAAAACTTTTTGGATCTCATATTCGCTCTTTTTGCATAGTTCTGAAACAGAATGCAGAAAATTGGCTTATGTCTACATCAATCATGACAGAAAATACTTTCTCTTATATTGAATTTATTCATATGTAGAACAAAGATTTGAGGTCGTTTTTAGATTTCTTTTAAAAAACAAACGTGCAAATTTTCAAAATCAACCTCATTTCATTTTTTTTATGCAAAGCTAGTATATGAATCCCGCTTATCTAGACTTCTTAGTTCAAGAATTTTTCTCAACAATGCCAAACAATTATAAATCGTCACCTATAAAATAATCACGTAATTTCTATAAATTTTCAGCCGAACATGTATTTCAATATTTAAGCCTAAAATGCTAAAATAACCTAGTTTTATTCCTCATAAACCCAAATTCTCAATCCCTAAAAATATCACCACTTCCAAAATTCCTCAATATCTAACTTCATCTCTATTAAAGTATTAAATTCTAACTCATTTACTAACGAGGTCTAACTATAATATATAAAACTAAATAACATAATTATGTCAAAATCATTATAAGTAGAAAAAATCATAATTTTGGTTAAATAAAAAATTCTTTTAAAAGGATTCAAAATAAGATTTTGTGCTTACTGTTACTTCAAAAATTCATATTTTAAATAAATATATATATAAATATATTACTCTCATAAAATGAGCACTAGGCTTATAAATATAAAACTCAACTAAAGGGATGTTTAGAAAATAAAATGGGAAGTTAAAAAAAAATTTACAACAAAGTTTCTGAAGTAGAAACGAACCGGCCAGAACATACGTAAAAACTAAGCTCACTGAGAGAGAGCTGGATCAACTGCGACAGGGACTCGAAGCTGGACATCGATGAAGATGGATAGTGAGATGAATTTGCCGACGAGCTTGGAGGCAGAGCATTGAGAGAGAGAGAGAGAGAGAGAGAGAGAGAGTGATGAGAGGGAGAGAGGGGTAACGTGATAAGCAAGCCAAATGTGAGAGAGAGAGAGATGAAGCTCACCGTGAGATTGAGGTGGTGTGCGGCGGACTGGGGGTGATGGGAAGTTTTCGTCGGCGGTTTCTGTGGGGGTCTCATCGTGATGGAGTTCTCGGTGGGGATGGTTGTAGTGTCTTACAGAAATACCTCCCCTGTTTCGGCGTGGTGCAACAGGGCACACTTGTCCAAGGTTTTGGTGGCTGGAATGATGGTGATTAGAGAGAGGAGATTGCGACGCAGTGGCTTAAAGCTGTTGAATGTGCATGTGGGGTGGCTGATTCAAGGGAAACGTTGGAGGAGGAGTTCTGCTTTGGGGTGGCTTACGTTGGTTGCATGTGCGAATCTTATGAGGAGTGCAATGGGGTTGCTTTCGACAACAGAGTCTAGATGTTCGGCGTTGTCTGTTGCTGATGATGGTCATGCAGGGAGGCTGGTGGTGTCGCTGGGCTTCACCGATGTGTTACAGGGCAGAGCACTAAGACGTGGGGGAAGTTTTCCTTGCTCCATTTTGAGGGGTCAAAAACAGGGAACAATCCGCTCTTCTTCATCCATGGTTGGTTCCCTGTACGTGTGGATATTTCAAGGGTGCAGTCTCCATGGTTTAATGCAGGGCTACATGCACAGGAGGGCGAGGCTCGCAGTGGTGGGGAGGTGTTTACGTTATGCATGGAGGAGTCGTGGCTGTGGGAGGTGGTTTTTGGTGGTTGGCTGCTGTTTTCATGGTATTTCTGACGTGAGGCAGCGCCTTCTGTGGTGGTTGAGCATGGGTGAAAAGCTGTTGTCTAGTTCGCGGAGGAGGTTGATTCCTTTTTGGCATGATCTTGACTGGTTTAGCGGAGGTTGACGAGTGTGTGGGACAGGTACCTATTGAGGACATAGAGGTTGAAACGCCTCATACCCTGGTGGGTTAGAGAATTACTATCTATCACTTATAAACATGTCTCCCAACACATCTAAAAAAAAATCTCCAAAAACTTCATAAGCAAAATCAATTTCATATCTTCTAAATAAACACCTTAAAAACTCCGCAAAGTCATTACTGCATTAATAATAAACCAAGGGGTTCACAATCTCCCGGTATTCATAACATACCAAATTCCATAAGTCCTACTAAACGAAAAACATGATTAAATCTAAAAGACATCAAATCTAGAAGACATCAGAATTACTTCTATTAACATTTTTTCCTCAGCTTAATCATGCTCACCCTTCCTAATCCAGGTCCTCAGTTGGACTCTCCACATCATCTGAAAATATTATGAAGATAAGTGGGGTGAGTTATCAACAACTCAGTAAGCAGAGGACATATGCTATGCTAGCGTGCAAACATGAGCATTTACAAAGTACAATATGTAGAATAAAATATTTTCCAGAGTTATCATGCAGAACAAAACATATTTTCAAAAGTAACAAAACGATGGTTTTAAGACAAGTAAAACACAAAGTATTTTGACATAACATAACCTGAGCATCATCATCACATTAAAACAGAGCATCTCACAGAGTAGAGACCATGTTTCACCCCTGTGGTAGAGTTGTGCTAACCCCGGTGGCCAAACTGGAAAGAGACAGAGGTGAAATATTTTCCTTATTCTTCTTGGAGCACCGAGTGTGCACACAGGAAAGACCACAATAAAAATCACTTTATTTCCAAAGTGGGTGCACTCAGAGACAGAGAAGTTGGTACCAATCCAAACAGAGCAGAGCATAACAGAGCAAAGTAGAGACAGAGTCAGATACAAAATCAGTACACCATGCCAAAGGTTTTCAGATGCCATATCAAAATAAAACAGAGTACCAAAACATAATCAGATCATTCTCACATACTGAAAAAAAAAGTCAGAGTATCTTTCTAAATCAATGCATAATTTTTCAGATTCTCAATATCACTCTTTCTCAAATTTTAGAGACAACATGACAAAATTTAGCTCATGTCTACACAATGTATGTCAGAAAATATTTTTCTTTTTTCGTAGAGATTTCATGAGCAGTGCAAATAAGCGAACAAGGTTGGTTTTTCTCAAGTTCTCATTTCATCATAAAATATGCAAAGTTTCCAGAAAGTCAACCTCAGTCTCAATATAGGAACCCCGCTTACCTGACTCCTGCAGCGTAGTATCTATGCCTTGAAAACGATCTCTATCAGTCTCGTCACCTATTCATAAAAATAATATATATAAACTAAGTATTAAAGACTAACAACACAATTTCGATCTAAAGAATTAAGACCCAAATTCTAAACCACATTTAAGCAAATTTAACTCAACTCAAACAGCTATATAATCACTTGGACAACCCACACTTCAACCCAAAATACCATATACTAATTTCAATATTGGTCTAAACACCCACTGAAACCAACGTCCACTCAAATTATCAATACATCAAACCCAATTCAGCAGCCCATAACTCCAAGCAAACACCAACAACTCAACCAAAACAACACTACACATTAAACTTTTCTCCGTTCACAACTCCACAAAAAGAAAATTCAACACTTCTAAATGTTAATCGGCACCCAACGAGACTCACTACTATTTATTTCTAAATCACAAATCCAACAAATCCAACAAATCAAACTTCATTCTTCTTAGAGAGGGAAAGAGAAAAGAGAAAACTTACTGACGTGAGGGACTCTCAACAACAAGTCTAAATTTTTCCACCCAAAAAACGCAGCACCAAGAATTAACTAGAAAAAATCGCAGGTGAGTGAGAGTGTGGACGAGGAAAGGGAGAAACAAAATTCAGAGTGTGTGTGGCGTTCGTGAAACAAAGAGAGGGTCTCACCTTCGTTTGATAGGGCTCAACGTTAAACACCTCGACACTGAGGTTAACCACTTCGCAGATGGGAGAGAACAAGAGAGAAATGAGAGTGAGTGAGCGCCTAAAGGGGAAAACAGTGAGGGAAAAATCGCATCTGCACTACCTGAAATCTCAAAGCAGAAATGCAGAAAATAGAGGAGTAAGAGAAAGGGCGTCGACTTGAGAGAGAAACCGATTGTGAGGGAAAAGAAGATGGGGAAATAGTCGAGCATGAAACCTGGACTCACCAAAACGAAACGAAGGGAAGAAAAGAATCGGGCAGGGGGGGGGGAAGATGGGTATTGGGTGATTGAGAGACGGCTGGAAGGGAAACAAAGAAAACTGAAAAGAGAAAGAAAGGGGAGAGACAATCGGGAAGGAGACTGATGAAAATGAAATGCTCACTAAAACGACACCGTATCAAGTTCTCCAAGAAAGGCTGGGCCTTGTTCGCGGGACCGGACCTCACATTACTGTGTCTTATAGAGGTGCTGGGCCATGGGGCTGACACGTGGTGGTTGGATGGTGGCGTTTCCAGGTGCCTTGCGACTTGGTGTGGAGAAGATAGATAAATAGAGAGAGAGCATCTACAAGGTGAAGTGTATGGAGAAACCGAAATGGCTGGCATCGAAGTAGCGTACGGGAAAGGAGAAAAAAATGGGAAGAGAAACTGTTGGGAGAAAAAAAGGCACATGGAGAAAAGTGGGGAGCGTGCATATCAGAAACAACAAAATAAAAGAAACCGTTGTGCAGGAGAAGGAAAGACGCAGGGAAAAAAGAGTTCATTGTAGAAGGGAAGACAAGGGCATCAGAGAAGTAGTTGTGGGAAACTTAAGTGAGGGTGAGAGCAGAGATTTTGAACCAAAATAGCGTGGGGGTTTAATTGGTGTTGTGGCTGCATAAAAACTGGGGGAAATGGGGAAAGAAAAAAAATGAAAATCAACGTGCATGGGATGTGTAGTGGATTCGACTTTAACCTAAGAGCTTTGGATCCATCACGAGAAAAGAAAAAGGGCCTACTTCTTGATAATATAAGAACTAAAAATAAGAATAATAATAAAAAAAAAAAAATTGAATGCGAGTTTCGTACTGGCCTGGGTGTTACAGAATCAATGTCTAGATTTTATTCATTCACGAGTCATGCTTGATTCCACTTTGTAATTGTTTGGTATTGACTTTGTTGTTACTGGTTCTATATGAATGTCAATGTTTTACTTCATAAAAAACACAACGTTGCAACAATTGAAATAAATTTTAAAAAATAATAATAACAATTTAAGAACATATAGCAAGCATCGAACATCTCCAAGTGACATCATAAAACTTGAAAACTAAACAATGAATTAGGAAAAGAATGTCAAAAAGAAAAAAATGTCAATTAGAAAAAAATAATAAAATATGTACAAACTACAAAAAATTAATTAAAAAACCAATGGTACATCCAAGTCAAACTATTTTGGGGTTTCAAAAGTAAAACCCCAAAACAGTATAGGGTTTTAATTTTGTAACCGCAAACTTAATTGGGGTTTCAATTTAGAAACCCCAACAGAAATTAGGTTAGGGGTTTGGATAAACCCCTAATTTATTTAGGGTCTTGGATTCGACACCCTTAAATCATTTAGGGTTTCAATCCAAACCCTTAAACTAACTTAAGATTTTAGATTGAAACCCTAAAATTTTCCTAAAAGAGTATGTTCAAAACTTCAAACATCGAAATTTAAACACCAATAAAACTTCACATCATCAAAAACATAACAATGCCATTGACAAAATCACATCCACCATTGCAAAAAAAGAAAAAAAAAAGAAAGAAAAAACAAAAGCATTTCGGAATTTTAAAGATCTTAGGGTTTCAATTTCGAGATACTTACAACGACGCCATTTTGGGAATCCAAAAAAGGATGTCGTTTTATTACAAAACTTAATTATATATATATATATATATTTGTGTGTGTGTGTGTATCTATATAGGCCGGGTGGACGGGTGAAAACCCGGCATCCACCTTGAGAAGGTGGGCTGATGCCCTCTTGCCTGCAATGTGCGGGTAGTTGTCTCCGCCTGTCCCAAGCGGGGACCAGATATGGGGAGCCCGCCCAACAGGCTTAATTAAATGCTTGATCAATATGTATTATTAAGTTCATACATTGTATCTGTGAACTCTATATTTTGGGAGTAGATTTTGAGGAATCACGATCTCGAGTATTTTTTTTCCTGAAAAACAGATGTTTTATTGGTCAAAGAAGGAATCTCACTTAAAACAGTGGACAAGACATAATTTCTTCCATATCATACAAGTCTTCATATAACTTAAGAGCAGCTCTTGCTAAGTTATGGGCAACCATGTTTGCTCCTCTCCTAATGCGTTGTTAGACCAGCTAGCGAAGGAGTTGAGCATGTGTTTTGCCTCATCAATCAACAAACCCCGTTGGCTCAGATCAGTTTTAGTCTTTCTAAGGTTGTTCACCACTTGAAGAGCATCTTCTTCCATTATAAAATGTCTAATGCCAATGTCTTGAAAAAATACCACTGCCACCATCATTGCATAGGATTCTATAGTAAAAGAGTTAACAAATAAGCTTCGAGGGGCTCTTAATGTAGTAATGACTTTGCCATTCGAGTCCCAGCTTATAATAAAACCTATACCATTTTTTCCATTAGCACTATCAGTGGCTGCATTCCAGTTTATTTTGTAGGCTCCTTCTGGTGGTTTCTTCCATACACATATCAAGTCTTCATGTTTAGTAGCATTGTTGAAGTGGCTTTCCTTAGTCTCCCTATAATTCTGAAACTCCACTCTTGCTTTGCTAATAACATAATTTGGGTGAGAAAACCCTTTACCATGAATAACATTATTTCTTCTATACCAGATATGACGAGCAATCATAGAAACTTCCTCGAGTTCATCCTGATTTAGTTTTTTGAGTAACTGGCTCTATACCTGCAGAAATGAATTGCTATTGCTTGTCATCTTCTATTCCTTATGCATCCTTGGCTCCATGCATCTTTGGCTGCCTCACAATCCCATAACACATGCTCAGTAGTTGTAGGGAAGTTTCTACAAATTGGGCATAGAGCATCTTCCACAACTTTCATTTTCAACATATTAGATAAGATGGGCAGCACATCTCTACAGGTTCTCCAAATGAACATTCTCACAGCACTAGGAACTTGTAACTTCCAAATAGACTTCCATGTGTTATTGTCCAGCCTTCCATATGAAGATTCCCCTTCCTTTCTGGCCTCAAATTCTTTATGTAGGTGGTATGCACTCTTTACTGTGAAAACTCCATTGTTTGTGTGATACCATACCATCTAATCCTCTCTTCCACCAAGGCTAATTGAGATGGGTTTTATAAGATCAAATCTAGTGGAGAAAAGATGTTAAGTAGTAGATCTTCCTTCCATGTCTTCAGATTAGAATCTATAAGATCAGCCACCATTACAAAGTCTTCATTTTCCTGCCCTCGAGACTGGATCATGCAGGGGGTCTTGGAATCCACTTATCTTCCTAGATTCTAACTTTCTGCCCATTGCCAATTCTCCATATTAGGGTTGCCTTTAATAATTGATGACCTGCAAGAATACTTCTCCATGCAAAAGAAGGTCTATAACCCAATTTGGCATTAAGAAAATCAACATGTAGAAAGTACTTTTGCTTGAAAACTTTAGCAAAAAGGGAGTCTAGATTTTTTAATATGTGCCAACATTTCTTTGACAACATTGCAACATTAAAACTTCTGATATATTTGAAACCCAAACCACCATTTTCCTTTGATCCCCAACTGGTCCCATTTTACCCACTAGATCTTTGAGTGATCTTCATTATTTCCCAACTAGAACTTCCTTTGAAACTTGTTGAGCCTTTGTGTAATTGAATGAGAAAGAAGGAAAATCCCTATAGTGTAGGTTGGTATAGCTTGGAGGACAGCTTTCAGAAGGATTTCTTTCCTAGTTGCTGATAAAAACTTAGTTTTCTATTTTGTAATTCAAGCCCATGTCTTGTCAATAAGGGAATGGAATGTAGCCACCTTTGCTAGACCCACAATAGCAGATAGCCCCAAATACTTTTCATAAGAGCCTGTTGAGTTAACCGCATCAATCTTTAAAATAGTTTGTTGAATATTAGCAGATGTAATCTTATTGAAGAAGGCTGATGTATTTTCCTTGTTCAACATTTGACCTGAGGCTTTTTCATAAGTCTCAAGAATTTGAATAACTCTGCTCCACTACAAGGAATTTGATTTGCAGAAGAGAAGACTATCATCAACAAAGAATAAGTCATTGATACGTATAGGGCCTTTACCAATTGGTACACTAGATATGCTGTCATTTGCTTCTACTTGATTCAAATGGAAAGACAGTGCTTTTACACAAATAATGAATAGATAGGGAGAGAGAGGATCTCCCTACCTGAGCCCTCTAGATGGAACAAAAGACCTTTATGGATCTCCATTGATCAGAATAGGATAAGATACTGACGTTATGCATTCTATTAGAAGTGAAATCCATCTTGGGTCAAAACCCAATCTGCTCATAATTGCTTCAAGAAAGTCTCACTCCACTCGATTATAAGCCTTGCTCATATCTAGTTTAAGAGTCATATAGCCTTCCTGACCCTACATACGTGAGTTCAAAACATGAAGAGTTTCATAGGCTACAAGGATATTATCAATGATTAACTTGCCTGGTACAAAAATACTTTGATTAATAGAGATGATGTTGGGAATGACAATCTTTATTCTGTTTGCTAGCAGTTTTGCCACAATTTTATAAATGACATTGCAAAGACTTATTGGTTGAAAATCAGAAACTTTCTTTGGCTCCTTAATCTTGGGAATAAGAGTGATAAAGGTATCATTGTTACACTTTAAGGATCCACCCTGATTGAGAATGTGAAGAACAAATTTGTAGACATCCTTCCTAATGGTATCCCAATTAGATTGGTAGAATTGGGTTAGGAATCCATCAGGTCTTGGGGAGCTTAGTGGAGTCATTTGGAAAACAACCTCCTACACTTCTAGCTTTGTAGACTTAATCATAAGCCTCGAGTTCATATCAAATGTGACTTTGGTTTGCATGCCATTAAGACAACTGTCAATAGCAGATGGATAAGAGGAAGTAAACATATCAGAGAAAAAACTAGTGAATATATCACCTATCAGATCCTGTTCATTAATAAAATATCTTTGTTGATAAATAATCTGATTGATAGAGTTTGTTTTCCTTCTTTGGTTTGCATACATGTGGTAGAATTTCATGTTTCTACCCCCATGTTGCAACCAATGCTATTTTGCTCGTTGCTTCCACTTGAGTTCCCCTTCTGCTAGATGGAGTTCTAGTTCTTCTTTGAGCTGTTGTATAGTGCTTATATGATCACCACTACCAGCTGCCTATATATAAGCAATTCTCTCAATCTTCCTCTTAATGTGAGTTGGGGTCTTTTTGTTACTATCAGAGAGTTCCACTTCTGAAGTACCCTTTAGCAGTTGAGAAGCTTGAATTAGCCAAGCTTCTTTTATGACATTTGAGCAATCATTCCTCAGGGCTCATGGTGCTTCATATCTGAATATGAATTGTTTCCTCCTGCTTCTCTTATTGTTTGTGTCAAGGATTAGGTGGAGAGGGGAGTGTTATGATTTGATAGAAGGCAGTGCAAAGTAGTTGGAATTTGGGAATAGTTGTTGCCATCTTGAATTAGCCATAGCTCGATCACGTTTTTCTTTAGTGAACCCCCTTCCTTGCCTATTATTAGACCAGGTAAACTTATGTCTCTGTGTTGGTAAATCATTGAGTGAGCATACTTCAATTGCTTCTTTGGAAGTTTCCATTTGTTTGTATGGTCTCAAGGCGGCCCCAACCTTTCACTATGGTAAGTAATTTCATTAAAGTCATCCATACAAATCCATGGCAAGGTATTATTTAGTTTAAGATACTTCAGTAAATTGCAGCTGCTTTCCCTTTTTGAAGTTTTTGGATGGCTATAAAAGCCAATGAACATCCATGGGACAACAGTTGTTATGGTGAAACTGTAGACCTGCACATCAATGTCATGCTTCCACAAAAGGGCAAGTCCTCCATGACTGCCTTGACTCTCTAATGTCATACAACTATCAAATTTCAACTTGATCTTAATATCTTCCATTCTAGCCTTCTTGCATTTGGCTTTCATAGGAAAAACCAAATTGGGGGGCTTTTCCTTAGTCAACAGACTTAGGATTCTAACTGTCCTAGGGTTCCCAAGGCCTTGACAGTTCCAACTTAGATACTCATTGGTGTTGGCAGGGTTGGAAACTAGCCTCTGCCAATAGATCTTTTTGCTACTCTTCCCCCATAAACATTAGTTTTGCTTTTCTTTGCAAGAGGCCGCCTCTCTTCAATAATCAACCCCTTCTCAATTAGCTTGTTCACTAATGTAGGTGGCAAACTCCTTTTTGGGGCACCACTCCATCTGTTATGATCATCACTGTTATTGTGTTGCTTATCTCAAGCCCTTCTTTTCCACTTTATTTCCTACTTTGGGTAGTCTCCACCCTTTCTTTCATCATGTGTATGAGTCAATGACTCTTCTTGTATACTTGTCCTTTCATTATTTCTTGTTTGGGGTTCAAAGTGATCCATTATTTCCTCAATTAAGATCTTATTAACAGAAAGAACCTCTTTTGTGGATTCAGGGTCATCATGATTTGGCTCATTAATTGCAAGAGGTTTTGGATCATTCCCACTCCTTATTTCCTCAATGGTAGCAGGAAATACCATCTAAACTCCCCTTGTGCAATCCTTCCTATCCCGAGATGGAACTTCAGATTCTTGAGATTGTGAATCCATAGGTATCCTGGTATCCATGATTAAGTGTTGACCCTTGATTGCCTCCACTTTTTCTAAGGAAACCATCCTGAAAATCCTCCTTCCTTATGGAATCTTCCTGTGAATCAGCGTCCTCCCCCAATGACTTTTCTTTCTTTCCATAATAGGCTTTGTTAACTTCCACGACATCATCTTCAACCTGTTGTTTTAATGGTTGTGAATCTAGTTGTCGCTTTCCACCATTGCCACTCTGAAAACTCTTTGTCACAGCCTTCTGATTAGGAGCACGAAACCATGCCCCATATTGGTTTTGTTTGCTACTATGTAGAGTTCTAGCAGCATGATCTTTTAAACACCCATTTGTATCATGCTTGATAGTACCACATCTAAAATAGAAATTTGGCTATCTTTCATATTTAAAAGAAATCCAATACTTGTTACCTTGCAGGTTTAGGATGATGCCTCTCATAAGTGGCCTAGTAATGTCGACATCAATGTTCAGTCTGAGATAAGGGCCTCATCCAATCCCATCCTCATCAACATCCACCTCTTTCACTTCACCAATCACACTCCTTATCTGTTCCCAATGCCCTTTGTCATTCCCCCAAGGGGAATATTATGGAATTGAGTCCAAATTGATTCCTTATTGAATATGATATCTTTAGGGGCAGAAAAACCATCGAACGTGTTAAGGCATAGAAGATTACGATCAAAAGTCCATGGACATCCTTTCTTTAATTTCTAGATGTCTTGTTCTTGCTGAAACTTGATTAGAAACAGATTGTCACCAACATCTTTAAATTATACTCTTCTTTTTGTCTTCCATACATTCTGCATTATTGTCTTGAACGCTTCTTTGTTGATATTCTTTTCTTAAACAAGGAGCCCAACTAGATAGAGTTTAACATGCTTTGTAACGATGTCCTCTGCTGTGATATCAATCTGTAACTCATGTTGTTCTGCTTCAGTTAGTCGAACTTTGCCCCACTTATCAATTATCTCGTCTGGCATTCTCACAATCACATCACCTTGCAATGAAAAATTCACGTTTAATTGCACATCCTGCTCAGTATGAACTAGGAAACCTGTCTAAAGCAATAAATCTCCTTAGCGCATGCTAGGAGACCCCGACCGCCTTGAATTTATTCATTTCATGTTGAACTTGCTTATAAAGATGCCGGAAAAATCAAAATTATATTTTCAACCATTCATTTTCCACAACCATGCATGCATGCAAATCCTTAATTATAAGGATGTTTAATTTGCTCATATTCAAAAAAACTTATTTCAAAACAAATTATATCAATAGTTTAAAGTAACTATGGAAAGTAACATTCATTGCCATTTATTGTAGATTTTATTAATTCCGATGAAACCTAATGCACATAAATAAAAGCTAAACAAAATTTGAAATAAACATGGAATATATCTTCGTTGTTACAGAGAGAAGAATCAAGAGATCATGGAGAGAGAGAGAGAGAGAGAGAGAGAGAGAGAGGGAGAGATTGATATATGCATTGATCAACAGTTTTATATATATCGATTTAAATATATCTTTAGAAACAATTGACACGTGATCTTATCCTAAAAATTTCTCCGCAAATAGAGCATCAAAATTTTCATGTATGATGACGAGGGTGCCTTCCCCATGCAGTAGTCTTTTTGAATTCTCGATATAATTTAAGAAAAGTGCTACACAAAAGTCTCATACTCTGCATACCACTTAAAAAATATGTAATTTTACTTTTTTATCCTTATATTTCATATTTCATATTTTATGAAATATGAGGGTAAATGAGTAAAATCATATGTTTTTAAATTGTGTGCAGAAGTGTGAGACTTATGTCTATAATTTTTCATAATTTAATGTATTTTCTAATATAAAAGAAAAGAATAACTAAAATGGAAGGAATATTCAACCCTTGCGCCCAACGTTGTTGTATTTTTCATAGTTTAATATAGTAATATTACTTAATTTGTAAAAGATGTTTTTCCATCCATGTCTACTTTTTTTTTTTATAAAATATTAAACTTCATTCAAACAACTACGTTTTGGCCAGTAGCCATTACATCATTAGGTTCAGAAGCAGCCACTACCTATGGCTTACAACATTTACATAAGGTTGATCAACATCTACTTCACTGAATAAGAATTAGAGGTATGTCCTTCAGCCATAACATGAGCACTTATACCTTGGTTGATAAAATCAATATCAATAATTTCACAAGTTTGGTAAAGTGCTTGTTGAGCTAACATGTGAGCCACCTGATTTGCACTCCTCTTTACATGTCTGATCTCCCATGTTGTATCTACCAAGAGAGAGTGAACATCATGTATAAGACATTGAAGCATCCATTTGTCCTTCCCATTTTGTTTAACTGCATTTACCACCTGTAGAGAGTCACCTTCAAAAACTACATTCTGCAAATTGAGTTTTTTACCAAGCTGTACAACATATATTAAGGCTCTTGCTTCAGCAATGAGAGGTTGTGGACAAAATTGAAGAGGTTGCATGCATGAGGCCAGTAACGTCCCCTCCGAGTCTCTAACAGCTACCCCAACTCCAATTCTGTGCCCACTATCTTTAGTTGCTACATCCCAATTTATTTTAATCCAATTTGGCTCGGGAGGGTGCCAACTTGTTTGATAGCTTGTTTGATTCAATTTGCCCTGACTTCTAGAGTTGAGTTGTTGATGTTGCAGTTGCACCTTTTAAAAATCTTGGTGTGCCTGTGTTGCTCTCTTCATCAGAATCGAAGGGGCTAGAAAACTGTCTTCAAACAACATCTCATTTCCTCTCATCCATATCATTTTTGCAATTTCTGTAAATAAACATATATCAGTGGCACATATTCTCTGTAGCATATGCATAAAAATCTCTCAAAACTCTTCATTACTTATAGCAGCTTTCTGTAATTTCATGTTGCCTAACATCCAAACATCCTGTGCAGATGAACAGGTCCATAAAACATGGCTTGGAGTTTCTTCTTCCTGTTGACAGATTGGACATAAAGGTTCCTCCACAATCTTCCTCTTGTAAAGATTTTGCTTTGTTGGTAAAGCATTGTTGCAAGCACGCCACATAAACATCTTGACAGCATTTGTAGTTTGCATCTTCCAAATGTGCTTCCATAATTCTTTATGCATCCCTTCTCTTGAAGTTTCTCATTTTTTTTTTTTTTTGATTTTGCCTTTGTTTGCATAGATGATAGGCGCTTTTGACTGTAAGATTTCCATTATTAGTGTATTTCCACACAATATTGTCCCTAGAATTGTTGGTCTGAGCTATAGGAATTTTTGCAATCTGTTGTCTATCTGCTTCCCAAAAAATCTCTATAAGCAATTGCAGATTCCACCACCTAGTAGTAGGATCAATGAGCTCATCAACCATTCATGCTATAAGTAGGGATAGCCTGAACCACAGCCTTAATGAGTATATCTTTGCCAGCTTTTGAGAGAAATTTCACTTTCCAATTTTTAATTTTTTTCCTCACTCTTTCAACAATTCCTTGAAAAGCTATATATTTTGATCTTCCAATAACTGATGGTAACCCCAAATATTTCTTCATGTTTGATGAAGCTCTCAATCCAGCAACTTGCAAAATATAATTCTTGGTTGCTTGCCTTGTGTTCTGACTAAAGTATAAAGAAGTCTTGTTTCTGTTTAGTCTTTGTCTAGAGGCCTGCTCATAGCTATATAGAATCTGATTTAGATTGACCCACTCTTGCATTGAGGCTCGACAAAAAAGCATGCTATCATCAGCAAAAAATAAATGACTCAGTTTTAACTGACCCCTAGCAATAGGAACCCCAGAGATTTTCCCTTGCTGTTCGGCTTCCTTTAACTGGTCAATGAGCACCTCAGCACAAATAATATACAGAAAAGGAATAAAGGACATCCTTGTTGAAGTCCTCTAGTAGGTTTAAAACAATTTTGAGGGACACCATTTAATAAAACAGAAAAAGTTGAAGAAGAAATACATCTCAACATGATATTAACCCCTTTAGCATCAAACCCCATCTTCACCATAGCTTCTTGCAGAAATTTCCACTCAATCCGATCATAAGCTTTACTCATGTCCAATTTCAAAGCCATGTACCCCTTTTGTCCTTTCATTTTTGTTCTCATAGTATGCAAAATTTCATAAGCAGCCAATATGTTGTCAGATATAATCCTACCAGGTACAAAAGCACACTGATTTGGAGAGATTATGGAAGGAAGAATCTGCTTGAGTCTATTTGCCAACAATTGAGTGATTATTTTGTATAGAACATTACAAAGACTAATTGGTCTATAATCTATAATATTCACAAGATTACTGCACTTTGGAATCATCACTAAATAGGTGAAATTAATATCTTCCATGTCATTCTCTGAATTCAAAAATTTGATAATAGCCTCACTTACCTCCTCCCCTATCACAGACCAGAATTTTTGATAAAAACAAGCCCCATATCCATCTGGTCCTGGTGCTTTATGAGGTCCCATTTGAAAAACAGCTTCATCCACTTCCTCTTTTCTAAAAGGTGCCAAGAGAGCTTCATTCATTTGAGGGGTGACCTTTCTTTTAACAGCTTTTATCGAGTCATCTATGTTGTGTGGATTGGAAGTTGCAAACAGTCCTTGGAAAAACTAAGTAAAGGCCTCTCCAATTTGCTTGGGGTCTGAACTTGTTCTGCCATTATCATCTATTATCTTGGATATATTATTCGTCTTCTTTTTCTGAGTTGCACACAGGTGAAAATTTTTTGTGTTTCTATCTCCTTTATGTAGCCAATTCTCTTTTACCCTTTGTTTCCATTTCACATGCTCTCTTTCTAGCTGGTTATCAATATCTTTTTGTAAATTTCTAAGTTGCTGCATTGAATCTGCTGTAACATTTTGTTGTAATGCTTGAAGAGATCTCCTTTTTTGCTTGATATTAACTCTAGATTCCCACTCTTTTTGAAAACTCCATTGTCTCAACACCTGCAAACAACCCTCAAGTTTATTATTGATCTTGGTGAGGCCTTCTTTGTTTCTGCCATGCATGTGCCAAGCATTCTGAATAACCTCCTCACAGACTGAGAAAAGAGACCAGCTGTCTTCATATCTGCAAATGTGATCTGATCTGGTATTCCAATCATCCTGTTGCCCACATTCATCAAAATAGGACAATGATCTGAAGTAGAAGATGCTAGAACCTGTACTTCTCCCCCACCAAACATTGCACACCACTCTGAATTGGCTATGGCTCGATCAAGTCTTTCTTTGGTAAAATTATGATCCTGTCTAAAGTTAGACCAGGTATACTTACCTTGAGTAAAACCCAAATCCCACAATTGGCAGTCTTGTAAAACATTTCTGAAATCATCAATCTGTTTATCAGCCCTTCTAGTCCCTCCATACTTCTCACTATGATGTAAAACTTCATTAAAATCTCCTATGCATAACCACCTTTTAGGCTTGATAAGATTCATATGACTTAGAATACCCCACCCTTCCTGTCTCTTATCTGTTTCAGGGTTGCCATAAAAACAGGTTAGCATCCACTCTATCTCTGTTCGTGTAACCCATATATTTATATGTCTTTGTGAATAAGTACTGATGTTAATATGCACCTCTTCATCCCATAACAAAGCCATATACCTCCACTTTTACCCACACCTTCAACAGAAAATAAGCATTTGAAACCCAATTTCATTTTTATAGCTTCTAGGTTCTTCTTTTGCATTTTTGTTTCCATAAGAAACAAAATGCTAGGCTTATAAACCTTAACCAAAAGGCTAAGATCTCTAATTGTCCGAGGGTTGCCAAGCCCTCGGCAGTTCCAACTTAGTAGCCTCATTTCTCTCGGTTGGGCTAATTAACAGCCTCCGCCTTTATATGAAAATCAACAGGTAAAACCTGTTTCTTACCCCCACCTTCATGTTCAGTATCCATGTCCAACATAACAGATGCTTCAGCATTCTTCCTCTTTCTAGTAACATACTGAGAAGGTTGTATCATATCACTGGATTGCTGTCCCCTCGCCTTTCTCTTCCATTTGGTTGCACATATCTCAGGAATTTGCTTACCTTCACCCAGATGTTCCTCAACCTGCATAACCCCTAGCTGAGCTGGCTGACTAGTCAACATCATTAACTCCTTAGTTTTATCAAGCACTTCCTCTTCTGCTTCAGGCTCTCTATTAAGCATAGGAAGTTCAATAATTTGAATATTACCAATAATACTTTCTTCTTGATCCTCTCCTGTAATATTCTGTTGCACCATTTCTCTACTAGGATCCACTGCAACAGACTCAATTTCCTTTTGAACCATTGTCTCCAACGTATTGGAATTAACTAACTTTGGTATAGTTGGAAATATTGGACCCGATGTGCTGCCATAACTTGAAACTGCAGCTGAGCTTGAGGCTCTAAGCCATGATCCATATTGTTGCATAGGATGATCTTTATTGTCTTCCTGCTGTTTAGACATCCCCAAACATCCTTGCTCTCTATGCTTGATAACTCCACATTTGAAACAGAATCTTGGTAGACGTTCATACTTGAATTGAATAAAGCTTTTCTGACCAAGTAGTTCCACAATTTTTCCTCTTATTAAAGGCTTCACTAAATCCAGTTCAATCTGCACTCTAAGCCACTTTCCCCAACAATTCCCATCATACTCAGCCTCCACCTTAATTACTCGACCAATTGAGGATCCAATTCTACCTCCAATCTCCTTAGTCATACATCCAAGAGGTAAATTATGTAATTAAACCCACAATGTAGTCATATTAAAATTCATATCAGAAGGTGGAGTAACCTCATCAAACTTTTTTAAACAAACCAAGTTTGTGTCAAACAACCAGGGCTGTCCTCCCCAAATCTTGTTCATATTTGTCTCAAACTGAAATTCAAACACATAAAGGTTCTCTCCTACCTCTACAATCTTTATTCCAGCACAGGATTTCCACACTTTTAGCATCGTGTTCTTAAAAGCATCTTTATTAATCTTCTTATCAACAATTATTTTCCCCACAAGACATAACTTCCCTCGCTCCATATTGGTCTTAATATCATGATCAGTTATGACTATTTCATACATTTCCTATTCAGTTAAGGAAAACTTGTTCCACAGTTCAGAAAGTTCCTCATCGATTACAAACCAGAAACCAAGCTTGTCTTGAAACAAAATTTGAAAATAGTCTACAGAAATGTTACAGGAGCTTGTATTACCAAAGCTTCAAAAGGAAGTAAAGTATAATATGAACTTGCCCTAGGCAAAAGACTCTTCCACCGAAGGTGAAAGACAAAATTCCTCCTCATCAGAAAGTTCTCGAACTGAGAGGAAACTCCCATCCATGTCTACTTAATTCATTATTGCTTTTATATTTTTTCAAATTCATGGGCCCGCCAATTGGAATATACACCAAAAATTTGAGAAGTTGGCCGGTTTGATGGGTAATGACGTGTAAAGCTCTTAGAGGTCGTCACACCAATTTTATCATGGAATATTCCATTCGCTGGCCCTTTTTTGGAAACATTTGCCGGCCTTTTCTCATAGCGCTTGTTAAGATTCTTTGTTCGTACATTTAATTCTTTTATCGTTTGTCATGCAACGATTGGCTAATTATTAAAAAAAACACAGTTCATGTTTTTCTTTTTTTGAAATGAAAAGTTTTTCCGTTTTAATTTCCGCGTCCAATGCTTATAGCGTTCATGAATGTTAAGATATATCATCGATTAATAAATCAAATAAACATTTATTCACCAAAATAATTATAAAATTTTTCTAATAAGATTTACAATAAAAGAGAGAAATATCAATAATAGTAACAAGTACAGCTACCAGTCTCTCTATGTGTGGATGAGAGGTGTTCGGTGATGGAGCAGAAGAAGAAGATGGAAGCTCCACTTCTGGGCAATCATGGGTTGGTCAACGATAACAGGAAGAGTTGGAGCAAGGCTCTGCGGTTCCTTCTTGCAGTTATAGCCCTCACAAGTGAGTTTCTCTTTTCCCTTTTTACTGCTGGGTTTTTTTCTTTTTAGTTCTGGTTTCTGCCCTGAATCCTGTTATCTGAAAGAGTTTCAGTGGTTGAATCCGAGGAAGACATGTCTGGGTCTTCTTTGTAATTGTTTCATTTATTTTTTATTCCTTGGCCTCGTGAATAGATCGCAATATGTATGAACCCACCCCCACCTACTTGTTCGCTGTAAAATGATTTGACTTTTCATTAGAGCTATTGTTCTTCGAACATGAACCCAGTTGCTATACTTTTAAGCACCAAAACAGTTGATCACCAAACTCAGGCTGAGTTTGCAGTAATCCAAACAAATTGTAGTCCCATAAATTTCCAGGCATTCTTTCATTTCGGCCTCGAGCCCAAGTCTAGAATGTTGAATGTTTTAGGCCACCTCAGAACTACTATTATAAGGAATATTTCCTAATCTGTTCTCATGATTAGCCAGATGACCGACAGACACAGATCATACGTTATTTTCTTGAGTCATCTTTTCTTTGCTTTCCGCAATCTACGGTCATTGGAGCTATAAACTAGATTTAACCATGCGCGCAATGTTTGCATTTCAGTTGTAGGCCTTGTACTCAGTGGTGGCGGCTTAAGTTCTTGGGTACTAGGAGGAGGAAACAAGTATGATAAGAGAGCTGGAGCCAATGAAACTGCTGACATTGTTGAGTCAGATCAGGGTGTTGTTGCTGCTGATGATGGTCGATGCTCGGAAATTGGTGTATCCATGCTTCGGCAGGGCGGGCATGCTGTCGATGCGGCAGTGGCCACCGCATTGTGCCTTGGTGTTGTTAATCCGATGGCTAGTGGGTTTGGAGGTGGGGGTTTCATGATTGTCCGGTCTTCTTCAACATCACAGACACAAGCTTTTGACATGAGGGAAACTGCTCCATCAGCAGCTTCACAGGTTCATAATTTCACCAAGCTCATATTGATTAGCAGTTCAAATCAATTTTGCTTGTCTTTTTTAGAGATTGAACCCATTGGATGGCAGGGTTGACTTCAGATTTCACCATTTTCTTCCCCTAAAGTTTAACTAACAAGTTTTCTTTTGCCTCTTGTGCCAAAATATGGTTACCAAAATCAGAATATGTATGAGAATAACCCCAAATCCAAAGCTTTTGGTGCACTTGCAATGGGAGTTCCTGGAGAGATAGCAGGCCTTCACAAAGCTTGGTTGCAACATGGGCGTTTGGCATGGAAGACTTTATTCAAACCAGCCATAGAACTTGCTAGAGATGGATTTACGATTGCTCCTTATCTCAGACAACACATAACTAAGAGTGCAGAGATGATCATGAATGACCCGGGTTTACGACAGGTGTTTGCGCCAAATGGGGAGCTGTTGCAAGAGGGTGATACATGCTATAATGTGGAACTTGGCCACAGCTTAGAGGCAGTGGCAGAGCAGGGGCCACAAGCTTTCTACAATGGAACCGTTGGTGAGAAATTAGTGAAGGATGTGAGAGAGGCAGGTGGAATTTTGACAATGGAGGATTTAAGGAATTATAGAGTGGATGTAATGGATGCCATGGCTACGAATGTATCAGGCTACACCATAATTGGAATGCCCCCTCCTTCAAGTGGAACACTCGGTCTTTCTCTGGTAAGATCTTCACTTCCAAGACGACAGAGTACTAAGATACTAGGTCATTGGTATATTGAACCATACAAAAAGATGATTGCTGTGTTTCACTATATAGAATTAAAAGCTTTTGCATATGCATGTTTAATACCAAACATTTGTAAAAACAGGTTCTAAACATCTTGGACAGCTATGGAGATTCCAATGCTGCAGAAGGCAGTCTTGGTCTACATCGCCTTGTTGAAGCAATAAAACACATGTTTGCAGTCCGAATGAATCTCGGCGACCCTAGATTTGTTGAAATAAGTGAATATGTATCAGACATGCTCTCACCATCTTTTGCAAAGCAAATTCAGCAAAAGATACTTGACAACACCACTTTCCCTCCAGAATACTATATGAGCAGGTTTGGTCCATACATTAGTGGTGTAAATTTGAGCTTCCCTATCTGATCAACAATACTGCTAATATTGTAGTATCTATCTCATTATGTTATAAAGTTTCAGCCCATAAATTTCAGGTGGAGTCAGCTGAGAGATCATGGAACCAGTCATTTCTGCATTGTGGATATAGATAGAAATGCTGTATCAATGACCACCACAATAAATTATCCTTTTGGAGCTGGGGTGCTCTCTCCTTCTACTGGGATTGTGCTGAATAATGAGATGGATGACTTCTCAACGCCCACTGAAATTACGCCTGACAAACTCCCTCCAGCTCCAGCAAATTTTATTCAACCGAATAAGAGACCATTATCTTCCATGACTCCGATCATTGTCATCAAGGTAAAGAAATAAAACAGCTAAAAAACGATGTTTCCCATTAAGCTTTTTCATCTGGAACTGATTGCAAATCTGTGCTCAGTTCTCTTTTTATCTTACCTTGGCGCTTGGCAGGATAATCAGCTGGCCGGGGTCATTGGTGGCAGTGGTGGAATTAACATAATTCCGGCAGTAACCCAGGTTTTTGTAAACCATTTTATGTTGGGGATGGGACCATTAGATGCAGTTCAGAATCCAAGAATTTACCACAAGGTTCATGACTTTCAGTCCATAAGTATAATTTAACTAACAATGGGGATCTGACTCATTCTAATTCCCATGCAGCTAATACCCAATGTGGTTTTTTATGAAAACTGGACTGTGATTGATGGCGATCACATTGAGCTTGAAGATGAAAGAAAGATTTTCTTGAAAGAGAGGGGTCATCAACTGCAGGCCAGAGCAGGGGGAGCTATCGTCCAGTTTGCCGTTCAAACTCTCCAAAACCCCATTAAAATGGGTCGAAAACATGGAAAGTATCATAATGACAACATATTCCATGGTACACTTACTGCTGTATGTGACCCTAGAAAGAACGGGAGGCCCGCGGCCATTTAGCCAGCACTATGGCCTCAGATTGAAAAAATTCTAAGGGAGGGAGAGAAGCCCTTCTGCCTGGAATGTTTTCAAGCTTGGCCTCTAAAATTGTAAATTGTAATTCAAAAATGTTTAGAAATTCTTTGCAAATATCAATATCAAGTTGGTCGATGACCATTCTGGCTTTGTCTTAACCATCTTGAAGAAGGCGAAAAAGATCAGACGAGTCCATCAAAATTGGCCTAATTGTACGTTTTTAACCACAACTCCATTGTATTAACCAAACTCAATATTAAAATAAGCGTTCACAGCTGAGAAATCTTCATCATAAATTTTATTCTCTCTAAATCACATTGGTTGATATGCCACGTTTTATATGGCTTTCAAATTGAGTAGTTAACCTATAAAATCACATATCTAAGATGAAGAGTGGCATTGCTCTATGTAACATCAATAAGGGACATTGGCAACTGACACTCAGCCATTGGACCCAAGAAATGGATATTAACAGAGCATAAAAAATAGTGAATGATTTTTTTGCTTCGTCTCGAAGTCCTCTAATTTACAAAGTTCTAAAGAGCAAAATAAAAAGGCAGAGGTACTTCTAGGATTGATCCATCAACTAGTATGTGATCAAGACAATAGAACAAAAAGCTAACACTAGAATGAAAATGGTAGGTTTACATTGTATTTTTATTGAATTTTTACCATCTTTTTAGCTTATTGCACAATAGGCAACAACACAAGTAAGAAGCAAACACTGAAGAATCTAAAAGAAACCCTTAGCAATACACCCGTTCATTATGCTTTGTCCATCAGCTGTATGGGAGCCAAAATGTTAGACTTGCTTGTCTCAACAATACACCCGTTCATGACCATTTCCTCCAGCATAAAATGCGCTTTCTCTAGATGAAACATGATGTCTAGCTCACACTGCAAATTTCAGCCGAAGGAAATAGGAGAAACCAAATCAACTTCATCAAAGGAGGGAAGGAAACTGGATTCGGGACATATAATAAAGGATGTGGTTAGAAATAACTCAGACTTACCACATTGCCAAAATGCCGGTCCATTGTTTCCACCAATAGATGTATGAATTCCAGAATTGCAAGTTCGTTCTAAACATGGAAAATAAGAAATGGGAATGAATGTCGAGAAATAAATCCAATAGGAAATCTAGGAAAAGGTTTGAGGGGAGAACACTTTTCTAGTACTGTATTTAACAGAGCTTTGAGTTGAGTTTTGAACAAATAAACAATGGCTTTTAAGAGGCTGTCTCATCCAAGGCCGAGACATAACAATGTTCTCTCTCTCTCTCTCTCTCTCATGCTCTCTTCAAATAGAAACTACACCCTTGAAATTGAGGGGCGCATTGCATGAGAAGTATCATGCAAAAATTTTTACAAAGTGTTAGGCAAAGAGAAATTTCCTGAAAAGAATCCATATTTTTTGATTGGCATGGTTCACATTGTTTTCTTCTCTCTGTGACAACAAAAATTTCAAAATACAAGCATCATCTCCAGATATGGATAAACAAAGAAACTTACTTCCTCATTGTCAACTCCAACCAGGAAAAAAAGTGACGCATAGCGCCTGTAAACAATTTTGTAATTCCGATGCTCGACAAAAGAACACTGTTACCAAAAACCAAAACATATCAGCAACAGATACATGAACCCTGTTCTGACATAATATAATTAAAATGAACTTTAAGAAAAGCTTCAATTTACTGAAAGAAACACATTCTCTGATAACTAATAGCAACTAATACGTTTACATTGTCCAGACACAGATTCTTGATAGAATGTGATGAAGAGCTAACAAAATAAATAAATAAAACATGACCAGAAGAAATTAGAAAACCATAATGTGCTTGACTTAGGCAAGAACTCAACTCTTAGACAAAATATTTATATTCACTTGTTCCTAGGCATGATTTTAATAGGAATGATAATCCGTGCAGAGTCCACTACAAACTGTCCACGTCTAACAAGGTCCACCATGATATAAAATCCAATCATTTTTCAACGTTCACATATTAGTTTATCTTTTTTGGATGGACAGCTACTATGTGTAAAATATTATGATTTGATAACTTGAGAAAAGGGAAAAATCGTTGTGGACAGACATATCCAAGAATCACAGTGAGACGGTTGACCATCTCCAATATATTTTTTTTATAAGTAAACAATTGTATTAATAAGAATAGGCATAGCCCAAGTACACGATGATATACACGAGGTAACGCCTATCTAGGAAAAAGAAAGTCATGAAGACCAAGGCCATTAAAATCTACAGATATGGCCCATAGAAATAATGTGCTACCAAAGAGTGATCTAAGTTCCTCTAAAGAGCGTTCCTTGCCTTCGAATGTCCGGTTATTTTGCTCCTGCCGTAAGCACCACAGAATACATATCGGCGCCATTTTCCACACAACTGTGATTTGTGGAGAACCTCCTAGATTTGTCCTACTTGCCAAGAATGCAACCACTGTGGTCGGCATAACCCAAGCAAGCTCTAACCTGCAGAACACATCATCTCATATCGCTCTAGCAACCTCACAATGTTGTAGAGGTGATCCATAGTCTCGCCACTTTTCTTGCACATACAGCACCAGTCTACTATGATGACCCCGTATTTTCGTAAGTTATCCAACGTCAAAATCTTACCTAGAGAAGCCGACCAAGCAAAAAATGCCGCATTAGGAGGGCATTATCTCCACACCATGGGAATTGATTGTCCACTACAACCTGTCAACTCCTTGAGTGCTCGGTCTCATGGAGTATAGAAGACGAAAAAAATCCTCAAAGCTACCAACTTCCCAATCTTGGGCAGCCCTATAAAAGTTTACGTTCCATTGGAGTTGATCCCCATATATCACCATAACATTAGCCATTGAGTCTTCTTTTTTACATGCAATCCTGAAAACTGAGAAGAATGAGTCCTTAAGGGCATTATCTCCACACCATAGGTCGCTCTAGAAGTTAATTCTAGAGCCATTTCCCAACACAAGTCTACTATGACGAGTGAAGAACCCCCATCCTCATCTAATATGCTACCAGACTCCCACTCCATAAGCCCCACTCACCTAACTAGTGCTCCAACACTCCCATTTTGGAGTCGATCACTGACTTCAATAAGGATTCTAGTTCCATAGTGTATCTCCACAACCATTTCCCAAGTCAAGCCCTATTTAAAATCCTTAGATCCCACTTGACTAGATGTAATTTGAATTCATCCCTCATACCACTCCACAAGAAATCCTGCTATAGTTTTTCAATCTGAGTCGCCACACTTGCTGGAATTGGGAATAAAGATAAGAAATACGTTGGTAAATTAGACAGAGTGCTTTTGATTAAGGCTTCGTTTGGATACAGAAACACTCTAAGCTCATCATGACAACTTTCCCAAATTTTTATACAAAATATAATAAACAATTCAATTTTTTCAAATCCCAAAATAATAATAATATTAAAAAATAATATTTGAACCCGTGGGAAGGGCTTTATTTTGGTTAGGATTTTAATTAGGATTTGGTTTAAATACTCTTTGTAGCCTCATTTTAATAAGTTCATGAAATTTGATGAATTTATTCATTGTGAGTTGAGTTTATTTCTCTTGTTCTTGATTGAATTTTTGAACTTATCAAAGGTAAATCACAACTTTTGTGGCGTTCCTCCTTGTAATCTGGATTCAAACTAGTTCTCATTCTTTCAAGCCCATCTTGAGTGTTGGGCACTTGCTAGCTTCATCCCAAGTGGATTGACCCAATCCTTGTATTGCTTCATTGATCTTCTTAGCTCTTGATCTTGTAATTGGCCCATCTGGAACTTGAAAAGGATCTTTAAGACTAGGTCCAACTTGGTCCCCATCAATTCATCTAAAATCATCTCATCTCACTATCCAAACAAGCCCTAAAGTGATCCTACCACCTTTTGACAAGTACAATCTCTTCCAACCTGCCAATCTACGTTCAATCTTCATCATTATTCCAAATCAATTTAGCCCTTGATGCTGCTCCCAAAGAAAGACCAAGGTAATTCATGGGAAGAGAGGAAACCTTACATCCAAGAATGTTAGCCAACTGCTGGGTGTTGCGCACATTACCAACTGGCACCAACTTTGATTTGTTGCAGTTCACTTCCAAGCTTGATGTCGCTTCAAAACAAAGTAAGAGCGCCTTCAATGATCACATCTGGTTTTGTTTTGCCTCACAAAAAATCAGTGTGTCACAAAAAAGAAGTGAGAAATGTTTAGAATACCCTTGTTGAAGTCACCAACCGAGAATTGAGCCACAAAACCATTGTTAATTATGGTCGAGATCATTCTACTAAGTGCATCCATAACAATGACAAACTAAAGTGGGGACAAAGGACCCCTTGTCTTAGGCCTCACTAGTTGTTAAAGAAACCAATTGGATTGCCATTTACCAACACTGAAAACTTCGCTGTTGAGATGCACCATCTGACCCACGAGCACCATCTCTCCCCAAATCTACACCTCTCAACCAAGTATATTAAGAATTCCCAATTCACGTGATCATAAGCCTTCTCCATATCTAACTTACAGAAGATCCCCTTATTGCCAGATTTTAATCTACTGTCTAGGCATTCATTGGCAATAAGAATTGGGTCCAGAATTTGCCTTCCCCTTAAAAATGCATTTTGGGGTTTCGAAATGATCTTTCCCAACACCTCCCCTAAATGGTTCACAAGCAGCTTGGATAAGATCTTATACACTCCATTCACAAGACTAATGGGTAGATAATCTTTCACTTCCATTGCCCCCATCTTCTTAAGAATAAGTACAATAAAAGCGGCATTTAGGATTTTTTCAAATTTTCCAACCGAAAAAAATTCCTAGAACACCTTCATTAAATCCTCCTTCACCACTTCTCAACATGTTTGGAAAAATCCCATAGAGAATTCATAAGGGCCAGCTGCTTTATCTTTAACCATTTTCCTCACCACTCCAAGAACCTCCATCTCCTCAAAGGGTCTCTCCAACCAAGAAACATTTTGCGACTCTATGGACTCAAAGGCTAGTCTATCGAGCTTTGGTCACCAACCCACCTGTTCAGTAAGTTTTCGAAAAAATCAGCCATGTGCTCTTGAATCATAGGAGCCTCCATACAAGGCACACCATCTATATTTAACATCTCAATGGTATTCATTCTCCTATGAGAGTTGGCCACTCAATGAAAGAACTTCATACTTCAATCTCCTTTTTTTAACCACAATGCTCTTTATTTTTGCTGCCAAGAGATTTCCTCCATTGAGATAACCCTATCTAATTCTGACACGAACTTTGCCTTTTGAGATAATTCTTCCAAGGAAAGCGCCTAACCCTCCTATATTCTTTCTAGCCCCTGTATCTCCTCCAACATAGACTTCTTACGATCACCAATATCACCAAAGGATTGAGCATCCAAAAGTTTCAGATCTTGTTTCAAAGCTTTCAGCTTACCTACAAAAATGAAACTAAGAGTGCCATGAATCTGATATGAGGACCACCATTGTTTAACCCTGTCCACAAAGCCTTCAGTTTTCAGTCACATATTTTTGAATTTAAAAAACCAACTCCCTCCTTGAATACCACCACAATCCAATAAGAAAGGAAAGTGATCCGAGTAAAGACGAGGCAACCTCTTTTAACATAGGTTTGGATAATGACTTTCCCACTCTGACGAAACTAGAAATCTGTCCAGTCTAAACCACATACGATGATTGGACCACGTGTATGCTCCGCCAATGAGAGGAAAATCCACCAATCCAAAGTCGAAAATACACTCTGAGAATTCCATCATTGCAGGTCGCAGCCTACTTTTTCCTGATCGTTCACCTAGGAACCTTGTAACATTAAAATCGCCACCTATGCACCATGGTATGTCCCACCAACAATTAGCTTCCGCTATTTTGTCCCATATAAGTCTTCTATTACTATCTGAGTCCAGGCCATAAATACCAGCAAACACCCACAAAAAATTCTCTCCTTTTATATTGCATTGTGGCAAGATTTGTTATCATTGGCTTTATATTTTATATAGAGCGCATTAGGTAATGCCTTGTACTGCAATCTAAGTGTTTGAAAGTTAGAAAAGGAGTTCAGCTGTCACAAGTCGGTGAGATTTGGAGTGTTGTGCAATGAATTTAGGAAAATGATAGAAGCATAATATTTTTACAACCCTTTACACAACATAAATTATAAAAGTAAATTATAATTATAAAATAAATTATAAAAGTATCATCATTAAGAAGCATTCCCTTATTTGAAATTGGCCGGCATTCTTTCCAGCCTTATTCAAATAAGGGTGTGGGTTTAGTTTTTTCATAGGCTCAAACATGATTTGAAGGTGTGATTTGGAGTGCCGTGCAATGAATTTAGGAAAATGATAGACACAACCATTTTCACAACCCTTTACACAACATAAATTATAATTATAACCCTTATGGGATGGTACAGGCAAAGCTACCAAATTCCGTGAGATTTAGCACTAACTTTTTCGATTTCTTTCTAGTTTCAAATCTCTTACAAAATTTTTATAATATTTCATTGCGACGATGTACTATAATATCATAAGGTTATCCATTAAAAGTGAAATAAATAGGGTTCATTAAGTGCAAATACTGGATATTTTAGCCTTATGTTTCTAAGAATGTTTGTCGGAAAAAGTATAAGATATTTTAGTCATTGTGTTTCTTACTATGACTAAATTGACAAGTGAAATTTCCAACATATCTTATGTTTGATATCCTTAACCATTATAGCCATCCTGTGCAAATTGCACAGTTTTTTAGCCATAGAAATATAGAGTACTTTATCAACAACAAAGGATAAATTAAAAATTCAAGACTGAAAGAACCTGAAACAATTTCGTTTCCAGTATTTGGGAATAGAACTCGAAGCATTCATTCAAGGAATCAGAAACCCCACGCACGCACCCTTGGAAACTTTTCACCACCTCTCTCAATTAGTGACTCATAACCAATTTCCAATCGACCAATTTCCAATCGATCAGTGAATAGGAAAATCATGCAGTTCATATACACGAAACGGAATTCCCAATATAGGCTGAAAACAAAGAATTTTACTAAAAAAGGTTTCGATTAAGTATGATCTGGGAATTTATCTGGGGTCAATATAACCCCAAGATAAAATTGACTTAATTCAATCTCATAGATAAATCCAGAAAAAAAATTCAAAAAAAGGATGGGAAGATATAAGGAAACCTGTTGCTCGTTACGGGCGAGGCATTTGCGAACAATTTCGCCCTCAAGAGCGCGTCGTTCTTCGATAGTGAGGTACTCGTAGTATTGGGCAAGACGGGTCTGTCCCTGCTTGTTCACCATCAATATGAATCTGATCCCCATTTCCTTCCCTCTTCACCACGAGAGAGAGGCAGAGAGATCTTTAAGTTTGGCTATACCTTTTCGAAAAGAAAAATATTCTTGTAATCTTCTAAACCATTCACTAATACGTACTTTGTCATTATTTTATTTAATATAAATATTAATATGTAAATATATATTTAAGTAAAAAAATAAATACATAAAATTATATATTAATGTGTAGTACAGAGATAATAAATAATATTATCCTTTAAGAAACTTTTCTTTTTGTGAAATTTTTACTAAAACTGCCAAGTTGGAACAAGTAATGAATGAGTAGTCTTTTTTCCTATCTTAATTATATTTTTGAGCATATTTTTTTACAAAAATTATATTCCTAAATCCTAATCCTTCTTTTAACACATCCACCACAGTGATTTTCTAAAGCTCTCTCTTGTTATGAGCTAACTCTCTCACTAGAGTCCCTCTCCATACTATAGTGCTTTCTTTCCCGCCACCACAAAACAACCAATTTTCCTCACAAACAGAAACTAGTTAACCATTCACTCCAGACATCTCAAACTTCATAAGCATCGAATGGATTTGGATTCACTCTTAACACAAGCTAAAGCTCTTTCTTGGCAAGATTTAAATCTTGAACTTGCACCAGAATCAACAAACGCCATATCAGACACAGTTTTAGTAAGAAGATTGGTAGCAAATAGGCCGCTCAACAAGTTTGCAATCCACTCTAGTATCAAGGCAACATGAAACTTCATACAAAAATTTCTTATAAAAGATCTGGAAACAAACATATTCATTTTCACCTTTCGATCTCTCTAGGATAAGCTAAGAGTCTTAAACCCAGCACCCTGGAACTTCAAAGGCCACCTATTAATCCTCAAGCCATGGCCCCCAGGAGATCCTCTGCAAGAGATCAGTCTAAAACACTCACTGTTTAATGTTCAGATTCATGTGCTACCCCTCGACCATATGACACTGAGGAATGCAACCAACATTGGGAAAGCTTTAGACAATTTGATCAAAGTTGAAGAAGATCCTATCTATGGGATAGCCTACAGAAAATTCATTAAGATAAAGGTCGAAATCAATGTCACTAAACCCCTTCAACAAGGATTTACAATGCCAAGGTTCGAGAATCACGAAATATAGGTATCCATAAAATATGAACGTTTGTCTGATTTTTGCTATGCATGTGGAAAATGGGTCACTCCCAAATCTTCTGCAATTATAAAAAATCACCCCATGACTTAGAGCGGATTTCAATAGCCCAAGCTTTTCTCAGACATTTTAACAAACAAAAGGAATGCAAGATGCAGATGTGGACCCTTCGGAAAACACAGCTCAACCTCCTGCGACTGACGATAGAAACAATAAGGGGAAATGAATCCAATTTTCAAACAATCAACAAGGAAATTATCAGATAACTTTCTTGGATCACTTACCAGAGGGACAACAATCCTTTCACAGTGGAGACTCCAAAGTTTCTTCAATTCTTCCCACCGTCGTTGACTACCCAACAACACAAAGCAAGCTCCATTTGAACTGTGCCTTCCATCTCTTCAATATTGTTAAACTATAGTGAATCGAGTGCATTCAATTCTCCACCAACAAAAATCAATATCTTCACTGTGGAACCAACTACTGCCTCAAATCAAATAAATTGAATCCGCAACCAATTTTCCCTCTTATCAGCTGGACCAAAATTTAAGACAATAGAAAGAATGACAACAAAGCCATAGAACTTCTCAAGCATCACACCATTTATCGCATCTTTGTCGATTAGGATGCATATACCTTGGAAGGCACAGTGGAGGCAAATATACTCGGCGATGTAGAGCTACAAAACACAGCAGATCAAGCATGGGGCCACAATTTCCTCAGCCCATCTATGTGAGCCCAAGTCTCAACCCTCCAATTCATTTACACGAAGGCATTTTTTTATTGATTAGCAAGAGAAAAATATTTTCTCTACCAAGCCCATAACCCTCTGCCCACCAGGCCCACTCACTCCATTCCCTGAAAGCTAGGCTGACCACTCTCTCGAGCCCAGCCAATCTTCTACAAAATCCACCCAATTCAATCCTTTGCTTGAGGCCAGCGGAACATCCCAAAATCTAAGCACTCAAATGCATCAATCTTCCCTAACCAAAGAGCTCAACGAACACCAGACCCAGGCCCCATACACCACCACCCAATCAAGTTGTCCCCATGTTATAAACAAGGCCCCAGCAAGCCCACCACCTTATTTCACCCCAGATCCTTGTCAAAACTCACCACAAACCTCGATTTCAACCTCCATGACTACACAACCCGCAATCAATCCCACGAACCTAGCAAACATCCCCACAATGCATTTGACTAAGCAAATAAACTCACCACCACCTGCTTTCATGTCAAATACCCCATCCCCAATAGCCACTTTGACTTCTCAAGCCAAGAAACCTTACCAAGCCACCCTCCCATCGAAGCGAAAAATGAGTATAGACTCCCCACAACCCCCAAAGAGGAAATCCCAATGCCTAGTGAATACATAAAAGCAAACAATTGATGAGCCCACAACCAATGCACCACAACCGGAAGAGACATCTTTGGCTCTCACTTTATTGGAAATGTAGTCAGGCTTCACGGGAGAAGAGACAAAATTCAAAGGGAAAGCCCGCATGTCTCCTTACAGTAGACCATCACCACCTTCTCCAGGAAAGTCCAAACAAGCTAGCGAGGTAAGCTTCAAAATGCCTCACCCCGCTAAATGAAGACACTGGATTGGAATTGCAGGGGTCTAGCTTGACCCAAGGCAAATAGAAACTTAAGGGCTAATATTAGAACTTATAACCCGGACGTAATCTTTTTGTCGAAAACCTTGGTGTCAAATGAGTGCACCATATCTATAGTAAATAGTATAGGTTTCCACCATTTTATTCACTTTCTAGCTGCTTGTAAAAAAGGGACCTCTTACTTTTGTGGTGTCCGGGTCTAGAATTAGAACTTGTCCATATTAATATGAATCTTCAGTTTTAGTCTACATAGATCCTTTACATCATCCATGGTTAATTACTTATGTATATGCACCAGCCTAATGGAATTATAAAGTTAACTTTTGGAGTCACCTGGACTCAATACACCAAGCTTTCACGGGCCCTTGGGTATGTATGGGCGACTTTAATGATCTCATTGACCAGTTTGAAAAGCACGGTGGACGCCCAATCATCTTTAACCCAAGCAAAGGCCTCAAGACCCTTATGGATAGAAATGACCTCATTGACATTGGTTTCACAGGTCTGAAATTCATGTGGTCAAATAACAGATATGGAAAAACACTTTCAAGGGAATGACTAGACTGAGTAATAGCAAATCAGGAATGGAGACTATTATTCTCGAATGCATCGTTGCAACATTTAACCTCATCAGCATCAGACCACCACCCACTCTTGTTGCATACTACGACAAAGCATCGTTAAGCCTCATCTTTTAAATTTGAAGAATTTTGGATCCTCGAGCAACTCAGCGATCAAATAATAAAAGAAGCATGGAGTAAAAGCTATCAAGGCAATCCTGCCTACACACTCTGCAAGAAAATCAAATCAACCAAAGATGCACTCAAACTATGGAACAAAAATCACTTTGGGCAAATTTAGAATAATATCCACGATCTAGAAAGAGAGTTACTTGAAGTTCAAAGCTACCGAATGACATCTCACAATCAAGAAAAAGAAAGGTTCTTGCAACGTAGACTCCACAAGCAAAGTGAAAATGAAGAAACATTATGGTATCAAAAATCACGGATCACTTGGCTTACCTCCATGGATCTCAACATCTATCATCTTACAACAACAATCCAAAAGAAAAGAAATGCCATAGACTCCATCAAATTGGGACCAGATAACTGGTCAATGGACCCTCTCGTTATTGAATCTTCATTTATTAATTATTTCAAATCAATATATTCTTCATCCAATCCACAAATCCTGGGGCAACTCGAAAATCTTTTCAACAAGCAAATCTCAGATCATGATAATGAATCACTCAATGCGATACCAAATGAAGAAGAAGTATTAGGAGCTCTAAAACAAATCCCAAGCCACAAAGCGCCAGGTCCAATTGGCATGAAGACTCTCTTTTATAAACATTATTGGAACATCATAAAAAGAGGTCATCCAAACAGTGCATAATTTCTTTAGAAGTGGAAAACTCTTGAAGCAGATGAATCATACCAACATAGCTCTCATTCCAAAAACCCAAAGGCCTAATTCCCCAAGCCAATATCACTCAATCAGTCTCACAAATGTCAGCTACAAAATCATAACAAAGATACTGGCAAACCACTTTCAAGCCATGCTAGCTAATATTATCTCCCCCTTTCAGAAGACTTTTGTCCCAAGTCGCAACATAAAAGAAAATACTATAATTGCCCATGAGCTATTCCACCATCTCAAAAGGAAAACAGAGAAAGGGGTTAATGGCCATAAAACTTGACATGGAAAAGACATTCGATCTGGTTGAATGAGATTTTCTTTTCATGGTAATGAAAGCATTGAGATTCAATCAAGAATGTACAAACCTGATAAAAGAGTGTGTAACAACGACAACATTCTCCATCATCATCAATGGCTCACCAAGAGGCTTCTTCAAAACATAAAGAGGACTCAGACAAGGAGACCCGATCTTGCCCTTCCTCTTCATACTAGTCATAGAGGCACTATCAAGAATTTTGTTAAAAGCTGAAGGGCAAAGTACACTTGAAGGGGTAAAACTCAATAGAAATAGTCCGCCCATCTCACACCTACTTTTCGTGGATGACACAATTATCTTCACAAGAGCTACATAAAGAAATGCTGAAGTTATCTCAGAAAGCTTAGCAGGATATCAAGAAGGGTGAGGGAAAAAAGTTAATCTGAGCAAATCTTCCATCTTTATCACAAGGAACACAAGTCCAGCAACCAAATCAACTATATCTCAGTGGATTTCTTACAAAGCATCTTCGGCAAGAATGAAATATTTGGGCTTGCCAACCTCCTTTAACAAAAAGAAAAGAGAGAGCTATAAAGAAATGCTAAGCAAAGTGGGAAGAAAACTGGAAGGTTGGAAATCAAAGCTATTATCACAAGCAAGAAGAACAATGTTGATCAGATCAGTAGCAAGCACCATCCTATCCTACCACATGAGCTTTTTCCAACTCCCAAAATAAGTATGCAAGGCACTCGACACAAGCTTTAAAAACTTTTGGTGGGGATTCCCAAAGGAAAAAGCTCATAACCTGACATTAAAATCATGAAAATCCATATGCCAACCAAAAACATTAGGACGACTCGGACTCAGATTGATGAGAAGAATGAATCAAGCGTTACTAGCAAAGACTAGATGAGAATTAAGCGAAAGACACAATGGCCTGTGGCATTCAATTCTCTCAGCAAAATACCTCCAAAACACAAATTCCTGGAACGAAGTACCAAAATCGTCAGACTCATGCATGTGGAAAGGTATTCTCCAAATAAGAGACATACTTAAAAAAAAAGGAAGATGTTATCAAATTCTTAATGGTCTTTTAGTCAACATCTGGTAAGAACCGTGGGTTCCTTTTATGGAAAATTTCAAACCAAAGCCAATCCAATGTATGGACCTAATCCAACTTTCCCTAAAAGTTTCGGATATAATTATGAACAATCCACGGTCATGGGACATGCCCAAAATGCAAAACCTTTTTGACCAGGAAAGCATTATAGAAATCCAAGAAATTCCGCTACCAACAATCTTACAAGGGCAAGACAAGATCATTTGGACACCAAACCAAAGTGGGAAATTTTAGGTTAAAACAACTTACCATGTAAAAATCAGCAACCAAGATTCAACACAACAATATCCCAAGATGAAACTCTTCAAGCCTTTATGGAGTCTAAGAATCCACAACCGTCACAAGCTGCTACTTTGGAAGCTACTCTGGAACTTTCTCCCCACCAAATCAAGGCTAAGTGCAATCGTTCCACAATTTGAATCTAAAGAATGTCCGTTGTGCAATCAAGTGGAAGAAACCTTGCTATACTTTTTCATAGAGTGTCCAATAAACCGGATACTATGGCAACAAAACCACTTACCATTAAATTTAGCAAACTTGACCATTAGCTCCACCTCAGATTGGATAAGGATGATCATATACCTTGAACATGAATTGGGATTACGGGACAAGGAAAAACACCACTCCCAGCTATTCACAATAATTATCATGGATTTTATTTGGAGGAAACAAAATGATATTGTTCATAATCACACTACCTGATCCGCGGAAAAGGCAAATAGTCATCTGAGTTAGATTTATGAGGAATACAAGAATGCTTGGGAAGAGAAACAAAAAAGGCAAGAAGAAACTTTGATGCTTCCACCTCCTAATGTTCAAACTTTCTCTTTCGACGCCTTAGTTAGAAATAATTTCTCAGTAGCATCAGTGATTCGCAGGAACCAGGGTGGGGATATCCTGGAAATCAGAATGAAAAAAATTCAAACTTCAAACCCTCTAATAGTTGAAGCCTCAGCGGCGCTGCTAGCTTCCAAAATGGCAACTCAACAGAATCTAATAATTGAAGGTGACGCCCAATCTGTCATCATAGCCATTGAAAGTTTAGACTCATCCCCTTTTTGGAAAATCTCCCATATCATTGTAGATATTCAACAAATCTTTCGCCATCACCAAAGATGAAAACTAGCAAAAATTCATCGGTTCCAAAATCGATGTGCGCACTCAGTGGCACAATGGGCAGCAACCAATCATGTTTTTTTATGTTTACCTATAGATAATCTCCCTAGATGGCTTTTGTTTATTGATAATGGAAAAGATCTACTTTAAACTTTTTGTAATTCCATTTTTTTATTCTATAATATGCTGGATTAGAAAAAAAAAAAAAAACACACCCACCACATTTCCACATTGGTAAGGAGGAAATAATCAAATAGACCAAAAACTCGAAATACAAGTTTCTTACCTTCCGGTGACCTAACCTTCCTCGAGTCCAATTCTTCTCAAGCGTTAAGTGCTTTGCAGCTCTTCTCGATGACGACTGGAAATGATTTGCTAGATCTTGGCTGCTTCTGGTCTTCCTCAAACTGTGATCTTCTCCTTTAATAGCAAACATTTGGTCTGCTAGGGTTGAATATCCTCAAGTGTGGTACCTAAATGCACAGGTCAAGCCAAAATTGCTTTTGTAAGTTCCCATAAATGTAGCAGTTCGATCCTTTGTTCTGGATGTACACACAAATTAATCAATTCTTTGTGCTTTAATTTTCTGTTCTCATTTGGATTATTGGAGTATAAACCCAGAGGACCCTATACGTACTTTTTCAATTACCATGACAACATATTTTGGTACTTTTTATTCTGTTTTGGATGTGATCTGTGAGTAGGTAATGGTATAAGAGTTGTAATTTTTTGTCAGTGTAATGGACCCTACTGCTACCTTACTTCAGTTGACTGGTTTGAGGTAGTTACCCTCTAAGAACAAGAACTAGATAGAGAGAAAAAGAGAGTAATTTGTGTGAAATTTTAGAGTTGGCTTCTTTCCCAACTAGTGGTGTATTTATATGTGTTCAAAACGACTTTGTTTCTTGTACATTTACTTATTACGATTTTGTATAAAAAAAGGACACCGTTCTACTAATCTTTCCTCACTTACAGAAAAACGACATCACTTTGTTTAATAGAACAACACTCTAACTTCAAATAACTAAATTGTCATCTCCAACCTTCTCCTACGCACAACTTGTTTCTCATTCCTTCACACAACTTGCACCTTTGATAATCATCTACTAAACTCATCCACTCCAGCTCACTTTCTCAGCTTATAACATACGTTTCCCATTCAAAGCACCTTTCTCACAAGGTAAGGAAATTTTTCACGAAGTTGCCAATAGGATTTCCAAGTGGCATCACCCACTCTAGCTCCCTTCCACTACACTAAAACTTCTACTACAACTCTATTATTAACCTTTTTACTTTTACATTGTAAAATACACTTAGGTTCTAATGTTAGCTCACCCCTCAAATCAATTGGTGGTAGTGTGGACAGGGGTGAAACATGCTGCCCCAATTTTGTTTTTAAGCAAGAGACACGAAATACAAGATAAAGTAAAGAATATTGAGGAAGTTCAAGCCTATAAGCAACTTGACTAATTCTATGGGTTATCTGGAATGGACCAAAAAACCTTAGAGAAAGCTTGAAGTTTTGGCTGACAACCAATGGATTCTACCTGTAAGGTTAAAAAGTCTGAGATACATCCAATCCCCAACTGAAAATTTCCTCTCAAACCTCTTCTTATCAGCTTGAAATTTCATTCTTTCCTGAGCTGCTGACAGATTATTTTTCAAGGCGGCCAAAATCTGATCTTTGACCTTCAATAATTCTTCTACTACCTTATTGGATGTCAACCTTAGTATATAATTATGTAGTCTTATAAGAGGTTTGCCATACACTGCCTCATATGGTGTGAGCTTGGTAGAAGTGTGAAAAGTGGTATTGTACCGCCACTCAGCCAATGTCAACCACACGAACTACAACCTTGGTTTATCTCCTGTGAAGTATTTCAAGAAATGCTTAAGGTATTTATTAATAGCCTTAGTCTACCCATCACTTTGAGGGTGATAAGCAGAAGAATAAGAAAAAGTTACTCCCTACAAATTGAATAACTCTTTCCAAAAAAACTTGTAAAAGTTGAGCCTCTATCATAAACTATGCTTTTAAGCATACCATGCAACTTGAACACATTATCAAAAAATAAAGAGGCTATCTTTTCAATGTCATAAAATGAGAGTATTTGGACAATCTATCAACAACCACCACGATGACAGAATAACCCTTCAAAATAGGTAGACTTTCTACAAAATCCATAGAAAAATCTATCCAAATTTGCTGACGTACTGGTAATGGTTGCAACAATCCATCAGGATACACATTCTCCACTTTGTTTCTTTGGCAAACTTCACATTCTTTAATGTATTTTTTTACTTCACTTTTTAGCCTTGGCCAATAAAAATCACTTCTAGCACGCTACAAAGACTTGTAAAATCCAAAGTGACCTCTAGATGGACTAGCATGAATGAAATGCAAAATCTTCACTTTTAACTGAGGACAATCTGGAATATAAATTATTCATTTCTTAAACAAAAGACCATGTTTAAGAGTGAAGGAATAGGTAGAAGATGTGCCATTCTTCAACAAATCAAATTGTTGTTGTGCTAACTAATCTCCAACATAAGCATTCTTCAACTCTTCAAGCCATGTTAGGGTAGGAATTGTTATAACGGTAACGACCATAAAATCATCTGAACTATACCTTCTTGATGAAGCATCTACCACTTTGTTTTCAGCTCATTTTCTATAATCAATTGAGAATTCATAACCCAACAACTTTAAAATCCACTTTTGTTGAGCTACTGTACCAATATTCTGTTCTAACAGCTACTTTAAATTGTGTTGATCAGTTCTAATTATAAAAGCACTTCCAAGTAAGTAAGGTCTCCACTTCTTAATAGCTATAACTAAGGCTAGTAATTCTTTTTCACAAGTGGACAACAAATAGTTCTTACCCTTGAGGGCTTGGCTAAGGAAGGCCACTAGTTTTTTTTTTTTTTTTATTGTACATCAAGATAACTCCCAACCCAACATCACAAGCATCACATAACTTCCTTGTACAATCTGGCAAAGACAATACTTGTGGATTAGTCACATCTTGTTTAAGCTATTCAAATTAATTAGTTGCTGCTTGAGACTACTGAAATGCATCCTTTTTTAATAAAGTTGTGAAGGGAGTTGTTGTTAGACCATAACCTCTAATAAACTTTCTATAATAACTTGTCAATCCTAAAAAGCCTCTTAAAGACTTAACATTCTTAGGAACTAGCTAGCTTAACATAGACTCCAACTTCTTTGGATTAGCTCTTACCCCATCCTTATAAATTAAGTGCCCCAAGTACTCAATTTCAGCACATGCGAAAAGAAATTTTGATTTCTTGCAAATAGTTGATTCTTCTCCATTATCTCCAACACAATGGTTAGATGTAGTAAATGAGATTGCATGTCCTTGCTAGAAACAAGGATATCATCGAAAAATACTATTACAAACTGTCTCAAAAATGGTTTGAACACATCATTCATTAGACCCTGAAATGTTGAGGGAGCATTAGTGAGTCGAAATGGCATGATAAGAAACTCATAATGTTCCTCATGTGTTCTAAAGGCTGTTTTACGTATGTCATCAATTTTCATATGGATTTGATGATACCCTAATCTCAAATCCAATTTGGAAAAAATTTTGGAGCCAAATAACTCATCCACTACATGTATGGGGTGCTTGTCTTTAATGGTAGCCTCATTCAACATTCTATAATCAATACACGTTCTCAATGAACCATATGACTTTCTTACCAATAAAATAGGAGAAGACAATGGTGATTGACTTGGCCTAATCACCCCAGACTTCAATAACTCACTAACAATATTCGCAAATTTCTATTTTTTGGTAATAAGGATATCGATGTGGCCTCACACTTATAGGTTGAGATTCCTTCTTTAGAATTATTTGATGATTTCGAGACCTTTGAGGAGGTAAGCCAGTAGGTTAATAAAAAACCTTACCATGCTTCTACAACAACTCAAAAACTTCAACAAAAACATTGGTCTCAACAAAATGCTCTCAATAGATAGCAACTGTAACCACAATCCTTTATACCGCATTTTGGAAATACTAGAAATCTCCATATCATCAACCAATTGAGTGTTAGTAGACATAAGGCCCTTGAGATAGACTGCCATTCCTCTGTAAGAAAAATCCGTCTTCAGATCAACAAAGTTTCAAAGAACAGGTCCCAATGACAAAAGCCATTGTACCCCCAAAACGGCATCACAATCCTCCAAGGTCAGTGTGAAAAAATCAATAGTGAATATAGTGCCCTGAATTTGTACCCAAACTGTTGCAGATTTATGCTTACTACTCAATACTTCACCATTGGCTACCCTCACTTGAATAGGGTTGCGCTTCTATACAAATAATTTACATCTAGCCCTCATTGTAGTATCCATAAAATTATGGGTACTGCTAATGTCTATCAAAATAACAACTCTTTTCTTATAACTTTGGCCCACCACCCTCATCGACTTAGGGTTTGGAGTCCCAATAATTGCCTGTAATGAAATTGAGGCAATGTTCACACATCCTCGAGTCCATCCTCCAAATTGTCAACCATTAGCTCCAGGTCCAATGCAGATTCACTGCTGCATTCCTCAAACACATCCATACCCTCCAATAAGTATAAATGGGTTTAACACATTTATGGCCTTGATGTCATTTATCATCACAAAAATAACACTCATTTCTTCATTCTTTCTTGCATTTGGACTTTAGCCACCTTTTGATAAGGCAATTTTGTAATAGGTAAATTTTTAGGTGTACCCAGAATAAAACTAGCAGGTACATTCCAAGACAACCCCCACTCATAATTTTGTTGATGAGAATCTACATAATTACTTCTCCCAGACCTCCTTGTACTCCAAATATATTGCTCTTGAATCTTAGCTAATCCAAAAGGATCATTTAAGGTAGTGGGATTCAATATTCTCAAGGGCAACCTCACTTAATGCTGGATATAATTTAGATTAATTTTGGAGGCTAGTTTCAACAGATAATCAAAATATGGAAGACAAGAGATTTAACTAAAACACAGAGAAAACAACTCTGTTTTCAATTGAAAATTATCACAATTTCATAATAACGTCCATTAATAAATAGTAAAATTTGGAATCCCTTTATGAAGCTCATAAGCTAGACTTAAATAGTTGTAAAACTCGAAATTATAAAAAAATTTACATTATTGTATGAAAAATAAATACATAAATAAATTAGAATCCTACAAAAAATTTGGTCAAAATCAAAATTAGAATTACTTCCAAAACTTAAAACCAAATATTTACTAACAAGGCAAAAATGAGCGTAAATATATAATTTGAGGAAAAATAACTACTATTGCCCTAGTTCAAGGAAGATATTAAGCTTTTCCTTCCATATTTATACATGTTCATCTTCTTAAGGTAGTATTTCAATGCAATCAATGTAGAATCTGGACCTAGATTCATATCAATTTGGGTTTGCACCATCACTTCATCCCTTAGCCCACTCAAAGAAAGCTAAGTTTATTTTTCTCAGAAATACCCTTTATTTGATTAGACAAAAATTTGAAATCAGTCTTATAAGCAGTTATAGAACCTACCTGCTTAAGTCTTGTAAGAGCTTCCATTGGATCATTATATGGAGATGAACTAAATCTTGTCTACACAGCTTGTGCAAACTTTTCCCAAGAATGAAAAGTTTCAGCTTGACTTACATCTTGGAACCATGTTAAGACATCCTGGAACCACGTTAAAGCTTCCTCATCCATATGAAATAAGGCTAAAATTATTCTCTGACCAGGTGGTATAGAAAGTATTGATTAACCCTATAAATCCTAGCTAATGGATTCTTGCTTCCAAATCTTGGAAAATCTAGTTTTATACCTTTAGTGAATCCCCTTTCACCCATGTCACAATAATGAACTTCACTCATACCTTCATTAACATCCCCATTTCAAAAAAATGTCTGAGTTTTTTGAAAGTTTCTAACTATTTGCCCATTCCCTTTAGAAGTATTACATGAAATTTTTGAAATTTTCTATAGCAATTTCGAAAATCTGTTATCTTGATTCTCTGGATCCACCTTGGCAGCCTCCTACTTCTGAACCATGATTGAAATCGTGTCTTCAATCTGCTTCTATTGCCTTTCTTGCTATTGGCTAATATGGTTTACCAAATCAACAATTTAAGCATAGGATCGTGTACCCTCTACGATGGTTCCTAGCAACTGATACCATTTGTAATGGACCTTGTCGCTACCCTGCTTTTGTTGACTGGTTCAAGGTAGTTACCCTCCAAGAACAAGAACAAGAACTAGAAGGGGGGGGGGGGGGGGAGAGAGAGAGAGAGAGAGAGAGAGAGAGAGTACATTCTATGAAATCCATAATTGGCTTCTTTCTGAGTCGTGGTGTATTTATATATGTTCAAAATGACTTCGTTTTGTTACATTACTATTATGTATAAAAAAATGACACTGTTCTACTAATCTTCCTTGATTGACACAAAAAGACATCGCTTTGTTTAATTGAACGACAACGTATCTCTCGAACTTCAAGTAATTAAACTGTCATTTTCAATCTTCTCCTACTCAACTTGTTTCCCATTCCTTCCCACAACCTGCACATTAGACAATCATCTTCTAATCTCATCCACTCCAGCTCCCTTTCTTATCTTATAACAATTAGAAGTGGTTATACATTGTAAGGATTGGTATTGTCATCCAATTTTAGTGTGCTTACATTATTTACTTGTTAGATAATTAATAAAATTTTTTGAAGGACATTGTTTGCAAGTTATTGTACGTCTATTTGTGTGAGTTTGAAATTGTAAATATTCACACTTCAAGTTTGGGGTTTGGTGGTTCTACTTATACAATTGTTACTTATCAAAACCAAACTTGTAAAAAATGTTGAGGTCTAGCTCATTGCTTGGGAATAATGTGGGTCATTGCTTTCTGGTAGTCTATGAAGGCCTTTGCAGATCCAAATTATTCTTTAAAATGAAACTATCTAAGTAGGAAAATGTCATCGCTGGGCATGATTATCTATATTAGTCATTTCAAAGCACTCCCAGAATATCCACATGCTTTTCTATTGCACATGTTGAAGATTACATATCACACATTTATCCAATGAATGCTTAATACAAAACACCTAGTTACCTATATAAGAAATTGTATTCTATTTTTTCAAATGTTAATTTGGCAATATGTTTTGGCCCACCCTAAACTGAATTCTTGGACCTAGACAAAATCTTTCATTAGTTATTAGATACTATAGTTGGAAGATGGTGTGGAGTAGTGATACACTTTCAAATGCACTATGTATAAGTTTCATTTATACATAAGGAAATGCAGTCCCTCATATTAAATATGTAGCTTCAAGGCTGTCCATTGTGCACAATATTTGTGTCTTCAAGATTTAGTAAGTAAATTCATAACAATTCATGCAACCCTCGTGCTCTTTGACTTATTTGTTGTTGGTGCAAAGGGGCTGCAAAATAGAAAATAGTGAGAGAAAAGTTTGCTTCAAGGTGCGTTACGAATGTCGCTTTCCTTAAGATAATATTTACCCCCACTAATAATGGTATGCACATGGTTACAAGCGAATTTACCTCCAAGATACAATGAAGCCCATAACAAGTCTGTTTGTCTAACTACGTTATGCACATACTAAATTAGATTCTGAATACCCTTAGATTTTGCTATTCAACTAAGAGATTAGAAATCTATTCTCTGCAAAATGAATAGATACTAATAACAAGTTTTGAAAAAATGAAAACTTTTGAGAAAGAGAGAATTTGAAATTGCCTTCACTTAATTCCATCATTATCTTTTTCATACTAAAATTCGTAGGCCAATGAGTCTTTTATAGAGGGTCAAAAGATGCGAATGAAAAGTTGTATATATATATTATCTTTTTCATATTGAAATTTAATCCAAGCAGCTATATATATTATGCCCGTTACCAAATGTCATAATTGTTGGACCCAACAGTCACGTTGCATCCCACCATCCCGTTTGCCCAAGTTCGAGTCCCCAGTTTTGAGACTTTTTCCATTTTATTTTTCAAGAGTTGCGCCATTCACTAATGCCCTTTCATGCTTTGCATGCCTAGCGCTTTGGTGTTGGGCCGCACACCCATGATCTGGGTGTTGCTCTCCATAAATCAATCAATAAAAACACCACTTGGTCATGAGGGTGATTCGAACCCCAGTCCTTTGGATTAACCAAACCCATCAATAACTTGTTTTATACATATAGACCCAAAGTATTATAACCATTATAAGCTATTGCTTATAAAATTTCCTTAATCTCTCTCTTTCTAAAATAATTCATAACTTCCAAAAATAAATCCCAACATATTATTAATAATAAATATAATATATATTATTTTGAAAATATTTCCAACATTTGCTACTACAATAAAATATTGTACTATATGGTTTTATATTGGTAGAATGAAAGTTTTTCTAGTAACTTATACTTACTGAAAATTCTGGGCTGGGGATTCCCGCTACTAATGATATGAACAATGGGGCTACTTGGAGAGAAATGGTCTAGGCATATTTTTCGGGGCATTCTGCATGTAGTTTCCTCAGATGGGCATATGATTATAAAGAAAGACAAAATGAACTTCTAAAAAAATTGAATGAAATGCAGAAAAAGGAGGATGAGTCCTGAAAATGAGGTTTTAGGTTCAAAAACAGAAGGAAGAAGTCATGAGAAGGGGGTTTTAGCTTCAAAGACAAAAAAAAAAAGGATGAAGTCTTCAAAAGAGAGTTTGAAATTCATAACAAGGAGTTACAGAACCAAGAAGATGGCTTAGGGTGGAGAAGAGGTGTTCATTGCTTGCTTTGTGCATGTACTGGGCTTGATTATGATACGTATTTTCAACTATTTTGGCAACAATGGGGGGCTCTTTCGAAAGGGCCTTCCCCCATATCATTGTAAATGTAAAGTATATGTTACTTGTGAAGTAGGATATTTTGTACTTGAGATTGGTTGGTGGGATAAAACATTACACTCTTATATGTATGTTGAATGGGCTGTTTTAGTTTTGCCTATTATCTTCACGAGGCCTTTCTACAAATAGTTCTGTTTTGCAGGGGTCCTTCCATTTCTAAGTGTTTACCAGCATCCAATAGGAGTCAGCCACATTAGAAATCCCACACAAAAACTCCAAGGATGAACACACTGGATGAAATTAAAATTTCTGAATTCTGTCTACACGAAAATACTCAACCTCAGTTAGAAGTTAGAGACACTCACAAACTTCACACCACCACTGCAAAATCCGTCACCCACTGTTGCGTTTTGCATCACCCGCCAGTTCCGTCGCCACCAGCTCATTTAGCACCTATTTCCTCACGCACCTGTTTCGTTGGCCACCAAATAATAGATGCCCACCAATTACTTTTCTGGGAATATTCCAAACGAGATTGAGAAATTGAAGTTTCCTAGAGGTTTTGGACTTGGGATACAATAACTTGAGTGTGCTATTTCCATTTGACTTCGGCAGTCCCATTGGAGGGCTTTCCTTTGGGGTTTAATGGACTGACCGGCCTGGAGATTTACTATTTTGTAGAGTCTTAGAATTATATGCAAACATACCATGAAACAAAATGCAATCTGTGAAATATAAAAACTCATTCATTCCATCACAAAAAACCATACATTACAAGAGAGTCAATTTGTTCAGTTGTTCATACATTACACGAAATCAACATTTTCATTACATTACATAAATCAACTTGTTACATTCATTACACGCCATCATTATTGTACATGGATCTACTTGCTCCACTTGTGAATGTTGCTTTCACTATGAAGTGCTTTGTGTTGTACATACTTCCTGCATTAAAAATAATATTGGGTTAGAATACTAATTAGTAAAACTACAAATGAATGAAGTATGTTTACGTATGGGCATAAATCATACCCTATTGGTACTATCAGTAGGAGCCGCACCAAACTTGGAACTACTTGCTCCACTACTTGTGAATGCCTCTTCCACTGGAGTGCTCCGTGTTGTACACACTTCCTGCATTAAAAAAACAGTGTCATAACACTAAGGGGGTATATGGGGGTAGAGGCCTGGGCAATTGAGGCGTATATGGGGATAGAGGCCCTTAAAATGAAGGTACAAATGGAGCTGTCATAGATCCATAATAAGTCTGAAAATAAAAATACCATTACTCTATAACACCAACAATAACAATGTGGACAAATCCAAAACAAATTGTACTTTTCTCATCTTTGTAGAGCTTGACCATTCACTCAAAGATGTCTTTGATGGGTGCTTAGAGGTTGTTTATCTTCTTTACCCATTTGCTTTTTGGCCAATGAATTCAACAAGTGATTTGTTTAGATACTTATATGTACATTGAGCTTAACAAATTAAATTAAATGAAGCACAAATGCAATGCAAAAATGTCGAAACTAGGGAAGAACCCAAAACTTTTGCTATCCTCAAGAGAATAAAACCATAACAAATGTCTCATTTCGTGGAAAAGAATAAATCAAACATGACCACAAACAACAAGTGATTCTTTCCCACATATAAATGCCTTCAATTCAAACACAAAGACAAACAAATTAAAAATACAAACAGACAAATGCAAAAACATTTATCTAACAAACAGGTTAATTCACAAACAGATTAATGCACAAAAATTTCATTACATACACAAACAAATTAAAAAACACAAATTAAAAAAAAAAATCAGCTATCAAATAGAGATGTAAAAAAAAGTGGACATAATAGTGTTTTCTAAAATGAAAGTACGCTCCGTAGTACTAGACCCGATTTTTTTATGGCCAAAGTTTATATGTCAGATAAGAAAATATCTAAAACAAATACAAATAATTCAAAGCCACATGATACATTTGTTATGGATCTTATCATTTTAATTATACTTTTTTTTTAGTGTAGGTGATATATGAGATTCTATATTTCTTAGGAGATAGAAGCTCTTATTCTTTATAATGATTCTAAAATGACTTCAATTGTACCATTGACTAGTATTTTTAAAATATAATTAAGATGTTGCTTGAGTCTCCCTTAAACTTTTATCTAGTATGACTGAAGATGATAAATTATAAAACTATATTGCTTAATTAGAGAAAGGGGATTCATAGTTAATTCTGATTATGGTGGTGGTCTAATAGGCCCAAAGGTTAAAAGGGACATTCTCGTTTGTTTTTATAATTCATTTTAACTCATCTCATCTAATCATTACAATTTTATCAAATCTTCACATAAAATAAAATAAATAATTTAATTTTTTTAAATCTCAAATAAAAATAATATTAAAAATATATATTCTAATAATATTTATTTAACTTTTAATTTTAATATCAACTTATATGACAAGTTCTTATTAAAAAAAAAAAAAAAAAACTCCTTACAAGCCCCATGAGTGGAACGACCCTCCCTCCCTGCCTTCTTTTTTTTTTTTTTTTTTTAGTTTTTTTCTTGTCTTTTTGGTTGGTTGATAACTGACTTGATTACCGCCTTTCAAGACTCCAAACGATCTAAATGCCCCCTACCACCATCTTCATCGAAAATTAAGCAATCTACGTCCAGTAATAATAATTACTAGTGCTCCATTTCAAGCTACGCATTGACCACACATCTCACCACGCGACGAATGCCCACGTGCGCTACCCTCATTTTCTCTCAGCTGTCGATCTTTCAAGTTTGATCATCACTACATCCCCAGTACTCTTCCCACCGTGTGGACCCCAAAGAACCAATATAGCCGTGCAACCTCTTTTGGAGCCATTGAAACACCAATCCTTTCATTTTGCTTCATCTCGTTATTTTACTACTTTTCAAAAACCTGAAATTAAGTTCTCATACTCGATCGCATAGCTAAGACAAGGAAAATGAGCGTTTCAACGATTTACTTGCTACAGTCCACAATAGTCATGTGACCCTTCCTGCTATATATATGCAGTCTTCTTCGTAGCATACAAAGCAACATGAACTTCCATAACTTTCTGATCAACCGTTATATCAACCCTCTTCAAGACAACATTTTCTTGGTATCTAATCCATCAAGAGAAAACTAGAGACCTAACCATAATTTGACTTTATTTTCTAGTTTTTTAGTTTATTTTCTTTTTCTATTGAACTCTTGTGCAGCTGTAATAGGGTTATTGTTGGGGCTCACCTACCTTTGTTCTCTTAATTAATGCAAATTTGCCTGTAAAATATTTTAAAAAACCTATAGTTGCAAGCCAGTGGTCACAATTTTTTGTATTTGCATTTTTGAAATCTTGGTGGGTTAAAGCCCCTAACACTTAGGTTGCGTTTGGATGTTGAAGTGAGTTGAGTTGAGATAATAAAATATTGTTAAAATATTATTTATTATTATTATTATTATTTTGAGATTTGAAAAAGTTGAATTGTTTATTATATTTTGTATTGGGATTTGAAAAAGTTGTAATGATGAGTTGAGATAAGTTGAGAGGATTTTTGGTTCCAAACGAAGCCAGATTTTGATCTCGTGGATAACAACTTGTGGGATCCACATGTCTTCTTAAGGCTGAAAAAAAGTACTAGGTAATGGAACAAAAGTTGGTGTCATGGTCAAAAGGCTCACGCACGGTTGTTATTGCGGGAGGGTGGCATATTTGGGGTCAAAAGTGGAGTGGCAATAGAAAAATATTGGTGGAGATATAGAAAAATAGGGAAAGCACAAAGAGGAAATAATAAGGAGGAGGCTAGGGAAGGAAATAAGGGACAAGATGGGGATAGGCGGCAGACCGAGTTGGGCAGAAGGCACACTCACTACAAGAAATAGGTCCTTTTCCAGTGATTTTATTTATGCTGCAAAAAAAAAATCACCGCAATAAGATATTATTTGCAGCGATTTCGAATTCGTCACACGTTTTAAAATCCAATCTTCATAAAAACACCGAGGCGGTCCCAAATTAATTATTTGCAGTGATTTAATGGATTTTAACGGTGAAAACAATCGACGGGAATATAAAATACAAGTTGCAACGATATGAAATCGACGGAAAATGTCTGTGCGCCAAAACTAATTTATTTCCCCCTTTCCCACTCCTCCCGAGCCTTACCCATTTCTAAAATCATCTCCATTCTTCCCCAGTACTTCCACGTTCTTCAAATCTAGTATGCTTGAGTTGTGTAGTCGAGATTGTGGTTAAATGAGGGATGTTTAAGAGCATGAATGTACTAAAGCTGCTGGCTGTCCATGGTAGTGCAGAAAATTCTGCTATGCACTCTGTTTTGCTTATTCAACCAGTCCATGTCATCCCCATTTTCCATGGTAGTGCAGAAAAGGACAGCCACCTGCTATATGTACATTCATGCTCTTAAACATCCCTTAATTAACCACAATCTCAAGTACATAACCCAAGCATACTAGATCCGAAGAAAACCTGAGAATTCACATCATTTTTGTGTGAAAGCATAGCATAAACAACAAGAGTAGCTATCGACAAACCAGAAAATTCTTATGCAGCCTACTAGATAAACTGAATAAAATCCTAGATTGCTTACATAGGCTATTATCTTGAAGAAACGTGTTAAAAATAATACATTCTCATCTCTACTAGTTTAACACATAGTCATAAAGGGTTAAACATAGTCAAAACATGATTCAAACTCAAATACACGGATGAGGAGTATGAGAAGTAATGTGAGATATATATCTTCGTGTTTGCTACCAACTCGATCGAAGACGATATGAAGAACTGTGGGTGCTAATGCCGATGAACGGTCCCACTTAAATAGAGTTGTCGAACTTGGTAGTGGTTATTTCAGTAGAGTTAAACAATTTGTTATGGCCGTGATGATTATTTATTAAAATTCAGATGTAGCTCAGTTTGTACTTGATATGAGAATATAATGCACCACCCCAGTGTATAAATACATATGAGTTTGGATGAGTTGATAGATTTTAGTTGCAAGTGGTGTTTTTTATGCCTTTAACTTGAATGAATGAAACGGATATTGGTTGAATGTTGCATTTAGGAACAACCAAAAACCAGGACTAGAAAGGAAACTGGGTCAAAAAGTTTTAATAGAATTTACTTTTCCCAACAATTTTCAGGGCGATATCGGCGTAAATTTTTAGCCGGTAAATCCATTAAAAACATGACGATGCTTTACCAGCGATATAAATACCGCTGCTAAAACATCAATACCGGCGATATTTTTTTCGCCGCAAAATAGTGTTTACAACAAAAATGGTAATTACGGCGATTTAAAAATCGTTACAATTGAGGTCGCCAAAGTAACCACTCAATTGCAGCGATAAACAAATCGTTGTTATTTATAAATTAGAGACGAATTCCAAGTCGCCGCTAATTAATTTTAAAAACAAAAAGCCAATTGACAGCGATTTTATAATTGTCGTTATTGACTTAATACCAGCGATTTTGAAATTGCTGCAAATTCGTTCTCTACAGGTGTAAATGAATTGTAGCGATATAAAAATTGCTGGAATTAAATTACGCCGGTGGATTTTTATTGCTACATTTGTTGTTTGACATCCGTTTTGTATTGCGGCGATATAAAAAATTAGCTGCAATTGAATATTTTCGGAGATTTTTATCCTTTAGCGATCGAAATAAATCGTTGCATCTAATCTTTGCTAGCGATTGATAAGTTAATCGTAACATGAAATTGCAGCGATTTCAAACATTATTGGCTGCGATTTTCATGCCGCCGGTAAAAAAAACTTTGCCGGTGATTTTTTGCATCCGTTGGAGTAGATCAAAAGTGGGGCTTTAATACCGGTGAATGTGCAATGATTTATAAATCGCTAGGAAAGATTATAAGCAGCAATTTTGTTAGATTTACCAGCGAAATTGAATCGCCAGTAAAGGTATTTTGCCTTATAGTGACTGAAGCTTTGTGCATTAGAACAAGCATGACGTACAAATTGGAAAGATCAAGTTTTCCTTTTGGAGGAAGACAAGTTTCACTTTGAGATCTCTTCCATGTAGAGTGCCTCAAGACTTATGACTCATGAATCTATGTGTCTGTCCATTCAAACGAGGGACACATTAAGATATAGTAACTATTAATATAATAGAACATGGAATAGAATTGGAGATGACTCTTTGTAATTCCTATTCACTACAATATACATACAAGCTTTTATATACAGTGGAGGAAGCTATAACATCCCATGAATCATGGGTCTAATAAGGAAAACAAATTTCAGCAATAAAGCTACATAGCTACCTACAATATACAAAGAATGCAAAACTATATAGCTACCTACAATGAGAATAAAATCATATCAAAGTATAATACTCACCCTCAAGTTGGAGCGTGGAGGTTTATAATGCCCAACTTGCTAAGTAGACGATAGAAAGGCTCACGACCCAAGGCCTTGATGAAAATGTCGGCTGGTTGATGAGCAACGGGTACATGGGCAGTAGAAATGATATGAGCATGCGGCTTTTCATGTCTAAGATGACAATCTATTTCAATATGCTTGGTGCGTGCGTTTGTGAAAGAATACATTTTCAACAATGTGGAGAGCAAAAGTTGTCACAGTAAAGCTTCATAGGCTGAGAGTGGAAGATGGCAAGATCATGCATGGAGGAGCATCCTCAGCCATATGAGCTCACAAGTTGTAGTAATCATGGTGCGATATTTCACTTCTACGGAAGTGAAAGAGACTGAGTTGCATCTTAGTGTGCCATGAAATACGTCTATCTCCCAATGTAAGAAAGTAATAAGTGATAGAGTAGCAGGTGATAGGACAATAGGCCTAATTTGAATCAGAATAGGGGTAAATTTGAATGGATAAAAAATGTTGTCGTCGGGAGAGGAAATAATATTAAGAAGGATCCGATTATAATGTAGTTGGTGTGCTTGATGTATGAATTGACTCAATACATTGACAAATTGGACAATGTTGGGACCTTATGATTGTGAGACATTAATCAGCCTATGAGACCATGATAGCAACTTGGATTAGAAACAAGTTTACCGTTAGTGACCATAAGCTCGAAATTTTGTTCCATGGGAAATGGAATAGGTTGAGTTCAAAGACTTTCACTAGTGAGAATGTTCGAGACATAATTCCGTTGATTCAAAAAAATGTCATCAAGTGAACATGAGATTTTAATGCACAAAAAGTATTTATCACAAATAGCCGAGGTCCTTGGGATAGAACTAGTAAGCTAGAAAATCTTTAAGCTTGCAAATGGAGGTGTCATCATTACCTTCCAGAAGAATATCATTAATACAAACAACAATAACAATAAATGAGGAACCTTGTGAAAACTTAAATAAGAAGTGATCGGCTTGAGATTAGCAAAATCCAGCCGTGAGAAGAATTGAGATAAATTTGTAAAACCAATTCCTTAAGCCTGTATGACTCCATAAAAAGATTTATTCAGACAACAAACATGTCTCTCCCCTTGTTTTGGATATCTGGGAGGAAGTTGCATGTAAACTTCCTCATTAGAACTGCATGGAGAAAGATATTGGAAAACGTCAAGTTAATTTTATGACCAATGGAAATCAGTAACTGATTACGTCCAAACTAGTACACGGTGTTATAGTATAGTTCAGGGTGTCGATCTACAAGGAGTCAGACGAAAGACAACAAGACACAAGCTTAAAAGAAACGATCAAATTACAATATGACAATAATCTAAAAATTCTACCTAAATCATGTAATTAAAATAAGATTAGGGCACAGATAGGAAGGCAAGTAAGGCTTTGAGCTTCCATCAACTGGATCCAATACTTTGACTTTTTCAATCCAAACTATATACACAATTAAAATAGTAAATAAAGATAAGATATTTTGGATGACTGCTTTGCTCTCTAGTAATAGTATGGAGGCTTCATGCCCTATATTTATAAGCAATATTGTTGATTACAAGATAACAAGATAACAACCGAATGATCCTCACTTAGTTTGAATTACATTTATCCTTATCTCTCTCAATATTTGAATTTACATATTGTATATCTCTAGGAGTTATCTTTTCGGATTTATGTTTATCTTTGTGTTTGACTTGGTCTGGAGCATTATCACTTACACGCCCCCTCAAGCAAAGCGGGGCAGCAACCACGTGAAGCTTGTCTTTGAGTAAAGTAAACCATGGTGAAGGTAGAGGCTTCGTCAACACATATGCCACTTGATCCTTCCCAGAGATGAATCGGACATCCAACAACTTCTTTGACACCTGTTCAAATACAAAATGATAGTGTAGCTCTATATGTTTGGTACGGGCATGAAAAACCAAATTAACTGTCAAATAGGTGGCGCTGATATTATCACACCAGAGAATAGAAGCATGGGGCTGGGAGATGCCAAACTCACGACAAAGAGATTGTAACCATATGAGCTCAGTTGTAGTATTTGCAATGGCTCTGTACTCGGCTTTCGTACTAGACCGTGCCATTGTGGTTTATTTCTTGGAACTCCAAGTCACAATATTATGACCAAAAAAGATGCAATAGCCATTGGTTGATCGCCGATCTTTAGGGGAACCTGCCCAATCCGCATCGGAATAGGCTATAAGCTGTGAGGTATGACTTGGTTGGATAAGGATGCCATGATCAACCATGTGTTTCCGGTAACGCAATATGCATTTTACTGTTGTCCAATGAACTGTCGTTGGTCGATGCATAAATTGACAGACTCGGTTGACAGCAAATGAAATGTCGGGTCTTGTTAATGATAGATATTGAAGTGCTCCAACTGTGCTTCTGTAGAGTGTTTCGTCTTCAAAGGCATCCCCAGCAAATATGGTCAGATTATGAGCAGTGGACATTGGAGAAGCAACTGGTTTACCATGAGTCATGTTTGTATGGTGCAAGAGACCATCAGGTACATGATGAGCCTCAACACCAAGAAAATAATGATGATCTCCAAGATCTTTGAAAGCAAATTCCATGCCAAGGGACTAGGGGTGTAAATTTAAACCGGGAAACCGGACCGGACCGGACCGAACCGGACCGGTTGGTCCGGTTTTGAACCGGTCCGGTCCGGAACCGGTTCCTATTTTATGAAAACCGGCCGGTTCCGGTCCGGTTCCGGTTCCGTAGTTTTTGGGATCGGACCGGACCGAACCCGACCGGTTGGAAAAAAAATATATAAAAATTAATTTATATATTATACAAAATATTTATATATATAATATATAATTATATGTTAAATTTTTATATATAATATATATAATTATATATCATATATGAAAAAATTTTATATTATAATTTATAAATAATAACATAAAATGTTAATCTTAAATATGAACATTTGTAATTTATTTGATCATATGTTATTAATATAATTATATATAAGATAATGTTGTTATAATTTATAAAATAAAAGTTTAATCTTAAAGATAAAAATTTAATTGATCATATGCTTTAAGCATAATATATATATTAAATTTTTAATAATATTTTATAATAAGAATTAACACTTTATTATATGTTTTTTACATTTAAAAAAAACCGGAAAACCGGACCGGACCGGACCGGAAACCGGTAAAACCGGAAGTACCGGTTTAGGAGGGTAATCGGGGCGTAATCGGTTTTGAAAAATACAAAACCGGTACATACCGGTTCGGTCCTAGATTTTGTCCAAAACCGGACCGGACCGGACCGGTTACACCCCTACAAGGGACTGAATGACCAAGGACACTGCAAGTGGAGAAGAGCCGGTGATTAATATGTCGTCCACATAGACTAGAATGTAGATCATTATTTGAGCACTCTGATAAACAAAAAGTGAAGCATCTGACTTTGCATTGGTTAAACCGAGAGATAGAAGCTTATCACTGAGGCGTGAATACCAGACCCTGGGTGCCTGTTTTAGTCCATAAAGGGCCTTATGAAGCCTACAGACATGATCGGGATATTGAGGATGTATAAATCCAGGAGGTTGTTGCATATATACCTCCTCATTAAGAAATCCATGGAGGAAGGCGTCAGGGTAATGTCGAGCTATTTGATGCACCATTGTTGACTCACGGCATGAGAGAGCACTAGTCGGATAGTAGTAGGTTTGACTGTAGGACTAAATGTGTTTTGAAAATCCGGTCCTTCTTGTTGATCATACCCTTTAGCCACAAGACGGGCTTTATATCTATCAAGTGTGCCGTCCGGCTTCCTTTTGATTTTATAGACCCAACGACATCCTACCACATTCATGTTGTTGTGTGGTTTAACAAGTGACCAAGTGCCCTTTTTAAGCAATGCATTGAACTCGGTATTCATGGCCTGCCGCCACCTCCACATGTTTAGAAGCATGAGTGAAAGAGGTTGGTTCAACCAGAGATAAGTCGCCAGTAGCCATTAACACTCTCGACAGAGGATAGCGTACACAACCATCATGATACTGCTTAGGTTTTGCAATGTTATTATGGAGTCTAGTTTGCATCGGATGAGAACGCAATGGAGGATTGACTCCTGCGTTAGGCTGGACTGACTCTAGTGTTGAAAGTGTTGGTGAGGTAGCCATATGTGAAGGTTCACCTGAATGTGAGGGTTCACTTGAGACATGTGAGGATGAGCTAGGAGGGTCGGCTAGAGGTGGAGAGGGTGTTTCGACTAGTTGTGACACATGGGGAGAGGAGTTAGACAGTTGTAGTGTGGATGGTAAAGAGATTGGGCGATCTGGAATGATGACAGACTCGTGTATGGCTTCTCTAAAAGGGAAAATTAACTCATTAAATATGACATGTCGGGAGAGGAACACTCGGCCAGATTTGGGTTCAAGACATTTGTACCCATGGTGATGAGAGCTATATTCAAGAAAGATGCAGCGTTGAGAACGAAATTGCATTTTGTGACGATTATAGGGTTGGAGATAGGGCCAACACTCACACCCAAAGACACGTAGAAACGAGAAATTTGGTTCTTGAAACAATTTTTCCAACTAAGATATGTGGGACAAGATGGGAGTGGGCAAACGATTTATAAGGTAGCAAGCTATTTGGAAGGCTGAGTCCTAATATTTTTATGGTACTGATGCATGAGAGAAGAGGGCAAGACCGGTTTCTACAATGTGCCGATGACGTCGTTGAACAGAGCCGTTTTGTTGGTGAGTGTGAGGGCAAGTAATGCGATGGTGAATCCCAAGTGTAGTAAAACATTTATGAAGGCTTCAAAATTCACCACCCTAGTCAGTTTGAACCATTTTAATTTTTGTGTTAAAGAGACGCTCGACATGTAGATGAAAGGAGCGAAAAAGGGGTAAAACATCAGATTTATAGTACATAGGAAATAACCATGAATATTTACTGAAATGATCAACAAAAATAACATAATATTTATTTCCTTCAGAAGATAAATAAGGAGATGGTCCCCATACATCACTGAAAAAAAGATCTAAAGGGCCTTTGGAAGTGGTTGTGGACATAGAAAAAGGTAATTGATGGCTTTTGCCTTGTTGGCAAGCAACACATACACCATCAAATTTATTTGAGGACAAAGGTAACAAGAATTTAGAAAGAATGCTACGAACTATTTTCATGGAGGGGTGACCAAAGCAAGCATGCCAAGTGGTGAGTGGAGCGCTGGTGGTAAGGAGTGCTTGAGACTTGAGATGGGTAGACACGGTGGAAGGGAAAGGATATAAACTAGATTCAGCCTTGTCACGCAACAGTGTTCTCCTCATGGCTTCGTCCTTGATGCAAAAATGACCCCCATGAAATTCAATGAAAACCAATGTTTTGAATACCGTACCGGACGTCGTACCGGTCAAGGCACTGGAACGAAATATTTCGGTACCGGTACCGTTTCGGGATAGCGTTTCGGGATAACATTTCGGGATAATCGATATATAAATAAATTATATATATAAATATATATAAAAATTATATTCTAAAATAATAGTCTATATATAAATAAATTATATATAAATACATATATATATATATATAAATTATAAATAGTCTAGTCTGAATTAGGGGTTAAAATATAAGTTTGTAGTTTGAAAAAATGAAAAAAAAAAAAAACACCCAGGCCGAAATATCGGCCGGTACCGGCCGAAATATAGGCCGGTACAGGCCAAAATTTAGTCCGGTATGGCCGGTACCGGCCGGTACGGGACAGATATAGTACCTGTACCGGCCGGACGGCCGAAACGAAAAATTTCGGCCGTACCGGCCGGTATGGTACGAAATTTAAAACACTGATGAAAACACCATTGTCAGTATTGAATTTACTTACTGAAATTAATTATTTGCAACTAAAGGCACATGCAAAAGATTTTTCAGTAAGAAGGAATTATTAGTGGAAGGTAATTTAGATGAGCCAACATGAGTGATATTTAAACTTGTACCATCACCAATTTGAATTTGGTCTAGACCATGATAGGGCTCAGCATTCAGGTTGAGGTTCTGGAAGTCATTAGTGAGGTGATGAGTGGCTCCAGAGTCAGCATACCATGTCGCCTCATTGTTGGAAGGAGCCGTAGGTGCGAGTTGAGTGCTTTGAAAAGATTGATCAAAGCGATACCAACAAGAAAGTGTAGAGTGACCAGATTTACCGAGTACTTGACCTTGGACGCGAGACGACTAAGAATTGTTGGTGGAGTTACCTTAACCTCGACCGCGGCCACGGTTGCGATTGTTGGAGGGATAACATTCGCGGTTGCCATTGTTGTGGGTGTTGGATTGGCTTCCTCGAGATGTTGCAAAATTGGCAGATGCTACTGCCATGTCAATAGCAGAGGTCTATTGTTCAAGGCACACCTCATAATTCAATAGGTGGCCGAAGACATCATTAAGTGTCATAGGATCTACCCTTGTCGTAATGGGTGTAATAAGGGGATCATAGGTTGTGTCAAGACCAACTAGAAGATAGGAGACAATCTCACATTCCTCCAATGGTTTGCCAATGGTGGCAAGAGTATCAAATAGGTTCTTTGCCTTCTGAAAATAATCTGTGATTGAGGAGTCACCTTTTTTTAGAGTCGAGAGCTGGAACCTGATGCGAGTGATCTAGGCTTGGGAGTGAGCAGAGAACATGCGCTCCAAAGCTAACCAGACTTGCCGAGACGTGGAGAGGCCAACGATTTGGGTGAGGACGCCTTCGGATAGAGAGGATACCAGCAAACTTAGGATGATTTAATCTTGTTGAAACCATCGTGTGAACGACAGGTTGGGTAGTGAAACACCCCCAATAAAAGGCAAGAAAGATGATGGAGGAGTGATGCTACCATAAACAAAACCGAACAACTGTTGACCACGAAGATACGACATGATCTGCACCTTCCATAATAAATAGTTGTCTTTGTTGAGTTTAATAGTGATGAAATTGGAGAGATTTGAAGGGGAGGGTAGGTGGGAAGATTGATCGGGTGGGGGGTTTACAGAGGAGTTTGAAGAATCTGAGGCCATGGATCACAGACGATGGTCTTTAATGGCTTTTGATACCATAAAATAAAGATAAGATATTTTGGATGAATGCTTTGCTCTCCAATAATAGTATGGAGGCATCCTGCCTTATATTTATAAGCAACATAGTTGATTACAAGATAATAAGATAACAACCGAATGATCCTCACTTAGTTTGAATTACATTTATCCTTATCTCTCTCAATATTTGAATTTACATATTGTATATCTCTAAATGTGATCTTCTCGGATTTATATTTAGTTTTGTGTTTGACTTGGTCTGGAGCATTATCACTTACAACAATTAAGAATTATAGTACCAAATCCTTAATTGGAAGATATGATATTATATTTATCTACTTTTGAAAATTTAATTCTAGAATCTATTTTCCCTTTACAAACCACAGTTTTCATATATAAAGATGAATATCGGATAAAGACGACACTATGTTCACAAATAATAATGCAAAAAAAGATTACATCAATGACATGAAAAGCCTGTTTAAGTCACAATCATATATTCATAACCCTATAGTTCAACAAAATCAAACCATAGCAAAATTTAATATAATTGTCTCAAACTTATAATATAAAAAAAAATAGAGAATTGAATCCTAGAATCTTAAATAATAAAGCTTAATCTATAACTTAAAAGAAATTCAAAATATTTTCACCAATCAATTTCCGCCCTAAGCTTTACCCAAGATTTAGTTCTCTATGAAAGAACTAAAAATAAATAAAATATTATTTTTATCCTATCTTCAGGACTGAGCCATCTCTCCTAAAAAACTCCTGAATTTCGTGCTAACGATATGCTTATATAGGGTAGGAAAGAAACCCTAATGTCTTCATGATTCTCACATAAAAAAATACCTAAATTTTAGGACTAAGCTTGGCAGCCACATACGCGCTTCAGAAGTTCAAATTTAGAAATCTTTATTAGAGACAAATTTGTAGCCCTTTAAGTTACATTCAAAAGACAAAAGTATGTTCAGGTTGTCTTCTAGCGAATTTTAGACTTGGACTTCTTGCAATTTCCTTTTATGGATTGTAAGGATAAGTTGCAGGAAGCCTTATGTCTTCAGATTGATATAACGTCCAGCTGCTAGCGTAAGAGAACTTCAACAAAGAGAGGAAAAACTCAAAAAGAGAGAGGTTAAAGTCCAAAGGAGAGAAAAAGAACTCCAGCATACAAGAGAAGAGCCGTAAAAGAGAGGAGGACATTCAAAAGAGAGTGTTGATTCTTCTTAATGAACATGAAGAACTTCAAAGTCAAGTTAAAGATATTAGTCATGCACGCATGCTACTTTGCGTGTATTGGGGACTTTCAACTATAATATCATGTTGTTTGCTACGATCAAGATCAATGGAAGATTAAACTTGTGTTAGGAACTTTTTGTATGTTAGTGTTTTAGTGTAGCTAGACTGGTGACTTGTAAACATTCTGAATTAATATGCAGTCTTGTCAAAGTTGTACTATGCAGTGTAACCAAACTTATGATCCTTTCAATATAATGTATTTTTCAACCAATTTTCTGTTTTATTAGTAAGCTGGAATATGTGGCAGCTTGTCTTCTTTACATACCAGTACATTAATAAAGTGTAAAACTGAAGTATATATCTAACACTTCCAATTGCTTGTAAATTTGCAGTACATTATATTTCCAATTACCAGTAAATTTGCATTCTGTGTATTGGGGACTTTCAACTATAATATCATGTTGTTTGCTACGATCAAGATCAATGGAAGATTAAACTTGTGTTAGGAACTTTTTGTATGTTAGTGTTTTAGTGTAGCTAGACTGGTGACTTGTAAGCATTCTGAATTAATATGCAGTCTTGTCAAAGTTGTACTATACAGTGTAACCAAACTTATGATCCTTTCAATATAACGTATTTTTCAACCAATTTTATGTTTTATTAGTAAGCTGGAATATGTGGCAGCTTCTCTTCTTTACATACCGGTACATTAATAAAGTGTAAAACTGAAATATATATCTAACACTTCTAATTGCTTGTAAATTTGCAGTACATTATACTTCCAATTACCAGTAAATTTGCATTATTCATTAAAAAACACAAAACAAGTACATTGCTTGTATAGTCATATAGTTGATCTATTTGTCTGAAAATAAATCGAGTGCCAAATACAAACAACGACCACAAATAGTGACCAAAAAAATGCCAAATACAAACAACTAGCTTCAATACTGCCAACAACGACCACAAACAACCAGGCTTCAAAGCTGCTGTACTCGAACATACTGCCAACTTCCAATTGTCAATTGTCAAGAGAGGTATGATGTTGAAGATCCACCTGTAATCGGGTAAAAAAAAAAAATACACTTAAAATCACAAATAAAAATTGTCATAATTAAGTAAACAAATTCATATATATGAACTACTGCATACCTGTGTAAGGTCACTTTGTTGTGTGCCAGGAAGTAAGACCTCATCTGTTGTTGCTGCAGTGCCCTCATGTTCAAGATCTCATCTGTTGTTTCTAGAGCGCCACTTGTGTTCAAAAACTCTTCTGTCGATGCTACAAAGCCATTTATGTTCAAGACCTCATTTGTTGTTGCTGGGGCACCACTTGTGTTCAATACATCTTTCGGAAGTTTGGTTGCTTACATTTCAACCACACAAAATTGAATTAAATATAATTGGGCAACAAACTAAAAAAATTGTATGAGAAACAAATCGAATAAATTTTTTCTTTTCCTCTTGGCACCGGTCTCATACTGTTTATTTTTAGTTTGTGATTTCCTTCCAACCTTTTCTATTGCAGGTGCCATCCTCTTCGATGGGGCCCTCCCTTTACCCCTCACAATGCAAGGGCTTAACACTTTTTTGAAACTTCTAACTTCTACTTCATTGACCAAAGTACTAGTATTCGCTAATGTAGGCTGGGCCTTGGTTTTTGTGTAGAGCAAATTCATTGCCCGTAACTTCTGTGCCATATCCCGTGAATCATCTTCATCTTCTGCTGCATTTTTGGTGACTTCATAGTATAGCTTAATCAGAGTAGAGTACCTACTAGCAGCTGGTTTACCACTCAAATCGTCATAACTGCTTTGAATTAGAGCATACTTACGTTTAATGTCATTCCTCCACTTGTCCATAATGTATTTCAAAGGCATCGATTGGACATCCTTCACTGAGAAAATAATAAGAATGTGTTTACATAAAATGTCTCTCATCTCAAATAGTCCATACATGCAGTTCAACTCACACTCATCTTCATTGAAGTATGCCTAATATGTAACTCGTTTGATGCATTCTTCAACTTGCAACTGATCATTAACTTGATACGTCGAAATTGTTCCTTCTGTCTTGATGAGAATACAATGAGAATAAATAATCTCCATTAATTTGAACTGTACTTCCTTGAACTTAGAATTAGTATATAATTCCTGAAATTGCTTATCCATGGGTAAATGGGTTATACAAGGAACTGAGCAGTTGAATGAGTGAAAGTCTGCTGCAATCTCATTCTCTATTTTATTCCTCAATGCATTGTCAAACTGATCGACGAACTCTTTTAACATTGTCCTAAATGCACAAAATCATCAAAAAATGCATTTATGCTCTCACTTCTCTGAGTTTTGCTCATTTCAGTCCAAAATGTATCTTTCGAATATACAGGAACCCAATGCTCTCTCTCACTATATGACTTTGAAGCCATGCATTGTCATGCAAATTATACATACCAATAAACACCTCCCAACATTTCTCAAACTCTTTAGAAGTCTGGCAATCACAAACACATTTTTGCAATGCACTTTTCAAACCACAACTATACTATGAATGGGGAACGCAACTTCTCTGGTAGTTTTCGCATGATGTGTCATAAACAAAATTTGTGTTGAGTGTCCGGGAAAACTATTGCTATCGCATTTTTCATAGCCCTGTCCTAGTCAGTGATAATAGCTTTTGGAGCTCTCCCAACCATACATTTTCACCAAGTCTCAAATAGCCAAACAAAATATTAGTATCTTCGCTTGAAATCAGAACTGCTCCAAAAAGTATAGATTGTCCATGGTAGTTCACTCCTACAAAAGGGACGAATGGCATGCCATATCTATTTATTAGGTATGTTTTATTAAATGTCACAACATCCCCAAAATACCCATATGTTGCTCTGCTACGTGCATCGACCCAGAAAACATTCTTTTATCTACCAACATCATCCAAATCCATCAAGGAATAGAACCCATCATTCTTATACTGCATTCTCTCAAAATATTGACGAATTGCATTAGTACCTCCTTTACCAAACCTAAGGTGTTAGGCCTTGTCAATATAATTTCATGCATTTTTATCAACAAATGGAAGTTTATCAAATCCATCTACCTTGACAACTAATGTGTTGAAGCTTTTAGCCATACTTATGCCTACTTTGTCATTGATATCTAACTGTCTTTTTACAGACTCATCAATCTGTCGATTATATCTAAAAAATCTTGTCTTTTGTGGAATTAGCCCATGGTTGTGTGCATTCTCAACAATTATTATGCGCAATACCCATCAAGTAAAATAGCATTAATCTGTGCCTTACTGTCCATCTTCATAGTCAGACGTGGTTTAGAAACATTCGTCATACGGTTTCTTGCCTTACCACCATGAGCAGAACCAAGTGTTAAATATCTAACACTCTCATCCTCTTCTCTTTTACTTCTTTGGGTTATTACACCAAACCCAGACTATTTTCCATATTACTTGTAGAAGTCCAACAACTCTTCGTCAATTTTAAATGACATTCCCGTCCTTGGCTCCATAACACCATCATTATCATTTCCATGACTGCTCGGTGCTACTTCCTCAACCATCGATGGTACTTCCTCAACCAGTGCGTTATCAGCCTCCTGAAATATACCATAACATAGATCAGGGCAACGAAGGTATAAGCCCAATGCAAAAATTTGTGGTATACCTGTTGTTGTTCAATGAACTTGTCTCTCACATTTGAACTATCCTGACAATTATTACTTTTAGAAGAAAACAACGATCACCTAGTATATGAGGTGGGTTCTATCATCTCCTTAGGATTACTTGAATTGGAGCAGCAAAAGGATATGAAATTGGTGGTCTAAACGGTACCTTCGGTGGCTGCTGTAATTTACAATAAAAAATCATAAATGTAGCCTTCACAAAGTGGATTTAAGCATAGAAACTTCTGAATCATAAATTTTATCACCTCATTTCTCCATGGATAAGGGTGGGCATTTGGACTAGGAGCAAACAGTGGGAAAAATGTAGGTAGCATCATTCCATGGTAACCATACATAAAGCTATATGCTAACCAATCTGGATAAAATGGTCTTGGTATTTCTTGAAATAATATCGAATAATGATTTATCACCAAATTATAAATCACACCAACAACATGACTTTTGGATGGGAAAAGAATACCTGAGTGAATGCAGTAGTATTGGTAGGCCTTGTGGCACTACTGGTAGGCCTTGTGCTTTCTTCCCCTTTCTCCATCGATTTGTTCACCAAAAATGGACCCACCTCTATGTAATATTTAATAAGTAATGATCCCATCTCAAAAAAATAAATAATTGTGGATTTCAATCTACTAGACCTCATGTTCTAATTTCTGTGACACTTTGCATGTAATGTACTATTTGTTTCCTTATGGACCCATATGAATGAAAAATGGTTGTCTGGTTATATGGGAACATGAATGTATATGTATGTCTATTTGTCATCCTCATTTCTGACCAAAATCTTAGATTCAAAAACTTCAATGTACATACCACTGGCTATTACTCAAGAAGCATATAACACTGCACTATTATTTTAAATCAACCTATTTTTGTGAGAGGGGACTCATATTTATCATTTAATATCATCATTATATAAATAAATATTGACCCAAAAAAATTTGGATCCACACTCATTGAGGTGTTTATTAAACATTCAGCAAACTTTAATATTAAGCACATATAAATATTCAGATTTGGGTAAAAAAATATTCTTTAAGATTTGGGTCTACGTTACCTCCGATGGAGGTGGAGGAGCTGAGGACGACGCAAGTGGTGGAGGAGCTGAGTACGACACCGATGGTGGAGCTTACCATGATGCTTGAACTCGAACAATACTCCTGCTAAAAGGAACCTCATGTGGGTTGGGTTGGGTTAGGTCTACGTTACTGATGGTAGTGATGGTGGAGGAGCTGACCATGTTGCCAGATTTCGAACTGCACAGAGCACAAGAGGTTCACGCGGGCTGGGTGAGCGGCAAAATAAATTCGAATGGCTCCTCCCGTATAAAATTTCTGGGCAAATCCAAAGCATGGCATTTTGGTCATTTGACATATGCTGATGTAGACTAAAAGACAAATGATGGAGTAAATAAGGCCTCCTTATAAGGACTGAACCTAACAGCTCTCATAAAAGAAAGCAACATAACAACAACAATACAAGGAAGAAGTCCCCAGGTCTTCACTCCTTCGGTGGGGTCGGTCCCTCCTGCCCATACACAACCTCTGCATTAAAGTCTACGGTCCCATGGTAGGCATACCATAATGAGATTTCGCAATCTCAGTAAATAAATCAACTAAACAACAACCAAGAGATTTAAGCATGAAATTGTACAAGCAAATGTGGTCGGTAGTCATGAAGCAACTACTCAAAAATAGCCATTTTTACCACCTTTCCAAAAATCATTTAATTACATCCACTCACTCCAAAAATCCTATTTGTACCTAAACACAACCATTTATTACTGTGTACACCATGGTCTCCCCTCAGGACCACCCACACACCCTGGCTCCATTCCTCACACCATGGGTAACGACCGCACATGTGAATTCATTACGAGTAATGTCCAGCTCCACGGCCGGTGCGTAACGTGACCAGGTATCTCTAGCCCCTGCCACCAGAGGGGCTTTGGAGTCATACCAAGAGCGTTACCATCTTAGCTGAGCTTAATGTCGCCCGACGACAGCCCAGTGAACATCACTCAATTTTACAAGCTCACGAGTGATCAGAGGAGCTCCATCGAGATAATACTCTATCTCAGCTTGGGGTTGTGACACACACGCACTCACACAAAAATATATTTACCAAAAACCCAGTTTTCAGATATGCAGCATAATATAGAACATAACATAGTTGAATAAATCCAATAACAGTAATATGCAAATGCATGAGAGGCAGTTAATTGGATGGCATGGAATAGCACACAATAGTCACACACAATAACACAGCTATCACAAATCAACAGTTTCACAAACCCCAACTACACTCGTTTCCCATCCTCCATCCGACCCTCGGCCCAAATTCTGACAACAACTACGTCAAATATTCCCAACACTTCCCCGAGCCCAAGGCCCTTCTCAAACACAACTAGACTGCAACACAAAGTTAGTGACAATTTCACGTTAAAAATTCAAGGGTCGCGTTGGAGAGTTACTTACAATGCGGAAGGCAATCGGGGATGATCGAGCGTGCTGCCTAAGGTATCTTGTGTGTGCGTGCGCATCGCTGCAAGATGAAAAACAGTTAGTTAAAAACTGACGATGCCTAAACATTAATATGAAAATAGAGTGGCACGCAGCTTATTGTGGTCGCATCGGGAGGGGCAGAACTTGGCGACGGTAGTGGTGGGGCACATTGAACATTGGTCATTTTTGGGCAAAATAAGACTCATGTCTGAAAATTTGTGGGTAGTGGATCTAATGAACTCAGGGGATGGGGAGGGGGACCAGCTGTGCCTTGTGGCGGTTTGAAACCCTAAGAGAGAGAGAGATCTAATTTCAATGTTGGGGAAGATCTGAAAGAGGAGAGGCCGATTTGGAACTGGAGGGGGGGTGGACGGAAGACCTTCACTAAGTGGCGGAGTGTGACAAAGGAACTATGAGAGACAACAATGACAGATCTATGAAAGGGAAAAGATGAAGACTGGCGTGGATGATGATGTTGTGCGATAGTAGATTTGAGGGCCGGTTGAGATCCATGGCAGAACTGCCCATCCTTGAGGTCAGATGGAGGTGAGCGTTGGTGGTGGCAACACCAAAGCCGAGGGGAAAAAGAGAAGAGAGAGAGAGAGAGAGAGAGAGAGAGAGAGAGAGTGAGAGCCAAGAAATTCAAGAGGGAAGGGCTTGGGAAGGTGGTGAGACGGTGGCCAGAGGCAGCAATGCTCACATGGCTGAAAGAAGCTATGTGCCGCATGAGGTGAACTCAGCTTCGATTGGGAGTGGTGAACTGTGGTCAGATGGTGGTAGGGCATGCGCGAACGACGCCGACACATGGAGTAGAGGTGGTGGCTGTGAGGTGTTGCAGCAAGAGGTGGCGCAACTGAGGTGGGTTGGCGACGGCGTGGAGACGCTGCAGGTCACAGGCGTGGGAGGAGGAAGGATGAAGAAGGAGAAAATAAAAAAGAAAGAAAAGAAAGAAAGAAAGAAGGGTGCGGTGTGGTGCTAAGGGGAAAAAGAAAATGCTAGGGTCTTTTACCCTACACACCAAAATGACGTCATTTAAGGGGGAAAAAATTCCCTTCCCAGACCACTAAATGGCACCGTTTTGAATGAGGGGGTTGGGTTCCCAGCTAGCCCATAGGCTGGGCTCAGTTCTCCTCACTTTCAGGTTTGTAATTTGCCCCACATCACCTAGAACAACCCCAAAAACACACAACCAACCAAATGGACTCATAAAATAAATAAATAAATAAATATCCTTAAATAAAAGAATAAAATACAATAAAATAAATAAAAATAAAATAAAACACACTAAAATTTTGGGGTCTCACATAAAAAATGTGAGATCATAGATTATGCAAAATGAAGGCTCGAATCCATCGAATTTATAGATGTGTTGTCTTGTACAAGCATGATTAATTGCCCCCTTAGATAGGTTTGGCTTTTAGAAATTCTCCATTCAGGTCATTTCTACTCTTACTTCAAACCTACAAAGTGAAGGCCATAATAAATTGGAGATAACTAGAAACTTTTACATATAATAAATGATGTTTTCTCATATATAAGAATATGAGTTTGTAGACAATACCGACTTTCTGAGCATCATAGTCATTAGAACTGATAAAATACTACCTAAAAATATAGTATGTACACATATGTTCTATACCTTCATAAATCATCAGTTATTAGCATTAACAAAAAGCATCTGCAACTAATCTCATTACTGAAAAAAAAATCCAACATGTTGCATAATCACTTAACAACTGTGTATGCAGAATTGTCTTGCAATGGATTTGTATAATAGGCCTATCATGAAAAACCAAAATGATAAATAAGAAAATATATGCATCAAAATCAACAATGAATGAATAAAAAAAATCTCAAACAGAGTAATTGGAAGAAGCAACTTCAAAAGCAAAGGTTCATAAGATTTGGAAAATAAAAATAATGTTAAAACAAGTACTACTAAATAATTAAGACAAAGAGTTACTAATTTTGATAATAAATCTTATTTAAAACCGTCTACATTAATATATAAGACTAGATTCTCTCTAGAAAGAGAAGCTCTTCCTTCTCTCTAGAAAATCCAAATCTCTAGAAAGAGTGCCTCTGCCGGAGAGGAGGGTGAGAGATGTGATATGTTTTCCACCCTTCTCTCCATCTCCATTTCCTTTCCACTATGTGGATATACTTCCATGGTAGTGTTTTTTTTTCTCTCCTCCCCTCCACCAGTTCGATTTTCTTTATATCCATTGCACTTTAGACACCATCAATCGACATGCGCCTCACCACGCCACCCTACTGCCGTCGATCTACTGGGATGATGCGGAACCGCATCCAAAATCTCGGCGCATGACCCTCAAGTGTGGCTTGCTTCCGCGCATGGACTTCATGTGCCATCGCGCCCCTACGGCTCCACCAATTACACGTGCCGTACCAGCAGATTCTCCACCTCAAAATCTTTTAGATCTGTCCCACCTCACCTCCTAACCATCGGCGCGTGACCACCACACTCCACCACAAAGGCGCTGGAAGACAGATGATCTGATGTAGATCTATCCATCTGATGCCGGTCTTTCTACTATGTTATTGCTTTCCCTAACCAATGATATTGAAAAAGGGACTAACGATCTCTCCAAAAACTATCTTAAGACAACAAACTGCAGTGCACCCACAGCTTACACCGCCTCCAGCCGTGACTTACTTAAAAGCCATATTTTAAGATGGCGCCCTCTTTATAGGGCATGGGTGGAGACAAAGAAATTGGTTCCATAATCTATTTTATTTTCCTTCCTTCCATCAGTTTTGCATTGTGGTTATTGTACTGGGGTGTTTGTTGAGGAACCCCACCCCTCTTCATGTATCATCTTTTCTAATTCCAATGAAAATTTGCTTGCTTAGAAAAAAAAAACACTTATTTAAAACCAATTTTTGGAGTGTGAGAGTACTTTTTTTTTTTTAAAAAAAAAGTCAGGGCCCCCAGTCCAAGAGAGGCTCCTACCCCGAATTTATTAGAACAAACCTCACGTATGGCGGAGAAACACCATGATTACAAAAAATCTCTCAATAAAAAACAAATCTCATTTCTCTCTAATAAATGGAATCCCCAAACGATCCATACGAATCAAACCTCGCAAACGTATTTGTTCAAAATCCGAGCCAACAAAATCAGAGTTAACACCATGCGTCCCTTCCTTCGCCAAGAAATCCGCCACCATATTTGCTTGCCGAAAAATGTGCCCAAATCATGCATTAAGCTCATTCGCAAGCACCTTAATCTCCTCCCAAAAATCCCAAAGAACCAAAGTCGACAAATTCCGAAAGCGAGCCAATTCATGACTACCAATGAATCCGATTCTACTAGAACATCCTGAAGCCTCAACCGTTTACATAGCCGAAGACCATCTAATAAAGCTCGACATTCGACAACCGTATTAGACACAACTTCGTAGTGATGCGCAAAACCTGCTATACTCTTGCTGTTGGAGTCTCGAATGATACCTCCCCCCCTGCCTCTCCCAGATTGTTACAAGCTTCACCATCAACATTAAGCTTCACCTTTCCCCTTTCCGGCATCACCCATTTGATAAAAACCACTTGTTTCTTATGAATAGGGGCAATCGGTATCCTTAAACTCTCCATCACCAACCTATCATTCTTTCTCATTTGCTAGAATTTCTTCAGATTAGAAGAAGCATCTTTGAGTAGAGATTTTATAGTTCGAATCGTATCCTCTACCTTAAATGAAGTGACATCCATTCTAGCCGCACATCGAGCCTTCCATAAAGTCCAAGAAATAATAATTGGCAAAGCTCCATGTATCCACCCTGCTTGAGATTGAGTTGTAGCTCGTTGCCACCAAAAGGGCATCATACCTTTCCAGTTTGTGATCTGCGATAGCCTTATTTGACATAGATTTGCAAAGTACCTCCATACCTCTTGAGCATTGTGTCCCTCACAGAGAATATGATGCATTGTTTCCACTTTAGGCATTGTACAACAGTGGCATTTAGAGGCTATCGGAATGGTCAGGCGCTGAATAACATAATCAGTCGGGACTGCACCTCTCTTCACCCTCCAACAGAGAAAAGACATTTTCTTAGAAATATTAACTTGCCACAACCACTTTCTCCAATCATATGGTTGTCCACGTTTCCTAGAAATCTCCCACGCAGACTTAGTGGTAAATCACCCTCCAAAGAATGCTTCCAAATCAACACATCAGGCCTCTGTCTCAGCCGAACCCCAGAGTCACGAACTACCTGCAGCACCTCAGATGGAACCAAGTGCTGAATGATTTCAATTTTCGGACCCCTATCATCTATTACCTTAGCAACCGACAGGAGACTACTTCCAACCACCGGATAGAACTCCTGCAAAGACCACACCCAACCCAATTATCCATCCAAAAATTCAAATTACCATTTCCAACCACCCACTTAGAATTTCGAATTACTCTCTGCATTAAATTTGGTATCCCCTTCCAAAACCGAGAACCTTTGTGCAGCTGCATTACTTTGTAAATATGTTCCCTCCCAAATATTTTTTCCGAAAAAACTCTGCCCACATAGACTTCCCTGTTAATAGCTTCCAACCAAATTTCATAAATAAAGATTCCTACACCTCCATCAAGTCTCTAACACCGAGTCTGCCCTCCTCTACTGGCTAACAAACTAGACTCCAAGAGACCCACTTACGCTTCCTAAGCTCCATTGAAGATCCCCAAAGGAAATCCGAAAATATTTTTTTAAGCATTCCAAACACAGCCTTGGGCATTTTCAACACCGATAGCATATGGATTGGCATGCTATTCAACATATGTCTAATAAGAATGATCTTCCCCCCAAACGATAAAATCTTACTTTTCCATCCAGCCAATTTTTTGAGAATCCTTGCCAAGAAACCATCAAATAAACTAATCTTCAAATGCCCCACATAAAGAGGAATTCCAAGATACAAACACGGCCATGCGCCCTCTTCAAACCCGGAAATCAATTTAAGTTCATTCTTTCTAGCCATATCAATAGAGGAGGAGAAAAAAAATGGACTAACCAATTGTCCAGACATCTCTTCATAACGGTGCAGTGTTGACATGAGGTTCCTGAGCGACAACTTTCCACCATTTGCAAATATCAAAATATCGTCCGCATACAGCAAATGAGAGATAAGGGTACCACCACCCAAATGATAAGGTTTTATACGCCCCAAACTAAATTGTTGGTGAAGCATACGAGAAAGAATTTCCTGAGACAAAATAAATAAATAAGACTATAAAGGATCACTTTGCCAAAGTCCGCGTGATGCTTGAAAAAAATCTTTAGTACAACCATTCAACATCACCGAGTAAAATGGGGAAGGAATAACATTGTAAACTAGATTCCTCCAACTATCTGAAAAACCCAATTGGAGTAAAACTTCCAAAAGGAATTTTCAATTAACATGGTCGTACGCCTTTGCCATATCGATCTTCATCATTACATTACCACCTCTCACCTTCCGATTTATCCCTTGAACCAACTCCTGGGCCAAAGCCATATTGTCAAAAATACTTCGGCCTAAGATGAACGCTGCTTGCTCCTTAGAAATAATCCTTTCAAGAATAGGAGCCAATCGAACTCTAAAGTTATCTTAGTTAGAGTGAGTTTCTCGTTATAAGAACTCTAAAGTTAGTCTTCTACTTTCCTTTCCTACCACTTTCTTAGCATCCAAATAAGAGAATTAAACACGTAAAAAAATACTAATAAATAAATCAAGTGATGAACATTTTTGTGCCATAAGAAATATATATATATATATATATAGAGAGAGAGAGAGAGAGAGAGAGAGAGACCTATAAGAAGGACAGGAATGTAATTAGAAAAATGAGTCACGTCCTCAAGGATATAACTTGTGAGATCCAGTCTTAAATAACCCTTACTTAAGAAGAAAACTGAAGAAAATATATTTTATTTCTTTTGAGCAAGCAAACGAGCAAGTTTGATAGTTTGGACGAGCAATGAATGCTCCAGCAAGCAAGCAAGCATGATCAAGTAGTTGGGGGGGCGGGAGGGGAGTTGGTGCAGTCAGATACCGGGCGAATAAGGGTATTGAAGTACGGATAATAACTGAGCAAGAAAATGGAAAAAAGAAATACTAGAATGGTCTAGACTCTAAATACTTCACGGGCACAGTTAAGTGAGCAAGTGAAAGGTCAACGAAGCATGAGATGAACAACTTTGAGCAGGCAAATAAATTACGAGTAATGCACAAGCTGAGTAATGATAAGTGAACAATAGACAAGCAAAGAAGGGGAGCAATACGTTTGACAAGCAACATTGAACATCTTGGCGAGCAAAGTGTTGGAGAATTAAACCACCCGAGCAAGTCTTGAAGTTAATATGCCTGGCGAAGCTTTTCATATAGTTAAGAGGTCGTATGTGCTGCCACATTGCACAACGCAACGCGCGACACTTAACATTCAGGAACGTGACACCTCCCTACTTTATTGACAATACAAAGCACACATGTCGTTAGAGTTGGAACTTTACTTTATTTGTATGAAAATTTAAAATATATAATTAGAATTATTTTAAATCTCCATTACATAGACTTTTGAGAAAAGTAAAAACTAAAATCTTATTGTAAAAGCCTAAATGCCAAAAGAAAATTATCGTTGTAAATGTAAAAGTGATTAGTTAGGATTAGATGACTAGGACGATAGAGATTTGTTTAAATTGTTGAGTTGGATAAATGTAAATATTTTATCTTTATCTATGAACATGTAATTTGAATTAAGTGGTTATTAGATAATGAATCGGTAAGTCAAGATCAGGGTACGATCTGATGTTCGAAAAGTTAGGAGTTATCCATAACAGAACAGTTGTCAGCTGAGAAGACCTAACGCTAGGTGTCAACATATGTGTCAGCAGACTCAGTCCCAGCAGAGTCCTTCCATCAGCAGATTCCTATTGTGTCTCAAATTCCTAACAGACTTAATTCGTCAGCAGAGTCCTACTACAGATAAAATACTGGGTAGATTATTTAAATGAGGATTTCGGATGAGGGAAGTAATCTTTGGTCAGTTATTTCTCAGAGCTTGGAGATTGGAGAGAGATCCAAGCGCTTGAGTGTGGGAGAATTCTTGCGAAGGATTTTCTATTGTTTTTCCCTTTCTATCTTTGAGTGTGTGCATACTCCGGGTTAGAGTTGAAGTGACTCAGTTTAGCCACTGGAGTTCTAGGAGGGAAGTTAATAGGTTGAAGATCGTCAGAGATTCTGACTGCTATTACGATGGAAGACAAACTTGTCATTTGTCTGGGCCAGTAAGAGAGTCTAGTTACAAAAATTTTGTAATTGAGAAATTACTTGTAATTGATTTTCACCTAATAAAATTGACTTTACTAGGTTTGGCTGCCCAGAGAGTTTTACATTTGAAGAGTTCTCCAAAGTGTTTCACTTTGTAACCAAAATTGGTATTACGTACATCTATTACTTTATGTATTTGATTATTTATCAAATTATCACATAACAAACGACTAATCAATTTGTTGATTGAGTGGTGAAGCGCGAGATGTAAATACAGGGTACTTGGATAATTTCAATTGGCATCAAAGTGTGATTCACTCATTCAAGTGTGATCCTTTCTCTTGTTGACCATGTCGTCATTATCAGTTCCACCACACTTTGATGGAGAAAATTATGCATACTGGAAAGTTTGGATGAGGGCTTTCCTCATAAGTTTGGCATGCAATAGAGCAATGATGGACTAAGCCTGAGATTTCTATTGATGCATGGACAAGAGATGAGGTTAACAACTATAATTGGAAGGAGATTGGGATATCTTGAAAGTCACACATGAGGGAACCAAAATCGTAAAAAACTCTAAATTGCAATTACTAACCTCAAGGTTTGAGGAAACTAGAATGCTGGAAGATGAAAATGAGTTTTATGCAAAACTTAATGATATTGTGAATTCCAGGTTCAATTTAGGTGAGAATGTGGAAGATTCAAGTGTTGTGAGGAATATCCTAAGATCTCTACTTGAAAGATTTCGCCCAAAGGTGACTTCTATAGAGGAAAGCAAGGACTTGGATGCAATCAAGGTTGAAGAACTAGTATGTTCTCTACAAACCTATGAATCTTCACTTCCTCAAATGAAAAACAATAAGTTTATTGCATTGAAAACTATAAAAGAAGATCGTGAAGATTTTCCTGATGAGGAAAATCTAAATGATAAGGACATAATACTTATTGCTAGAAAATTCAGAAAATTCATGTTTAACAAGAGAACAAATGGAAAGCAAAAGAGAGGTAAGGAGTTTCCTGTTAAAAAGAGTGATTCTAAAAAATGAAACAAAGATAAATCTGAGTAAAAAGATAAAGTTAAGTGCCATGAATGCTTAGGTTATGGTCACATAAGAATTGAGTGTCCAAACTTCAAAAGAAACAATGGAAAAAGTATTAACGTCACACTTAGTAATTGTTCTGATTATGAAAATTTCAGTTCATCATTTGATGATGAAACTTCATTTATAGCTTTTCCTGCTGTTGTTAATAAATTTTCTGATGTTAATCTAACCAAATCCAAAAGTGATGAAGATGATAGTGATTCAGAGGTTGCTCTAGTTGTGGCTAATCATGAGCTAAGTTTACAAGAAGTCTACAATGATCTATGTGAGGAAGTAGTCAAATTGAAGAAATTATAAAATAAGCTGTATAAAAAGCTCATAGCTGTGGAAAATGAGAAGAGTAGCCTGTCCGAGGCACTAAAGATATTTGAAATTGAAGTATCAAGGTTACATGCTCAACGACGTATACTTGAGAAGAAGTTAAAAAAGATACAAGAATGCAAAGAAAAAAATGCAACTCAGAAACTTGATGAGATGTTAAGTTTTCAAAAATCTAGTTGTGATCGCACGAGTTCGGGGTACATGACTTCCCAATGTATGGAACTTAAAGTCTCATCATCCGCTGCCACTTCATCAAAATGTGTCATTTTTGTTAAAGGAAGTCAAGATGAGGAAGCTCCAAAGATGGCCGTGCCAAAAACTCATGTTCCAAGAGCCTCACACAATAGATCAATGCAAAGACGTCCAACCAAGGTAAGTCTGAAGGTAAGTTTACTCTTACTTGTCATTTTTGTGGTATGCTTGGTCATATAAGACCACACTGCTTTAATTTAAAAAAAAGTGCAAGAAAAAGAAGGAAAAAGAAAAATTACAAGAAAAGAGAGGAACTAAACAAGGTTGATAACTTGAGTCATCAAATAATTACCATAAGTCGTAAACTTGGTGAGCTAACAGATTTTTATCTTCCCAATAAAAAGAAACAAGTATCAAGAGATGCAGACAAGACAAAACTCAAAACCAAGTGGGTGATTAAGGAGGATGTCGTGTGTCTAGTGGCACATACAACACTCAAGACCATGGAAAACTGCTTGTGGTACTTGGACAGTGCTTGCTCAAGACATATGTCGGGTGACAAAGGTCTATTCAAGAAGATCGAATCCACGAGTGGAGGAATTGTGACTTTTGGTGATGGAAGCAAGGCCATAGTTGAAGGAAAGGGAAGTATAGAAATTTTTGGTCTACCTACTCTTCATAATGTTTTATTTGTTAATGGCCGCAAGGCAAGTTTACTTAGCATTAGTCAATTTTGTGATGAAAATCTTTTTGTGCAGTTTTTAAAGGATGAATGCAATGTCTATAATCAAGCTGGAGAATGGGTCTTGAAGGGCACTAGAACATTAGACAATTGCTATGGAGTCTTTCCAACATCAAATAAATGTTGTCATAAAGTATTATTGGATGAAGCCGAGCTTTGGCATCAACGTCTTGGTCATATCAACCTAAGAGACCTATCAAAAATATCCAAAAGAGAAGTTGTAGCTGGGTTACCAAAGTCTCTAAAAGTTAAAAAGATGGTGTGTGGAGCATTTCAAGAAGGAAAACAAACAAGATCTCATCATAAGAAAATTCCTAACATATTCACTTCTTAGCCTCTTGAGCTACTCCACATGGACTTGATGTGTACAACACTCATTGTAGATGATTTCTCAAGATTTACTTGGATCATATTGTTAAGAGAAAAATTTGAAGCTTTTGACCTTGCCAAGAAGCCGTTCAAGAGATTAAAAATAGAGAAGAACCTTTCTATCTCTAGAATTCGTAGTGATCATAGTAAGGAATTTGAAAATTCTAATTTCTCTTCTTTTTATGATGAAAATGGTATACATAAAAGAGTTTTATGCTCCAATTATACCTCAACAAAATGGAGTAGTAGAAAGAAAAAAATAGGGCAATTCAAGAGATGGCTTGGGCCTGTTGAGCAGCAAAAAGATGACTTTATACTTTTTGGGAGAAGCTGTAAACATAGCAAGCAGGTCATATCCTAAACCGAGTGATCTTTAGGCCAGGTGCAAGACACACGCCCTACATGTTGTTGAAGAGCAAAAACCCCACTATCAAGCATTTTAGAGTCTTCGAGAGTAGATGCTACATCTTGCGTGATCAAGAAAAGTCACATAAATTTGATAGTAAGAGTGATGAAGGGATATTTCTTAGATATTCTTCAAATAGCAAAGCATATAGAGTCTATAACCTTTGTACAAAAACAGTGATGAAATCAATTAATGTGGTTATAGATGATGACTCATCCGAGACCACAAAAAGAGAACTTGAAAGCATGAGTGAGTTAGCTCAAGCCACGGAAGCAAATTCTGAAAAACAAACTGATACAGGCCGCGTAGAGCAAACTCCTCCAAATTCTCCTGCTTCACGAGGCAAAGAGCCATCATCAAGAATTAGTCATAATCATTCAAAAGAAAATATTATTGGTGAGCTAGATGAAGGGATGAGACTTAGAAAAAAAGTATTAATTCAAGGTTCTTTTGTATGTTATTTATCGCAGGTAGAACCCAAGAAGATTGAAGAAGCCTTAAGTGATGAAAGTTGGGTAAATGCCATGCATGAAGAACTTCATCAATTCACAAGGAATGAAGTATGGGAGTTGGTTGCTAGACCTGAAACCTACAATATCATTGGAACCAAGTGGATCTTCAAGAACAAGCCCGATGAGCATGACACCATAGTTCGAAATAAAGCTCGACTTGTTGCACAAGGCCACACACAAGTAGAAGGGATTGATTTTGATGAAGCTTTTGCTCCTGTTGCACGTTTGGAATTTGTTTGCATATTGCTTGCTTCACCTTTATCCTAATCATGTGTACAGGTTGAAGAAGTCACTCTATCGATAAAAGCAAGCACCATGAGCTTGTTATGAAAGGTTGACAGCTTATCTACTTGAGCATGGTTTCACTAGAGGACAAGCTGATAGAACTATTTTCTTAAGAAAAATAGGTAAAAAACTTCTTATTGCTCAAACTCATGTAGATGACATCGTGTTTGGAGCAACTCTTGACTCACTTTCTTATGAGTTTGCTAATGAAATGAAATCTGAGTTTGAAATGAGTATGATTGGTGAGCTGAGATTCTTTTTGGGCATTCAAGTTAAACAAACAGAAGAGGGAATTTTCATTTCCCAATCTAAGTATGCTAAAGAACTTGTTAAGAAATTTGGAATGGAAGGAAAGACTCATGCTTGTACTCCTATGAGCAATTCAGTAAAAATCAGCACGGATCCCACAGGTAAGAACATTGACCCTACACTCTATAGAAGCATGATAGGGAGTTTGCTTTATATTACATCAAGTAAACCCGATATAGCGTTTAGTGTTGGTGTGTGTGCTAGATTTCAAGCTAATCCTAAGGAATCACATCTCACTGCAGTAAAAAGAATCATTAAGTATCTAAGTGCTACTGTATATTATAGGATTTGGTATTTTAAAGATTCTAACTTGACCCTAGTTGGATATTCAGATGCTAATTGAACTGGGAATGCAGATGATAGAAAAAGCATATCTGAAGGGTGCTTTTATATAGGTGGAAGTCTGGTTACATGGATGAGTAAAAAGTAAAATTCCACCTCCTTATCTACTGTTGAAGCCAAGTACATTGCCGCAGGGAGTTGTTTCACACAACTTCTTTGGATGAAAAAAATGCTTAAGGACTATGGTTTCTCTCAAGATACTATGACAAGCTAGTGTGATAATTCAAGTACATTTAGTATCTCAAAAAATCATGTCCAACACTCTAGAACCAATCATATGGATATTAGGCATCATTTTATTAGAGACTTGGTCAAGTAAAAAATTGTGTCTTTGGAGCGTGTGGTTACTGAACATCAATTGGCTAATTTATTTAGAAAATCCTTAGATGGGTTAAGGTTTGAATTTTTTAGAAAAGTCATTGGTGTGTATGATATGCATTAAAAGGTTCACCATTTACTTGCATTTAAATTTATGCATTGTTAAAAGTTTTTTTTTCCTAGTTTGAATTTTTTTAGCATGTTTCCTCATAGATTTAATGGAATCAACATTGAGCAAGGTGCAAGCTTAAGGTGTATGCCAAGTACTTGAGCATTCCGATCTTCACCAAATCAACCTTGTTTGGATTGAAGCATTTTTCTTTGTTATGCCTCTCACAGTGGGGGTGCTAACCTTATGGTAGAGCAATCAAAGGCACCTTTCTATGCACTGTGAGGAACCTAACCCTACCTCCCAAATGTTTATGATATATTGGAGAAAGAGATGCTCATAGGAAGGGAGAAGTCTATACCTTAAATGGACTAATACTAGTTAAACCTAGTACTAAAAGAAGAAGATCTTCCCTTAGCAAGCATAAATGTTGATCCATATAGAAAAAGTCAAGTGTTTCATCATTGTGAAAAAAGACAAACACTAAACACGGATATGATCTATAAAGTCCTTATAAAAAAAATCATTGTTCTAATCATTGTGGAAAAAGATGAGCAATCGAACCATGGATATGACTAGAGCTCAAAACACCTTGTGCTTGGAGGAGATATTTTTTCAAGTATCTAGACCCTAGCATAAAGTTTGACTTTTAAAGAAAAAGATAATCCCTGAGAAGTGTGAAGAAAATAAAAACCTGTGCTCCTCACTCACACACTCACATGATCTTTGCTTGATCAACTAATGAGGTACAAGCCACCAATGTGAAGTCCACAGCTGAGAAAGTGCATCTCCTGTATGGGTGGATGGTGTGAGTGGCATGATGCTTGGCCATGTCCTACATTAGAGGCTTAAACTTGGCCTAGTGTACTAAGTTTTTTTTTTTTGTGAGAAAAACAGTACTTATTTTCAAAGTTTTAATTTTTTTTGTTTGCTTGTTATTTTTTTAATATAAAAAAAAAACAAAATAAATAAAAAATATTTCTCCTCAAGTGTATTGAGTCTCAGTGGGACTCTGTGACTTAGTGGGTGAATCAGGTAAGTCCAAGTAGGTACTTGGCGATAAATGGGGCGTTGGCCACTTAAGTGACTTAAGTCACCGTCCCCCCCCCCCCCGATATTTTCTATTATCCATGATACTCTTCTTTCTCGAGCCCTAGCCGCATCTCACTTCACACATTATCATATTCGATTTTCTTGTGATTTAGAACTAGTCTAGACCATCCTGATCTACGATTCTCTATCATGGCAACTACTTTCTTTCATCCATCTTAACCTAATTTTCAATTGGGGTTCGGCACACATGAAAAGTGGAGATTGGGAGTTTGGTTTTTGATTTGTGTTGTTGGGGCTTCGGATTGGATTTTGTTTGTAGTAGGGTTGTCTATATTTGCTCTAGTAGTGGGTTTCCTAATTTTCATGTATTAAGGATGGTTTTTGTGGGGGTTACGACATTGTTCATCTCGGTTTTCAAGTAGTGCCCACCAAGTGTTTGAGTTTTTATCTCAACCATGTACTTCCTTACGTTCATCAATATCTCCACATTCAAACACACCCATTTTTTGTTTTAAGTTCATTGCTTTGATTTATCTATGCATAAAGCATGATTTTTGGGTAAATCTATAACTTGAGTTTCTCAGATCATATGGAAGCATTTCAATGAAGATGCACACTGTGAGTACTCTAAAAGGTTATAGCTGCATGATCTTACTAACAGGTACTGTGTGTTGGTGTGTTTCAGATAAGGTTCAAGGAGAAAGCCAAAAGAAAGAAACTCGTTGAGCCCAGCTCTCTTGCTAGTGCTAGAAGTAAGAGGGAATCTCTAGTGGAGACCCCTCAAACTAAGGACACCATAGGGCACATCAGAACCTGTTAAACCTCCACCCGAAACCTCCAAACCATGTGTCTTTGAGTGCTTCACTTCACCCGAAGCTAAAGTGTCATATAGAAGTGTATTCTCTCATCGACCTGTGTTAGGTGAGAGAGAGTAAGCATTCATCACTTTCTGATCCCTCATTTGACATCATTAGTCGCATATTTATTGAGCGACTCTGGAAAACACTCACACTCCCCTCACCCACACCGTGGGTTGAGGTGGTGCGTGAGTTTTACTCAAACCTTGCCAACTTCAATAATGATGACCATAGCATCTCTTCCACTGTGAAGGAGGTTAGAATTGACATCCCTCCTGCCACGATAAGAGAGATGTATGAACTTCCAGAAGTTGAGGAACTCGGATATCCCTACAAGGGGATGGGGGCCCCAAAGAAGGTTGTCATGCACAACGTATTTGCTGGTCCCCAAGGGCCAAAAGTGGACTCCACGGGTTCATAGGATGCCCCTACATTTGATGCTCCCACCTTATAGAGTATTGGCCAAGATAGTGCTGACAAACTTATGGCCAATAAGTAGACACACTGAACTTCCCCTGGAGACGGCCCATTTTATGTTTGCCTTGGCTATGGGTGTACCCATAGACTTTACACGACATGTGATTGATATCATTCATCACTCTCGTGTGGAAAAGGAGTTGAGTCTCCCATTTGGTGGTCTAATTACTAAGCTGGTGATGATAGCTAAAGTTCCCTTGAGACCAAATGAGCCCACCATGAAAGTGCATGGGTTCATTTCAACTCTTACTATGATCAAGTCAGAAGCTATTCTGAACAAGAAAAGACCCTAAACCACTATGGACAGGTTTGTGGGGTAAGATGAGAATTTTGTATTTTGTTTTAGTGTTTAAAATATTATGTTTTGGTATTATTATTGTATTGGGATTTGAAAAAGTTGAATTGTTTATTATATTTTGTATGGAGATTTGAAAAATGTGTGAAAAAGCAGTGGTTCTATCCCAAACAACACCTAGAGGGGGTGAATAGGTGTAGTTCAAATTTTGTGGACAAATAAAAATTAATGACAAGAAGCAATTAAAAGATGACACAAATCATACAAATAATCAACACATAGATTTGGTCACGAAGTGGAAACTCATTTGAAGAACGTCTTTAAATTCTAAAACCACTCCGGGTGTAAGCCACCACCTAAAATCCATTATAGAAAGAGTTTGTTACAATCAATATAGAGACACTCACAAAACCTTTGTAGTTCCTAAACTTGGCTTGCAACATCACGAGTGACCCACTCGATCTCTACACGCATGTAGTGTCGGAACTCCGACATTTCTATAACATCTCACGAGAACCTCTCGATCTCTGCATCACAGCAGCTCCGGAAACCTTCCAGCCAACAAAACGTCCACTTCAATGGACTTTGAATGAGATTTGATCTTGGGTGTGGTGTGGTGGATTTGTGTTTGTCCAAGAGAGATTCACAAGGTGAGGAAAATGTTTCTCTCTTTGGCTCTTGAAACACTCAGGGTTTTGCTCTGTTTTTCCACACCAAAGAATAGAAATAAGCTGTTCTATTTATAGTCCCAGCAAGTCACGGTGCTCAAAAACATGAATTTTAGGTTGTCTTGAACATTGGTTCGAGCAAGGTGTCGAGCGCACGTTGTCTTCTGAAACCACTCGAGCAAGACGTCGAGCACACATCGAGCGAACCTTTCTGGATGAGTTCAGCTCGAGCGCCACGTCGAGCGCACATCGTGCGAACCTCTCTGGATGGGTTCTGCTCGAGTGCCACGTCGTGCGCACATCGAGCGAACCTCTCTGGATGAGTTCAGCTCGAGCGCCAAGTCGAGCGCACATCGAGCGAACCTCTCTGGATGGGTTCTGCTCGAGCGCCACATCGAGCGCACATCAAGTGAACCTCTCTCGAAGGTTCCGCTCGAGCGCCAGTTGAGCCATGTTGAGCACACTTCAATCTTTTTCATGTAACATTGCATCAACATTTGTTACAACTCAACTTTACACAGGTTTTCACAAGAATAATCCAATTAACTAATTTTTCCCTCAACAATCTCCCCCTTTTGGCATTTCTATGACAAAATCTCTAACCTATATATAGAACCTAATCCTGACACACCCCAAACAGGATTCTCATGATTTAGGCAATATCTTGAACATGTTGAGAAATTTCTGCAAATACTTAGCAAACGGTTAAACGAACCACCAAAAACATGCAAGAAATAATCTCATAAGCATAAGCAATGTCAGTTGCACAGTTTTCATAGACAACTTTTCATTAAGAAATTAATCAGACATTGAGTTCAATAGACAAACAATAGCAGCATGTGATTAACAAAAAAAGCTGCTTCCCCCATAAAACAATGTGTTACTAACAAACACAAAAGCTGCTCCCCCTACATCTATACCACTCCCCCTTTTTGTCACAACAAGCCAAGGGTCTCAACTATCACCATCAGTCTGACTGCCATCATCTTCATCGAGGCGCTCCTCAATGTCGTTGAAGCGTTGAGTCACAAGCTGCTGTAGGCTGTCAACTTTAGCATCAAGACGATCAAACCGGGCATCAAACCGGGCTTCAAGAAGGGCAAGGTACTTAAGGACCTGCAGAAGGCTGGGATCAGTCGATCCTGGTGTCGGTATGAATCGTGCCGAGCCCTGAGGCTGTGAACTGGAAGGCTGGGAACTGGATGGCTGGGAACTGGATGGCTGGGAGGAGGATGCAGGAGGATGCTCGACATTCAGTGGGTGAGGGGTAATGTGAGCACGACTCAACTACATGGTCCTACGCCCAATAGGAGCCTTAAGAGGAACTCTAGGCTCATGAGGAAGAAGCGTAACAGACTTAGAGAGGGCTAACCTAGTGATGAGGCAGGCGAAAGGCAAACCAGTCTGTGATTTAGGGGAATTAAACGCCTCAAGCATAACCCGGCACAGATGACTCCCCAGGTCAATGGAGACATCGTTGACCAACATCACTCTGATGACCACTAGGATATAGATTTGTAAGGACTATCCTACTGAGAATGAGAAAATCAGGTGGAAAACGTGACGTGAAAATGGGTGACTAACCATCCCAACTAGAAAAATGACCAATTCGACATTCAACAATGACCGACGGACTAGGAGGAGAAGTCCGTGTATAGGGATACGTAGGGTTTGCCACTCGCGGGGTATTTAGCAAGTCCGCTAACATGCCTGGAGTCACCCGGAAGACAATGTTCCGGAGACTGACATCAAAAGAGCCATCATTAGAGATGGCATAAATGTTGGAGTAAAACTCCTTGACCAGTGGTCAAGGCCAGCCACTGGCGAGACTAAAAAATATGAGGGATAACAGTCTCAGTAAGCTCACCGAGGATGACTTACCGCTCGACAATTGGAGAACGGGTAGAAAAGTTTTGAGCGTAAAGTTCTCTTGCACGAGCATTGTGGAAATGTGCTTGAGCGGGGGCAGGAGGATTTTGGGGTGGATGAACACGACGAGACATGACTTTGGCTGTGGACATAATCAGTGACTGTTAGACAAGGCTAAAGGTAATGTGAAATGCCCAATGCATGATGAATGCACATGCCTAATGTGAACCAATGTATGCACATGCTTAATGTGACTTAGCCAAACTTGGGTTTTAAAAATCCATTTCAAAACCAAGGCATGAATGTTGCCAAAAACTATTTCAAAATGCACAATGCACAATGCACATGCCCACAAACACAATTTAACAACCCATTTGGCATTTTTGAGCACTTCAAACCCAACTAAGCCAAGATTGGGTTTTAAACCCAATGGAGGTCCCATGGCCCTCCGAAACACAAACCATCTTTAAAACCAAATTAATTTCATGGCAAACACCCTCCCAACACTAGGATAGACATGAAATGACCATGGGAACAATGCCATTCCATTGCATGAAGGAAATGAGAACCTAAACATCATTGAGGCATTTTACCGAGCACTTGGTGTGCATCCAAGCACAAACCAAATGAAAAACCCCTTCGGGGTTCTATGAACCTCCTAAATACAAAGACAATAGGCAATGGACAACCAAGAGTTCCAACCAAACACCAAACAACCCAACAAAAATGCTCCATTTCGAAATCCCCAAATCAAAAGCCCTAATTTCCGAAATGCATGTGTATGGAAATGCATGATGCAAAATGGAAAATAATGACCAAAAATGATTGAGAAGAAGGAGAAATGAGAGACTTACCGTGATTGAAGCAAGTTTCTTGAGAGAAAATGAGTGAAACCACACGGAGAGAAAGAGAGAAGTTATCGCACAAGCAGAGAGAAAGAGAGAAACAGGTCTGGGGAAAAAGAAAGGACGTGGGGAGGTTTTTAAAACACTTTTGCTCGAGCGGAGTATAAGTTCGCGCGAGCAGAGGACCCAAAATTTTCACTTCTACTTAAAAAACCCAATGCGATCCAACCATTAATGGAATCAATTTTCAAATCATAAATACATGTTAATTGCAAAAGTGCATCATATTATCATAATTTACGCAAGTAGTAAAAATAGAGTATCACAAGTAAGATGGACATGCGTGTTTTGTGAATCCTAACTCAATCAAAAAGTTTCAACCAAAAGATGTGAGTGGGGTTGGGCTGAAACATGAAACCACAAATGCTTGGGAAGCCTTTCCATGATACAGAAAGTAAAACCTAATGCTGCTAGGACCTAAATACTTCTGTTTGAATTCTTGTATCAGTATTGGCCTATTGAGTAATAAGACTCCTTTCTCTTTTTCTTCTTCTTCTTTCTCCTTTTTTTTTTTATTTTTTTATTTTTTATTTATTTAAGGATAGATAATTTTCACAAGAGGAATTTTGATATATAATCATAAGGTCATCTAGCCCGTGGTCAATTCTGTATACACGTAGAGCTTCCTTACACCTTTGATTGCCTCCCCAAGAACTCACAGGTGGCAAAGCAACAATTGATTGAGCTAGAAGTGTAGTGTGTGATGCAGGTCACAAAATACACATAGTACACATGTTTTAAACTTTTGTAATTTGTAAATGTATATGATACAATTTTTAAAAGACATATGTACCTAAAATTTTCAGAATTGACACCACTAGCACTCATTGTCACATTCATGTGCAAAACAATATGCATGTTTTTTTTTTGAGAAACACACAACAATATACAAAGACAAAATTATGCATGTATTGAACACATACAATATGTTTTTAACAAAAAATGAAGAAGAATACAAAAGACCTAAACATGTGTAAAATGCATGAATGCATGACGATCAATCTATACCATAAATACCATGTCTGGTCTGCTCCTCCCCCTTTCTCACCCACACTTGTCTCACTTTTGGATGATTTACCGTATCAGCCTTTTGGCTAGTAGTCAATTGGTCTAACTTCACATTGATCATCTCATTTTGTTTGGTCAAGACCATGACTTGGCTCCACAAGTTTTGATGCCCTTTTCTTGAGTAGGGCTTTACAATTTTCTTAGGATGGTCCCTAAGCTCAAAACAGTTTGGTCGAATGTGACCAATCTTACCACAATTGTGACAGACGTGTTTTGCCTTGTGAGCTTTTTGTCTCATGGAGGGTGAGACGTACCTAGGGGCATTTAAGAACTTCTTACTTTTTTCAGAAGTATAAGCAGTTCTACTTTTAGTGAATGCAAGAGCATGAAAATATTGATTATTTAGCTTGAAGCAATCTTGTCTAACATCACCAACCTTCCCACAGTGATGACATATAGAGCTCGTGTTGCGAGCTCCTTGTCTCTTGGGAGGTGGGACAGGCTTTTGCACATGTAGGGGTTTCTTACCCTTTTTAAAAAGTTGTGCTTTGCCATTCTCATTCGATGCAGGAACAAATATTATTTTTCCTACCTTTTTGCATGGGGTTTTTGAAGTTGAAGCCACATCAGGTTTCCCTTCAATATATCCTATACCTCTCTTGTCACCAACGGACTTTCCTGAGTTTAGGATTTTGTCAAGCTTTTGTTTCCTAGTAGACAAATTTTTCAATTTATCGTTTAACAAAATCAATTCACTTCCCTGCATTTTCATTTTATTCTTGAGTGACACATTCCTCTTTTGCAACTGATCGGTTAGACAAATGGCTTCATTCAATTTACCTTGGAGATCCTCATTTTCTCTTTTGCAAATATCTATATTCTGAATATGTGTTTTATTGAGTTTCCTCAATTTTACACATTCATTGTACAACTTCTCATAGATTTCCTCCAACTCATCATCATCCCCGGATTCACTTCCGGATATACTCTCATTTTCATACGTTGATTCACTTCTATGACTTTGGCCACCAACAGAAGAAGTGAATGCCATGTAGTTGCGATTTTTCTTTGGAGAGAGACTCTTTGAAGAGTCACTTGTCTCAGAATCATTATCACTCAAAGAAGCACCCTTTGCTTTCCCTATGGCCTTTTTGTAATTTGCACACTTAAGGCGAATGTGCCCAAAACCATGACATTCATGACACTATATATCAGATTGTACCTTGTCTTTGATAGCTCTAGTGTATTTCTTAGAACTCCATTCCTTGTTTCCTGAGCTGGAATTTGTATTTACTCTCTCAAACATTTTCTTCTTATCCCCCCAGTTCTTTCTATTTCTAGATACAAACATCTTCCAGAATTTTTTAGCATAAAAAGCTATTTCTTTGTCACTCATAGCCAACTCATCGGACGACTCATCGATAGTGTTGAGGGCTATGGACTTATTTTTCTTATCCACAGGAAGAGTATGCTCATAGGTTTGTAGAGAGCCCACCAGCTCTTCAATCCTCATATTGTCTAAATCTTTACTCTCTTCAATGGCAGTGACTTTGGGATGGAATCTCTCAGGAAGAGATTTGAGAATCTTTCTCACAATTCTATTTTCAGGGATTTTGTCCCCTAAATTAAAACTAGAATTGACAACATGATTGAGTTTGGCATAGATGGCGTCAAAAGTTTCATCATCTTTCATTCTAAGTTCTTCAAAACTCGTGGTCAGCATGTGAAGCTTAGAATTCTTTACAGCATTAGTACCTTCATGGGTAACCTCAAGAATGTCCCAAGCTTCTTTACAATTTTCACACATGGAGATTCGCTTGAACTCCTCCTGGGACACAGCCATGAAAATCGCATTCAGGCCTTTGTTATTCCAACCACACTCACTTATTTCATCCCTAGAGTAATTATCCACACTTTTAGGAGTTTGAACTCCCTCAATGATAACAACTAGTTCTCTCCATCCTTTTGTTATGGAAACCCACACTCGTTCATCCACAGACTTTAGGAACGCTCTCATTCGGACTTTCCAATAAGCATAGTTGTTTCCATCAAAATATGGTGGTGATGTGAGAGATTGAGACTTATCCATTTAAACCAATATATCAGGAACACACTCAGGAACTGAATCCTAGCGGAGTGAACCCGCTCTGATACCAATTGAAAAAGCAGTGGTTCTATCCCAAGCAACACCTAGAGGGGGGTGAATAGGTGTAGTTCAAATTTTGTGGACAAATAAAAATTAATGGCAAGAAGCAATTAAAAGATGACACAAATCATACAAATAATCAACACAGAGATTTGGTCACGAAGTGGAAACTCATTTGAAGAACGTCTTTAAATTCTAAAACCACTCCGGGTGTAAGCCACCACCTAAAATCCACTATAGAAAGAGTTTGTTACAACCAATATAGAGACACTCACAAAACCTTTGTAGTTCCTAAACTTGACTTGCAACATCACGAGTGACCCACTCGATCTCTACATGCGTGTAGTGTTGGAACTCCGACCTTTCTATAACATCTCACGAGAACCTCTAGATCTCTGCATCACAGCAGCTCCGGAAACGTTCCGGCCAACAAAACGTCCACTTCAATGGACTTTGAATGAGATTTGATCTTGAGTGTGGTGTGGTGGATTTGTGTTTGTCCAAGAGAGATTCACAAGGTGAGGAAAATGTTTCTCTCTTTGGCTCTTGAAACACTTAGGGTTTTGCTCTGTTTTTCCACACCAAAGAACAGAAATAAGCTGTTCTATTTATAGTCCCAGCAAGTCACAACGCTCAAAAACATGAATTTTAGGTTGTCTTGAACATTGGCTCGAGCAAGGTGTCGAGCCAATGTGTGGCACCTTGCTGTGGACACACGTAACATAATGTGTGGCACCATCGGCGTTAATGCCTAGCGCACTCCGGTGACCAGCTAATTAGGCCCCATTCGCAACCTGTTGACTGTACTTCGTCAATCCAGGGAATTTCACACCTATTTAGACACTCCAGCGTGAACAAAGGAGTTCCACTAGGATATTACCCCATCCTAGCACTTAGGGTCGTGATTGACATGAATAACTTAACTGGCATACATGACATTTTGTAACGTGACGTAACATGAACGTGACATAAAAGACAAAATTCCTGACCTCATAACGTGACATGAACGTAAGATGACATACATGACATACTTCAAGACATAAATGTAACAGAATACATTTCATAACATGGCATACATGTAACATGCAACATTTCGTAACATGGCATACGATATAACAGACAACATTTCTTAACATGGTATAACATGTGACAGTGAATATTACGTGACATGAAATACATGTAACAAATGGCATACTTAACTTAACATGACATACTAACAATGTATAGGAATACGTGACAGAATATTTTGTGTAACAGATGAATAATTCATGACAGAATAAATTATGTGTAACAGATAAATATGTAATGACTTGGCATGGCACACATGATAACATGCATACATACAATTTAGTTCCCTTACTTATCACTCATACACATTAAACTGATAGTAAGTTAATAGCTAACTTACCTCGATTGTCGCGTTCTACTAGAATAAAGTGCGAAACACGAGGAACTGTAACAGGGTATTCTAAAAGTTAGAAATTAATTACTAACAACTAGAAATGTGAAAAGAGACAACTTAGAATAAAATTACCATTTTACTCTCTACATGTGGGCAAATGACCATTTTACCTCTAACTTAAGGATTTGACATCCTAACTCTAAAAATTACCAAAATTTACATTCCTAATGTAAATTTTGTCCAAAACTCAAAGATCAACTCAGAAAAATTTAAAACCAATCACAACTATGAAAAACTCACTATGGCCGAAACTTACATAGACCATTTCTCTTGATTTTGGTTGCAATTTCTTCTATATTCAAAACCCATGATTAAACCAAAATTTTGTAACAAGGATCTTCCTATCCTAAGTTTAAAAATACACTTAAAATATCCATTAAGAAAAGCTAATCATCAACACCAAAATTTTTGTAAAAGGATCCAAACTTTTTAACAAAAAGTAAACCCTTAAATCACAAGTTTTGACCTTAATAAAAACATCTCCAAGAATTCTAAAAAATCAAATCTTACTTCTAACATATTCATAACATCATCCTAAGATCAACCATGCTTTAAATCATCAAACAAAACTCACCAAAAATCACAAAACAACACTTGGAGTTTTTAGTTTTAAACTTAGTCCAAAACAGAAACTGTTTTTCCCAACTAACTTTGATCAATCTCTTGATCCATGGCTTAAAGACATGTGATCTTCAAACTAACACATCACATGGTTTAAAAATGTGTCCTAAAGAAGATCCAACCATCAAACTTAAAATCACATGGCTAAAATTTAATAAAACACGGATCTAACTCAAAAACATCAAATTTTAGGTCTAACCAAAATCCTCTTGCATAGAAAATCATATATTTAAAACTAATATTAAATATCTTCGAAATAACATCCTAACATGTATATAAGAGGCTTAGGATCATCAAATAAAAATATCAAAGCCTTTGGAATAAGATCAAACCACGAATTATTCCAAGTTTTACAAAACAGAAACTGTTTTTCTACTTCCAGTTTTCAAGTTTCTAACTCTAAGAAAATCTAACATCAAAAGTTTTATTCATGCAACAAAACCTCAATGAACATTCATAAGCACATGTTAACAACACTCCATAAAATTTTCGGACCAAGATATGTCCATTAGCTTGGTCAAAACTTCCAAAACATAACATACTCTCCAGTTTCACGGTTGGAATGACCTTTCCATAGTTAAAAATACATTTTACCAATCAAATGAGCATGGAATGAGACTAATAAGATATCCAAGGAAACTAGACTCAAATAAGAACAACTTTTATGAAGGAGTCATTGTGATATAATACTTACAAATGATCGAAAATGGTCACGCCAAAAGACCCAGAAATCTGCCCGAGAGAGCTCTTTTGGGTTTCTCTCTAAGAACGGGGGAAAGAAGTGATAAAATGGAATGAAAAGTGCCTTGCACGACTATAGACTCCTGGAGGAGGAAGTTGTGGGCTGGAATGACCCTTGATTGGAGGTGGCTATGTGACATAAAGTGGAGAATAGTGAGGGGCAAAGACTGCCTGCAGCAGCTGTGAAAGATGGAGGTTGATGGAGTGGATTTCTCCTTCACATCAAGGCACTATTGGGTGCAGCCAATGGCAGTGGATGGTCTGCCATGTGGGGGAGGAAACGTCTCCAAGAAGCTTTGCCAAGGTGGGCAATTTCGTGGGGCCCACCAAGTGGGCTTCAATTTGGGGTTTAAAGGGGGTTTGGTTAGGGTTTGAGATGCTATCAAGCCCAAAACTAATTTTTCTTGGCCCAATCAAATTTTCAAGGTTTAAAAAGTTGAATAATGATGTCATAACAAGGATTTGATTAATTAATAGCATGTGGAAGTGATTTAATCAAGTGATTAAACACAATGCTAGAAATCGGATTGAAAAGGGTTTGGAGGCCAACTTTAGGGTTTGGGAAAACCATTTAGGGTTTTGGTTTCAACCAAGCTTTTGGGGTTTCAATTGGATTCCAACCATTTAGGGTTTTGCTAGGGTTGAAACCCTCTTTGGTCTGGCACAATTCAGTTGATCAGATGAAATAGAGCTTTGCTTAGGTGGCATGATCTCACACCTTGACTTCATTCACAAATCCATTTAATGGTTCCTCATGGTGCCAAGTATCTAATACTATTCACTAAGTATGGCTAAGATCTTGCCAAGTATCTAAATAAAACTCCTCCAATCTAATTTGGACATTTCACACTATGATTTTGAAAACACTGCAGTGGGTGTGCTTATCGAGGTTACTATTCACTCCAAAAAAATACATAATAAACTTAGTACTGAAAAATTCTAAATATTCATATTAACCTATAGTGAAAATCGTTTACCGAAATTCAACTCCGAATTGCCCCTAAAAATAATTTCACAATTTCTAACAGACGTTTCGTCCGGAATTTTGAAAAATGGTTATTGCGTCATAAAATCCTAAATAATCCACTGAGTCTAATGGCGCAGACCATAACACATTCTGACACTTCTAATTATCTCAAATAATTAAACTCACAAATCTAGCACAATAGTGAGTGATAACACTGATTATGACGACAGACTAAAACCTGAGCGATTGGTCGATTCGTAAAAACTTATGGGTTTTTCAAAAGATTTCTAAAGTCAATAGAAATTCCACCAATGAATTTCTAGCGGGCTGTTACACAAGGTGTAATGATGAGATGAGATAAGATGAGAATTTTGTGTCTCATCCCACCCCCCCAAACCTACCCTAAGTCGGCCTCTTCTACTCCCGAGCCTACTGTACCTCTTTCCAATGTGCTGGAACAAATCAATCTTCTATTCCAAAAGATTGATTCATTTGCTGAGAAATGGGAAGTCAGAGAGACTAAAATGGAGTAGCAGATCACAGCCTTGCACATCGATGGAATGCAAATCAGCAACAGATTAGTGTTGTTGTCCTTGAATGCGCAGTAGGTTATGGAGTGCGTTAGGGATTCTGATGCTGAGTAACAACCCTTTGACATATGGTGACAAAAAAGGGGGAGACATTGAGGGGGAGCAAAATCAGCTAATTTTGTTTTTGCTAATGATTAATTGATCTTATTTTGTTAAATTTGGTTTAATTAAGAGACAAATCTAATTTCTCTATTTTGTTATATTTGGTGTAACTTGTAACCAAACAATGTAAGGTTTCATGTTAATGTTTTGAGAACTGAACTTTTATTGTTAGTTAATGATCCTTCATGAGATCTTAGTTTGGTGGTTATTTTTCTTTTTATTCAGGTACACACTGCATTCATCAACTAGTATTTTGTCACCAATCTGCCAAATGGGGAGATTGTAAATGTAAAAATGGTTAGCTAGGATTAGATGACAAGGATGATAGAGATTTGTTTAAATTGTTGAGTTGGATGAATGTAAATATTTTATCTTTATCTATGAACATGTAATTTGAATTGAGTGGTTATTAGATAATGAGTCAGTAAGCCAAAAGGGTGTAATCTGATGTTCGAAAAGTTAGGAGTTATCCAGTAACAGAACAGTTATCTGCTGAGAAGATTTAGTACCAGGTGTTAACAGACGCGTCAGCAAACTTAGTCCTAGCAGAGTTCTTCCGTTAGCAGATTCCTATTGTGCCTCAAATTCCTAACAGACTTAATCTGTCAGCAGAATCCTACTATAATAAAATACTAGGCAGATTATTTAAATGAGGATTTCGGTTGAGGGAAGTGATCTTTGATCAGTTATCTCTCAGAGCTTGGAGATTAGAGAGAGATCCAAGCGCTTGAGTGTGAGAATTCTTGCGAATGATTTTATACTGTTTTTTCCTTTCTCTCTTTGAGTGCGTGAATACACAGGGTTAGAGTTGTAGTGACTTAGTTCAGCCACTGGAGTTCGAGGGAGAAGTCAATAGGTTGAAGATTGCCAGAGGTTCTTGTTGCTACTGCGGTGGAAGACAAATAGGTTGTTTGTCTGGGCAAATAAGAGAGTTTAGTTACAAATGTTTTGTAATTGAGAAATTACTTGTAATTGATTTTCACCTAATAAAATTGATTTTCCTGGATTTGGCTGTCCCAAAGGGTTTTACCTTTGAAGAGTTTTTCAAATGGTTTTACAGCCAAAATTGGTATTATGCATTTCTATTACTTTATGTATTTGATTATTTATCAAATTATCACATAACGAACGGCTAATCAATTTCTTGATTGAGTGGTGAAGCTTGAGATCTAAATACATGGGTTCTTGAATAATTTCTGTCGTTTTGAGATTTGTAATTCTATGGCATGGTTTTGAAATCATTAATAAATAGTGGACCTTTTCTTTTGCAACAAGAAAGAATGCTTTAAGATCATCAGCAATAGACAAATTAAATCAATCGAAAAATGTCTCGTAATAAATGATTATGCTGTTTTTAATTCTCCATTAAGTACTTGGAAAATTTTGAGATTAAATCATCTATAAATTGATGAGTTGCCTCTGTATAATCAATTAAATAGCATAATCATACACGAAATGATTTCTTTATATAAATATAATAAATAAATATATTCTCCTGATCACTTATTAATTTCATCTTTGCCATTTTCACTTGGAGTACAGATCATATGGCATGGATTGAATGGTAACTTTAAATATCAAAATAATCTATAGAATTTCGTAAATTAATTTGGTTAACAATTAAATTAACAAAAGAATTACCATTTATCAGTTATAACTAAATATAATTAGTAGAAGTTATATCAAGTTACTTAAAAAAAGAAATATGTAAATCTGTATCGACGTGTGGGGGCCCACACACTAAATGTGAAAATCGTAGATGATCAAATTTTGAAGATCTGAGATCCAAAAAATCTGATAGAGCGGCTCAGATCGGTTAATTTCCATATTCTATATTACATCATTAATTTCTTAGTTAATTTTTTTTTTTAAATCTTATATAATTAATTTGCCCTTGTTTTCATAATTTCTAACTTGAAGTACACACTCCTCTGTGAAATTCTGTTTTTCATTTCACTCTTTTAGTGAAGTAATTATTATTTGCAAAAGGAGTCAATGCAAGATATTCAGCGAATTAAAGTCATCTATTCAACAGTCTTATGGACAAAAAGATATTTGTCGGCGAAAACACACACAAACACAATGATGGGTAATTTGCATGTTAATGTTCTTGCTAGCTGCTTTTAATTTATATATAGCTAACATATAATATATATATATATATAATATCAACAATTAATTAATACATATCCTATATATATATATATATATATTCTTTCGCATTTAATCATAAATTCATAAAATTTCATAATAAATAAATATGATCAGCTAGCTAGGATCATATGTATTTATGCCGCATGCAGAAGAACAAAGATGATGGAAACAAGTTTTAAGATATGTGGGGTCCATTGCTGATTAGTAATCTGATGCTACGTACCTTCATTAATAATTTAATATCCCTTTACAGAATATTAATAGGGAATTAATCAAAGAGGTTTCAATTTTAATGGTTTCGACCCTCTCGATCATGATCTTTTTGTTTATAACTAGAGATCGATAGATTATTAGTTACATGAAAATTGAATTCATGATTTGTAAATTCTCTTCTATTTTGTCCGAACTCATGTAAATATTAAGAATTTAAAACCCATTAATGATAGCTGGTATATATATATATATATATATATATATATATATGATCTCAGCTTACATGCATGTGTTCTTCACAAATAAATATTTATAGACAGTACTATATATATAATAATTTATTATTTTTACAATCAGTGTCTAAACGTCGCACATTTCTTTTTAAAAAAATGAATAAATATGAGATTTACATGAAAAAAATTAATTTTATAATAATAGACATCACTCTTTTTCAAAATGAATGCAAGGCGATTATACAACTCGTAATAAAAAATTAGTTTTTCATGTGAATTCTAGATTCACCCTTTTTTTTTTAAAAAATATCATGTGAGACTTACACAATAACTACAAATATCATTTATGATATAATATATGCAATTAACTCCTAAAAAAACAAAGTAATTAATTTAAAAGAGAAAAAAAAAACAAACAGAAAAAGAAGCAATCATGGCCATCGATCTGCAGTGATCTGTGGCTTCATCATTATACAGCTCTTGATTGCTCGAAAGAATGTAATGTATAAACGTGAATGCAAAACCATCATCTAATCAAGCTACTTTTAAGGGCATGCATGAGATTTCAAAGATGGGCCTACATATATAGTGGGAAGTCTATAATTTTCATGAACTGTGCACGACATGAACGAATTAACTCGTGTAGGTTGGAAAATTATTCAGACCGGATTTTGAAAAATTATATTTTGAAAATAAATTCGTTTTAATTAGTAAAAATTATATTTTGAGAATTTTGATTTTCTTAATTGAAAATTTTATATATATATTTGGTGCTTTGGCCTGAAGCTTCGTAGATTTATTTTTAATAAGGTTTTACATATAAATTCTGATTAATTACAAGGGGGGTGGTGGTGGTCCATCAAGTATACCGCTCATTTGCCTTGCTTATCAAGCAATCTGCTAATGCCATTCTCTCTCTCTCTCTCTCTCTCTCTAGATCTCTCTCTCTGATCTGCAGCAGCTGCTATAGCATTCATGGGAAAAGCATAATCATCAGCACTCCAGCTCGAAATCCATGTGAGCTCGCTCCTAGCTACCCTCCATCCTTTTTCCCTTAGTATAATTTTCATCTCTTTTCTGTTGTTCCCCACGTACATATATATATATATATATATATATATATATATGTGTATATATATATATATATATGGCTGATGAAATGTTTCTCTTTGTTTTACTACTTCTAATTAATATAATCTGTTAGGCAAGATTATCATGAGATGGACTATAATTCTCCTACCAGCTCCTCGATCGATCGTTTCATCTTTTACCACTCAAATCCCTTGTCTTTCTTTCTTTTCTTTTCTTTTTTCTTGCATATATTAGTTAGAATATAACTTCATCGATCGATCTCCCCCTTTGACCATGAAAGTGGTGGCCAATGATTATTTCATCTTATAGTAGTAGTAAATATGTGCGTATATGCTCACTATATAGGTATATATATATAACTTCATTTATTAAAATGAAGAATACTATATGTTAGTTTATGACATATATGCATGACTAGCTAGCTAGCTTCATAGAAGAAAATTTCCATTCATGCTTTGATAAGTACTATTAATTATATAGAATTATATATAATAATTCAGTATATATATACTTAATTTAAATAAAATTAGTAATTTACTTGGGTATATTATTTTTTATATTGTCAGTTTAACTTGATATATGATCATATATTATATAATAATATTAAAAAAAACTTGGAGTGGATGATCATGTGGTTTTTTATATAGCATGCACTACTAGTACGTTATTTAATAAATATCATATATATATGTACGTTGATCAATATATAGTTGGTCATGATGTGGTTTCAAAAGAGCAAAATTGATCTATGCCTTGAAGTCATTAATAATATTTTTATTTTAAAAATAGAATTAGAAATTTAATTGCATAAATATAATTTATTATTTCCTAGATTTAAATTACATGTAATGGGATAGTACTTGATACGTGGCTTTTGATCAAGAGCAAAACTCAATTACTTGAAAATAAAATCATATATAACCATAATAAAAGCAATAATTTAATTGAAAATAAATCATATATAATCAAGAGCATTTTCCATAATATTTATAAGTCCAACTAAATTATTAAACATAATATATTGTCTAGCTAGAACAAAACATGCATTAATGGATTAATGATGGAAAAATACATCAGAAGTGCAGTGGACGAGAAGATCAGAGGCCGGGTGACATATTTAGGGTTAGATTATTATCAATGAAATTAATGTATTTTTAAATGTTAGTTGTGCGATTAAAACATCGACAAAAATATATATATCGACGTGTCACAATTTTGGTAGTATTTCCTTTCTAGCAGAGTGTCAATCGTCGAAATCATCTACACTTGGCAGCGATTTGCTGCTTGCCGCTAATAATTTTGGTGAAATTAATACTAAATCACCGTCGTTTTTTATTCCTTGCGAATAAAATAGATACATGATGGATTATTAGTAACGATAACGATTATTTTTAATAAAAATAGATTTATTTTAATAAAAAATAATTATTTTTATTCGAAAATAACTGGTTATAAATAAACAGTTGTACGTCTTGTATGATGATGTTGTAATTGTTATTTTTAAGAATAATATGATATAATTTCGTGAGAGTAAAGCTATATATAATGTAGTTTAAAATTATAGAAACAATAGTAATAATATATATATATATATATAGAAAAATTAAATAGAGAGAGAGATTGTTTCATGGATATTATAAGCAAAATACAGATATGGTTGCTCTTACTTTTGAGTGCGTGCCTCAGTAACAGCTGCGTATATAGGCCGTTTCTTAATTGCCTTTAGCTTTTGTAGTCAAGGCTCAAACAAAGGCGTGGAAGAACCCCTCGTGCTTTAGAAAATCCAACCGGCCGGTTTTTCTCTCTCTCTCTCTCTCTCTAAACCGCCTACATGCGCTTCTTAAATGGGCAAAGGCTTAAAGGTGCTAAGTAGGGGTTTTGAGGGCATCTTTTCTTTTCTTTCCTTTCCTTTTTTCTCTTCTCTCACTCTATCTCACACTGTTTTCAGTTAAAGTAGATAGCTAGGGAGGGAATTCTGGTGTTTTTTGTGGTTAAAAAGCAGGTTTATAGCTCAATCCTACTGTGACAGTTTCCTCTTTTCCTCCCTTTCTTCTTCTTCTTCTTCTTCTTCTACTTATTGATATTTTTCTGAATTTATTCTTTTTTTTTTCCCTCCTCTCCTCCTCTTATTCTTCCTTATCAGTTCTACTATGGAGAATATACCCGTATTCCTATTCTGGGCATATTTCTCATCTTGGTTTGCTGAGTTTCTTCATGTAAATTGAAATTTTCCTGGCATGTTCAAGAACATGATGTATTCAATCTCTCTTCTTTTCATTGTTATTATCTATTCCAGCGTTTCTTTGTTTGTTCGATTCTTCATGTTATCTGAGTACTGAACCAGAATTAGTTCGAGGTTCATGTCTAGCTAGGAGGATACTTAATTACCTTTGGAAACCATAGCCAAAGTAGTTGTTCATACCTTTGTTATTATCTATTTACTCTTTCCCTTTGTATAGATCTCAATCAAATCTTTTGATTTCTCCTATATAGATAGAGAGCTAGCAAAGCTGGGATATGATGAGTACTAGTGATCTGCCGCCATACAGGGATAAATATTTCCCAGAAGATTTCAGCTTGAGAGAAATTAAGAATTAGATAGTATCTAATATTTCTGTAGGAAGGGATCAGCAAGATCAGCTAGAAATGAATAAGAGTAGTAGTAGTACTGTGGGCTCCATCAGCAGCTCTGATCTCATCGATGCCAAGCTCGAAGAGCATCAGATGTGTGGATCCAAGCAGTGCCCCGGTTGTGGACACAAGCTCGAAGGCAAGCCGGTACGTATAAAGGATATAATATTTTCTTATTATAATATTCTTATTGGCTTCAACATAAAGATCTTTACATATGAAGAATCAAACCAAGAAAAAGAAATATGCTTCTTGTTTTATCATGAGACTAACATTATTCCATATATATATATATATATATATATATACAGTGATTGCTTTTCATGCATATAGAACAAATTTTAAATTTAATGGAAGCTAGGGTCCTCTTTTTCTTTTTTTTTTTCTTGCTTTTCATGATCTATATCTCTTTTCTTTTTCTTTTGTTGGCTTTCATGTTTACTAATTGAGAGTTGGAATGGAGTTTCCAGGACTGGTTAGGTCTACCTGCAGGAGTGAAATTTGATCCTACAGACCAAGAATTGATAGAACACCTTGAAGCAAAGGTAGAAGCCAAAGATATGAAATCTCACCCTTTGATAGACGAGTTTATCACTACTATTGAAGGAGAGGATGGGATTTGTTATACCCATCCTGAAAAACTTCCAGGTGATCATCACAAAATCTCTTATCATCTCTCTCTCTCTCTCTCTCTCTCTCTGATTAATTATTTAATGTTGTTGGGCTCACTAGCTAAAAACTCTTTTGTCTCAACCGAATATGAGACTTCATGCACTACGTTTTTGTTTTAATATATGCTCCTCCTATATATATATATTTATATATATATAGAGAGAGAGAGAGAGAGAGAGATCATTTGTTACGACTTTCAAGATATCCCACTTGTCTTGCAGTTTGTTATACCTAAGTCAACCTAACTTTGATTTTGGCGCTACTGCTGCTGCACTTTTTCTTGCAGGAGTCACAAGAGATGGCTTGAGCAAGCATTTCTTCCACAGACCTTCGAAAGCTTACACAACCGGGACAAGAAAGAGAAGGAAAATTCAAACCGAATGCGACTTGCAAGGGGGAGAAACAAGGTGGCACAAGACTGGAAAGACCAGGCCTGTAATGGTGAATGGCAAGCAAAAGGGGTGCAAGAAAATACTTGTGCTTTACACCAATTTTGGGAAAAATCGCAAACCCGAAAAGACCAACTGGGTCATGCATCAATACCATCTTGGTCAGAATGAAGAAGAGAAAGAAGGGGAGCTCGTTGTTTCAAAGATATTCTATCAGACGCAGCCAAGGCAATGCAATTGGTCTGAGCGTAGTGCAACCACTGGAGAAGGAAGCAGTGAGCCTAATAGCAGGAGAGACAGTGGCAGTGGGAGTTGTTCTTCCTCCCGGGAAATGATTCCCCAAAGAGATCATGATCAAGTTTCTCCACCACCTGGGGTTAATGCTCATCAAATGTCAGCTGGTTACAATGCCATGGACATTCAGCAATTCAAATCTGATCAACATTTTAGCTTTGCCCCGTTCCGGAAAAGCTTTGATGAGGTATGATCTTTTTTCATTCGATCAATATGGTTTTTATATCTGAAACTTCCATATATGCATGCATGGATCGACCTTCTAAATCAAACAAATGAATAAGCATGAAACAAAAAGATGAGAGTAAATAGATTGAGATCATGAATTAATTGATCACCTAGCTTACTCATCAACATCATGTTGTCCTTCAACATCTACAGGTAAATAGATTTTGACACAGAACTAATGATATAGATTTCACAACAATAAAAGTACTGAAGGAAAGAACTCAGAAAGCTAATTACTCGTTGCACCTTGCTCTTGATCAACATCTACAAGTAATTAGATTTTGTCATAGAAGTACTATTGATGAAAACTCTATATATGGACCTGATCTCTTGATATTATTTTCCGCTAATTAAACCCGGTTTAACCACCAAAAAAGGTTGCAATAAACCGAAATTAATTAATGTTCATTAATCTTGTATGTAGAAAATGGACAAGCTAGCTAGCAATTAAACCTCATGAATAACGTAGGTGTCAAATATTAATATTGCAGGTGGGAATAGGAGAGGTTTCTACTGCAAGGGAAGCCCAAGCATCAGCTGGCACGTGCGAAGAGATGGGAGATCAACACCAGAGGCCACATCCTATGGCCCATCATGAGCATCATCATCACCGACAGCAGCAACATCACCATGCGCATCAGGAGATTGCGACCACAGCCTTCCACGTCAGCACTAGGCCTTCACATCCCATTTCCACCATCATCTCTCCACCTCCCCTCCACCACACATCCATTATTAATCTCGATCAAGACCCGTACCACATCTCCAGAATAATGCTCGAGAATGAAAATTTCCAGGTACTGATCATGAAGCAACGTATATAAACCTCGTTAATTAATTTCCCTTTATTTCTGATATCCCACAAGTAATCTGAGTCACGTACGTCAACATGTCCAAACTACGTACATATTTTATTGGTGGGTTTAATTTTCTAGCTAGTTTGTTTACTAATTATATGATTTCAGTGTTCAGTGGGTTCCTTTTGTTTCTTTAATTTCAGTGTTCAGCGGCTCGAATCGATCGAAAACTCAATAGTGAGATCATTTTCCAATTTATTTGAATGGGCATAACTAAAGTTGCAACTCAGTAAATTATGTTCTGAGTTTTTACCCCATATATAAATATATATATATATATATACACACACACACACACACAGACACACTTTATAATGTCCATGCATGCCACATTCAGGCGTAGCCAATTGTTACGGTTTCCAATACTGTTTGCAAAAGTACTACAAACATAAAATTACATTTCAGTTCTTCTTGTGTTTTGAATATGCATAAAACAGCAGCAGCAGCAGCAACAACAGCATTCGCAGCAGCAACAGCATCATAAACTGGGAGCTGGGAGGTCTGCATCTGGTTTGGAGGAACTCATAATGGGTTGCACTTCAACTAACATCAAAGAAGTGAGTATGAATTTTTTGATCCCGAAATCCTGAGGCCCATATTTGTCATAATTCTACCGGAGGAAAGAAAGAAAAGGTAAACAAGGATTAAAAGTGATAAAAAGGAAGATAAATTAATTTCTTTATCAAATAAATTAAATTAAAGAAAGAAAACAAAGACTTTTTTTTCTTTGTACTTTATCTTTTATCTTTCATTTTATTTTGGAGTCATATATAGCTAGTGATTTTATAATGATATATATACTGTATATCAACCTCCCCTCTGTAATAAAAGATGCAGGCACCTAGCTAGTTAGCTACCATATCATGAATTAGGCTTTTATAGTAGACAAGATAATCTATTCTATCTGAATGGAAAGAGCGAAATATCATGTTGATGATGAATTTCAACAGAAAATTAAAAGCACAAGACAGAGTCGATTATGGTAGTTAAAGAAACTTACAGTACTAAGCTAGCTAGCTGAGGAGAGAAAATACGAAATACATTATACACTGCGTACAGACAACTTTTCTAGGGGAATTTTTTTATTATTTGCCTGCTAATATGAACTGATCCTGAAGGTCTATTAAAGCATTTTTCCATATAATCAATTAAAGCAACATAGTTATGTATTTAATTGATCTAAGTACATGCATGCCTTCTTTATTTTTTTTCTTTTTCTCTTTTGGATGAAGTGACCGAAATGATAGTACGAGCTTATATTTTTTTTTCCTCGTGTTTGGCGTTAGATGAAGGGCACAGCAACAGACATGCATTTTTATTGTGGGGTAGAAAGGGATTAAAGAGGCGGTTCTTTCTCAGTATTTTCCTGAGTAAATAGTTTTCTTTTCTACAATATAAACCTAACCCTAATGTTCACATGATGCATGCTTGCATTTTCTTGCAGGAATCATCCATCCAAAACCCTCAAGAGGCAGAATGGTTGAAGTATTCGTCCTTCTGGCCTGACCCTGACAACCAGGATCATCATGGGTAGGAGCAAAAAAACAACAGAGAATAAACAACACCCATGCATACAGACAATATCATTATCATCATCATTAGTACTCGAAACGTTCCTCAATTCTTTTCAGCATGAGACCAAGAAAACCATGCATCCATAGTTGGGTCATTTTCTTTCCTTTTACTGTGGGCCTGGCTAAGCTCTGGTGGCTCTCAACCGAACTAACTGCATGTGAAACAGTCCTGGATGTTGGAAAGAAAGAGAGAATCAAAGAAAAAACAAAGAAAAAGAAAAGAAACCTAGAAAGGCTGCACCGTCTTCTGCCAAACGGAAGAGAACCAAGGGCCCAAAAGAAATACAGCCCTGCATGAAAATCATCACCATTATGATTACAATATCATCTTTATGGATATTCTTATTGTTTTATTATTTTAAGATGTTTGTATAATCTCTCTTTCTTGTTCTTTATAAACAATATACCAGAGAGAGTTTGTGGAAATTGCAAAAATACTTTAATTGTTAATTGTTCTGTCATTACTCACTTTGATAGTAAAGTATAAAAAGGTGTTCAGTACTACTCGTATGATTTCCCTTTATAGAAATATTAGTTGGGGAATTTTCAATGAAACATGATGGGTTCTCCTCGTTAGTATTAAACTAAAAGTATCTTACATGCATGGATTTCCAAAGCCTATATCCTGCCCAAATTGAATTTGTATAGACATTCTCTGGTTTAATTAACAGATCAAATCCACTAGCTAAGTGGCCAGCAATATCCATGATCTCCACTTTTCTTTTCTTTAAGAAACTATAGTATGAATAAAAAAAATTATAGTTTCCTATAAATCCTAATTAATTAATTAAGCAAGTCGAGTTCAAACGAAAAGAGTGGTACTGGATATAATATAGTGAAGTACTTATGTTCTTTGAAATTTTATTCGAACACGTACGAGTCAAGCTCAAACTTTTCTCCCAAGTTCATTTTATAATCAAGAACAGCTCATCTATTTTCGAGCAAATCGGACTTATTCACAAACAACCTAATATGATAAATTAGATTATTTATATCATATTTTACAATTTTTCTAAAAATTTTGATAAATAATCTTTGTATTTTTGTATAAGGTTCATACATAAATATTTTAAGAATTATATTTATAAGGGTTCAAACAAAAGACATTATAATAGTAAAATGATTTCCACTTGCATATTTAAATTTTTAATTACTAAAGATATTCTTAACATAAAATGAAAAATAATACTATAAAGATTAAAAATAAAAAATAATTCAAGTTTTATATGAGATTTTATTAGTCCAATTGAATTTTATAGGAGTTGTATTATTCAATACTTCACCATGATTTTATATTCACGAAAAACTCATATAATAAACAAAACAAATCTAAGTTGAGTTTTTTCAAGCCAATCTTGATCTCATTGCCTAGCGGCCATATTTATTAGAGAAATAATAGTTACAGTCGTGAGTATGCAAGCATCACATAAAAAAAAATTAATTTTTAATAGCAGACCCCACTCTTTTTCAAAACGACTGTATGACGCTTACGTACTCCACGATTGTATGTAGCATTACTCTATTTATTAATTGGACAATGCTAGGGTTGTGAAGCACCTATTTTTATTTGGCCATTTGATGTTTGTAATGTGGAGCCCAAGGTTTGATTTTTCTGTTTGTTGTTTGTGTGTGTGCATGCGCGCCCGTTGAGGGCCTGGCCCATGTAGAAGCCCAAGTTGTGAAATTGAAAACCCAACCCCCTTACCCAAATGACGTCGTTTTAGACTTAAAAACCCTAAATTTTTTTCTCTGGTTTTCTCTTCATCTTCCTCTCTCTTCCGCGCCGCACCCTTTCCCCCATGGCTCTCTCTCCCTTTGCAACCCGTGACTCTGCCCCGCCACCTATCACTTTACCCCTACACATGCCTTCATCTGAGCCATCCACTTAATCCAGCGGCCATTAAGTGTCTTCACGGATTATCTCAAAAGTCCCAATGTTCTACAGTTACAGAATGTTCATGTTATTTCCAACATTTTATTTTGACCAAGTCTTTAGTCTAGTAGGCCACGTTGGGCCAGCTGCTATTTGAGTTATGAAATGGGTCTGGTCTATTTAGTTATATGTAGCGGGTCAGATCATGGTCATCAGTTAGTTATTGTTTGAGTTGTATGTATAGTTCTATTATCTATCAATGAATCATCAAACTATTTTGCCTATCATTACACTTTGGAGGAACTAGTCCCTTGAAGTACCAGATATGATTGACTTAATTGGCTGATTTGTAACAGTGGTATCCAGAGACAGGTTGGTTCCATGGCTGAGGGGATCCGACTTTCACAACTTTCTGAAGTTATTACATAGCTGAGAAATGAAAATGCATAAATGAAAGAGGCCCAAACTCGGCAACAGACCTTGCTAAAAGAACTTATCTAGCAAGTCAGCAATCTTACCAACAACTACACAATCCTTTTCCCATACCATAACCACCACACCCTATAAACAGATCCATTCCCACCATTCCGACCCAAGTAGTAGCCAAAATTCTGAAATAACCAAAACCCATTTCAACCTAGTTTTTGGAAATCAATCCGAGATCCACAGTAGAACCATGAGACTTAATTTTCCCAAGTTTGATGGGTCTGACCCCACCTAGTGGGTCTTTAGAACCCAACATTTTTTTTTACTGCTACAACACACCTAATACATAGAAAATTCCGCTAGCATCATTCCATATGGAAGGTAAGGCCCTTACTTGGTGCTAGTGGCTATTCGCTTCCCATCCAATAACCACCTGACCCGAATTTGTGCATGCATTACAAGTTTCATTCGCACCCATACCTTTTGAAGATCCAGTAGCAGATTTTACAAAGTTAAGACAAACCTCTACTGTGGAGGAGTACCAAACTGATTTTGAGATACAATCAAACCGTATTCCCCGGACTGCAAGAGGATTTTTCGGATTAGTACCTTTCTTAGTGGGCTACAATATGATATTGGGATCATGGCCACCATGTTTAGACCAACTACCCTCCCCATTGCCTTTGGTCTAGCCCGACTATATGAAGAGGAAGTATGGCACAGGTTCAAAGAAAAAAAAAAAAAACCACCGGCATATTCCAGCCAACTCCAATCGACCACATTCCCCCAAAAAAACAACTTTCCAAGACTTCCAGCACCTAGCCTCGCTCGACTATTGGGACCCCACCTCCTAATTACCCCCTCAACCAGACAGAGACAATCCTAATAAACCCAGCCTTCCTATACAACGAATTGCCTCTACAAAAATGAAGGAAAGTTGGGACCGTGCTCTTTGTTACTACTGTGATGACAAATGGGCTACCGGACATCGGTGTAGAACTCCCAAGCTATTCCTTTTAGAAGGGCTAGAGGCTGAAACTAAGGAGGAAATTTTTTAGGATGCATAATCACCCATTAGCAGGACATTTAGGATATCACAAAACCTTAGCTCGAGTCAGAAAAAAAATTTACTAGCCTGGGTTAAAGGTTGCAATCATGCATTATGTACGGGAATGTGAGATCTACCAGTGTAGCAAAGTTGAACATAGACATCCCGTAGGACTACTCCAGTTGTTACCCATTTTTGAATGACCATGGATTGATATTAGCATGGACTTCATTGAAGAGTTGCCCCTATCTCACAATAAAAATGTCATGATGGTGGTTGTCAATTGTTTAACTAAATACCCTCACTTTATTGCACTCAGTCATCCCTACACCGCCATTACGATAGCTAGACTATTTCTTGACAACATTTTTAGACTCCATGGCATCCATAAATCTATTTTCAGTGACAGGGATCCTATTTGTATTTCTCATTTTTGGTCTAAGCTCCTTTGGTTATAGCAAACCGAACTCAACATTAGCACTGACTACCACCCACAAATGGATAGATAGACGGACATAGTTAACCAATGTTTAGAAGGGTACCTTTATCGATTCAGTGGACACAAACCCAAGGCATGGAGTAAATGGCTCTCTCTTGCAGAGTATTGGTATAATACCAATGAGCACACCTCCACCAAAACCACACCATTTGAAGCCATCTACGGCTATCCTCCTCCTCATCTCCTCCAGTACACTCTGGGCACAACTAAGGTTCAAGTTGTTGAAGACTCGTTGAAGGACAGGGATGCCACCCTCAGATCTTTAAAGGCAAACCTACGAGAAGCACCAGAAAGGATGAAGAGATTTGCAGATCTAAACCAAACAGAGAGGGAATTTACAAACGGAGATTGGGTGTACATGCGACTCAAACCCTATCGTTAACTCTTGGCAGCTACGCAACGAAATTAGAAACTAGCATCCCGTTACTATGGGCCTTTCTTGGTAAAAATAAAAATGGTTGCTTATCACTTGTGATTACCTCCAGAGTCCAAGATTGACCCCATTTTCCATGTTTCTTCCATGAAAACGTGACCAGGATCCACATCCATCTAGCAGCCAAAGCTTCCACCAGTCAACGAAGACTCAAGAGGCAAGGGCGGCAAGCTACCACAAGGTTATTTGTGCAATGGGTTGGCTTAGGTGACAAAGAGACAACTTGGGAAGACATTAAGGTTTTTCGTGACAAATTTGGGGGCCTTGCGGACAAGGTCCTCAAAGATGGGGGGTTCTGTCACGTTACCCTTACATATGCCTTCATCTAAGCTATCCATTTGATCCAGTGGCCATTAATTGTCTTCGCGAATTATCTCAAAAGTCCCAGTGTTCAAGAGTTCCAGAATGTTCATGTTATTTCCATAATTTTATTTTGATCGAGTCTTCAGTCTAGTAGGCCACATTGGGCCAGTTGCTATTTGAGTTATGAAATGGGTCTGGTCTGTTTAGTTATTATGTAGTGGGTCTAATCATGGTCATCAGTTAGTTATTATTTGAGTTGTATTTAAGTACTCCTATTATCTATCAATGAAGCATCGAATTATTTTGCCTATCATTACACTTTGGATGAAGTGGTCCTTTGAAGTACAAGATATTATTGACTTAAATGGCGGATTCATAACACTGCCCATGCCCGCCACGAGTTCACCTCCATGCATCGTGTTACTCAGCCTCCTCTATGCACTTCTGTCCGCGTTGTCCCTCTCTGCCTCCCCGTGATTCTCATCCATGCATCTGCACACTGCCCATGCACACCCCATCCAACGCAGCCACGTGTCCTTGGGCTCAACCCTCCCTCTATCATGTTTGACCACTGTTCATCCCACCAATCTGAGCTCGCTTTGTGTCCCCCGTGACAGGGTGGCTCAACCAATATATAGGTCGAGGCCCCTCCTCTTCAAAGCACCCTGATCCTCTCCTCTCCCATTTGGTCTCAATCTCCGCACTAAGATCTAGCTTTGTCTCCCACTCAGATCCCTTCTCTCTTTCATATACAAGTTCTCTCTCTTCTAGGGTTGCACTGGCACCATGACCCGCCACTATAGATGCTCACCGAAAGCAGTCCGACCACCCATCCAACTTCCCCATAATTCTCGGCCTCACCCCTCTCATATTTCTTCTCTTTTGATTTCGGTCTCTATCTATCTCTCTTTCTCATAGCTCCACTTCTTCCTGACCCTCTATTTTTTGCCAGATCTACCTCTGAGACCCAAGTTGTCTTACAAATCGCAGTACGGAATACCACAACAGTTCACCAAAATACCTCCAAACAAAAGAAAGGTAATTCTCCATAACAAAGGCTATTATCTAGGAAGCCTACATTTGGACTTACACAACAATAGCATTTAGGGACCAAAGAAATCGCGAGTTTTGTTGGATGTGTATATTTATAAAAGGTATATCTAATTTATAAAAGCATTTCCACATGAAAATGGAAATCTTGGAAGGAGTTTGTATTATCCGCCATGTTGATTTGGATAGTCATCAAGTATTCCAGCCCTACTAAGTCTCATAACTTCTGAAGGTTTCAACCATCTCTTATTCCATCGTACGATTGTAGTTCAGGTTGGCTAGCCATCTCCACTCAATTTGTTAGAGGACTTGGCCAAACCAATTTTCAAACTAGAAAGAAAATTCTCCTTTATTTACGTGCCAAGTCGTACCATAAACATTTTTTTTAAGAAGATAATATGACCCTAGTTTTATTGATTGCCCTCACTTATGGCCGATGAATACCTTTTACAGATAATGAAACTTGGAAGTTACAAGGATAAAAGCCCTAAACCAAGTTCCTAAAAAACTATTAAGACTTTATATAAAGATTATAAGAAGATTAAGAAAATCTAGTTAAGAAGACCTACACGATCTAAAGAGAACAAAGCAATCATATGTTTAGGAAATTGAAAGAGAGATAAAAAAAAAAAACTTACCGTATGTCCCATAGCACCATAATTTGCAAGATTGACTGCTAGCCATAACCTAAACATGAACCTTAGAAATTAAAGGTAGTAGAGACGTCCATAAGTTAAAATCATGTTTTAAATGAGAAATCAAAACTTGATTGCAAGCTTTGAGATAGTTTACCTAGAAAGTACTATGTCCAAAAAGGAATTCTCACAAAGAAACATCCATGCCAACTTCATGTTAAGAGCTTTCTTCACTTCACCAAGATATCCTATACTTAGCCTTCCTTATTCATTCACTAGCTTATGAAATTGATATGTTACAATCCACTTCCTCTTTCTCACCTGTGTATTGCTTCAAAAATAAATTAGCAAATATCTTTAATATCTCTTACAAGCATCTTTAGGAATATTTAATACAAATAACAATGGATTGGCATGCTTATTTGTAAGCTTTCCATGGAAATTGAGCTTCGAGCTTGAAACTCGTTGCTGTTATGGGTATTCTACAATTGTAATAGCATTCAAGAACAAGAACAGAAAGAATGAATCTTGAAATTGAGTTTAATTATAGGAAAACTCAACACCTCTAAGAATTACAAGTTCATACAAGTCTTCAATAAAACTCTCATTCCCATGATTCCCCTTTTTATACAACAAAAATTCAATTAAACTCCCTACTTCACTAAAACCCAAAACTAGTTGTTTCCTCACCCCTCTTATAAATGCAACGCACCGTATTATTAATCATTGCACAACATTTTCCTACACAAAATGCATCGTATCACTAATCACCACACATCGATTTACTAATTCACACTACAACCCGTTCCACCATTGTTCTTCTTCCCTTCAAATCTTTCTTCTAAACTACTTTAACTACCACACATGACATACTCCCCTTCTTGAATATGCCTTGACCACAAGGCTGGAATTTAAACTCAAGCTCTCCCTCCCTTCCAAGACCTTGCCTACAAGGTGAGGGTAAATGCCTCTGAGCTTCCACAATGACTCCCAGGTGTTGTCTTCAGGTGTCGTTCTAGCCAAATTAATCAATACTTCAGTGCTAGCATGGTTTCCACACTTCTTCATTATTCTATCTAGAATTGCTTTAGCTCAGGCTGGATATTACCTTCTCTATCCACTGGTGGTAAAGATGGTAATGGTATGATGTTTTCTCTCAATTTCTTCTTAGGATAGGAGACATGAAACACATTGTGGACATTAGCTGAAGTAGGAAAACTTAACTTGTATGCTACAAACCCCTCATTTTCAATGATTTGTAATGGCCCATAAAACTGTGGTGCCAGTTTCAAATGATGTCTTAAGGCTACTGTCTTTAGCCTATATGGTTGTAACGTCAAGAAAATCTAATCACCCACTGCAAAACTCCTTTCTATCCTCTTACTATCAGCAAAGTGCTTCATTCTTTATTGAGGCTTCTGCAAGTTATCCTTCAACAGAATCATGATCTCATCCCTTGTTCCCAGTTGCTTATCTATAGCCTCATTTGCAGTAGTGTCGTGGACATGACAAGAGCCTTAGCGGCTTCTTATAACCATAAAGAGCTTCAAATGGAGATATTCCAGTAGCTTAATGTGTTGTAGTGTTGTAGTGTTGTAGCGCCATTCAGCCATTGGAAGCCACACACTCCAATCTCTAGGTCTTGTCCCAATATAACAGCTTAGATACATCTCCACACACTTATTAAGTGCCTCAATTTGGCCATTAGTCTATGGATGATACGCAGAATTGAAAGCCAAGGTTGTCTCCTGCAAATTAAAAAGTTCCTTCCAAAAAAGAACTTGTAAATATTGGATCTCTATAAGAAACAATCGATTTAGGCATTCCATGAAACTTGAATACCCCAGTAAAAAACACTTGTGCTACCTTAACTGTTGTATAAGGGTGTGCCAAAGTTATAAAAAAAAAAAAAGTGTTTGGTAAGTCTATCCACCACAGACAAAATGATAGAAAATCCATGAGTCGCTAGTAAGCCTTCTATTAAATCCTAGTAAGCCTTCTATGAAATCCATTGCAATATCTGTCCAAAGCTGATTTAGCACTAGTAATGGATGTAGCAAGCCTGCAGGATGCATATTCTCATACTTCACAGTTTGACAAATCCCATACTCCCTTACAAGTTTTTTAATATCACCTCTCATACCCTTCCAATGAAAATCCAATATGGCCCTCTGTAGAGTTTTATGGTACCCTACATATCTACCATGTGGATTGTTATGAATGTGGTGTAAAACCTTGTCCTTAAAAGCAAATGAGGGAACCACTACCATCTTTCCTTTTCTTAGCAATAAACTTTGCTGCAAAGAAAAGTTCTTAACAATTTCTATACCCTTGTGTAATTTCTGATAGATCTTTTGAAATTTTGGAGACAAGGCATAACTACTTTTCAATTCATCAAGCTACAAAGCAGTTGGAAAGGATATCAGTGCCAGAGTAGCCTCCACCTTCTCTTCCTTCCTTGAGAGACCATCGCCACCTTATTATCTTTACCTCTCTTATAGTCAATGCTGAAATCATAACTAAGCAACTTTGTTAACCATTTATGTTGTGCCTCAGTGCCAACTTCCTTTTCCAATAGAAATTTAAAGGCTTGTTGGTCAGTTTTGATTTTAAATGATTGACCTAGAAAGTATGGACACCATTTTTGTACTGTAGTCACCAATGCCAAAAGTTCATTTATATTGACATCGGTACAAAACAAGAATTATATTTGTGTTACATGCCATTATATTGATCAAAGTTGGGTATTACACAAGAAAATTATAATATTTTTCAAGATTCATAATCATAGGGGTGAGACCATTGCTTGGATGTTAGAGTCTTGCTTGGCGGATTGGGAGATTAACCGCCTTTGTACGATCACCATGGATAATGCCTCCTCCAATGATGTTGCTATTGATCATGTAAGGAGGAACATAAGAGATAATGAGTTCACAATTTTGGGAGGCGAGTTCATACATGTGCGATGTGCTGCACATATTTTCAATCTCATTGTATGTGATGGTTTAAAAATTATTCATGACACTGTAAATAAGATTAGAGAAGCAATAAGATTTGTGAGGTCCTCACCGGCAAGGCTTGATATGTTTAAAACATGTGCAAATGAGCTGAATATTGTGTGTGAAAAAATTGTGTGTCTAGATATTCCTATTAGATGGAACTCAATATACCTAATGTTTAATATTGCTAAAAATACGAAAGAGCTTTTGAACTAATGGGAATGAAGGAGTCACAGCTTTTGGCGCCTCCGTTTGAAGATTGGCAAATGGCTCATATTTTTATTAAGTTTCTAAAAATTTTTTATGATTCCACTTTGAAAATCTCTGGCTCGTTGTATGTGACTTCTAATATGTTATTTCAAAAAATTTGTACAATTGAGAACACTTTGAACAACATGGGTCAGAGTGAGAATGATATGTTGATGAGGATGGCTTCTACTTTGAAACTTAAATTTGATAAATATTGGGGGAAAACGGATAGGATGAACATGGTTGTTTATGTAGCTTTTATCCTTAACCCTCGATATAAGATTACAGCCTTGTCATATTGGTTGAAAATGTGCAAAAGGGATGAATGTGGAGATAGAATTGAGGCCAACGTAAGATTGCTCATGAATCGTTTGATTGAACAATACCACAAGTTTTATAGGCTAGGTAGTGGAAGATCAAATATGACTTATAGAAGTTCCTCAAGTATTATTGGTGATGACCTGGATTGTGGTGATTTTGATATAGCTCTAGAACAATATCTTGAGAAGCAAAACAGTTCAGTACTTAGCTTAGACATGGATAGGTATTTGTCGGATGTGATTGAACCAAAAGTACCCTATTTCCACCATCGCATTTAAGTCCGCATTTAGCACTGGTGGACATGTAATAGACCCATACAGAAATTCATTAGCGCTAGAGACTATCCAAGCACTAATTTGCACGCAAAATTAGTTGACTTGTGAACCACTTAGTTCTTGTGAGGTGGAGGATCATGTAGAACGCATTGACATCGAAGGTAAACACTTTTATTTGTTAAGTTTGATTTTTTATTATTAATTTATCCATTTAACTTCACCTCTATATTTTATTCTGCTTAAAGTAACCTTCTTCCTTCAACTTCAGCAACTTAAGCTAAATGAGCATGGGATCTGGATCCAACAATTCTTTTCAGTTCCTTCCCTTTCAAGACTGTGAGAGGAGAGTCATAGCTAAGCAAGTAAGATCATGAGCATGGCTACATATTGTTTTATTCTTTGTTCTTTTTGACTTATTGTTTCTAATTATTATAGTTTTCATTTATCTGTTGCAATTGATGTTGTTGGCAGTTTATGGAGACTAATAAATCCGGATCAATGTTTCCCCCCTATTCCATATTGAAGATGTGAAGACTAATAAATTTTTATCTTTGTAAATTTATTTCTTTTATTCTTTATAAATTTATGTTTTAGTTTAATTAATTGTGATGTATTATTATTTCTTTTGTTTTTTGTAAATTTATGTTTTAGTTTAATTAGTTGTGATGTATTATTATTTCTTTTGTTCTTTGTAAATTTATGTTTTAGTTAATTAGTTGTGATGTATTATTATTTATTTTGTTTTTTTATAAATTTATGTTTTGCTTTGTGATGTAACAACAATATTATTTATTTTGCATTTTTATTTATTTTGTTTGTTAATTTTTTTTTAAAAAAAAACAAGTGCTATAAAAATATTTTTTTAAGTTTTAAAGTCCTTTTTAAAAAAATAAAAAATTAAAACCGGATTTAGCCGGTTATAACCAGAATCCTGATTAAATTTGGATATCCGGTTACAATCTAGATATCCGGATTGAATCCGGTTATCCGCCCGGATTTAATTCAGGCAGGTAACCGCTCGGATTTTAGCATCCGGATCCGGTTATGGCCGGATATCCAGATCCGGATCCTGTTGAACACCCCTAATAAGGGTGTAAAGGGGTCAAAGTAGTGGGCATCATTGAATATCTTATATTTGGAATTTACTTTTCTGGAGGTTGGGATCCTTGAACAATCCCGTGACTCTATGAAGAATTTATGAGTTTTATCCTTTCATCAGAATCTTATACAAATCTATAGAATATACATTGAATTTTCATCTATTTCCTTTCTATTACATTGAGCATCATAACAGTTGGTACCAGAGCTTCTGATCCCATGGCCGATGGAACTTGTTTCAAGCAACTGCAAGACCAGCTTCAATGTCAGGTGGACAACCATACAGAGAACATTCAGGAAATCTGTGAGAGATTGGACCAGATGGAAGATATTATGCGAACTATAGTGGCTAACCAGACCCATCCTCCACATCGAGACCTCTAAAATGACCAAGAGATTGAGCTCCATGATGCAAGAAGGGTAGTCCACAAAGGTATCCGAATGGAGTTTCCAACCTTTAATGGTGAGAATCCTGTTGCCTAGATCTTTAAAGCAAACCAACACTTCGCTTACTACCAAACACCACCACCACAACACCTTTTGATGGCATCTTATCACATGAATCATGAAGCCCTAGTCTGGTATCAAAATGCCCTTAAGAGTGCATTGTTCAATACATGGGAGGCTTTTACCCGTGTCCTTCAAATACGCTTTGGCCCCACAGCATATGACGATCCTATGGAGGCGTTGACCCGCCTCAAGCAAACCTCAACAGTGTTGGCATACAAGGCTCAATTCGAGTCCCTCTCAATAGACTAAGAGGACTCCCGGAACACCACAAACTAGGTTGCTTTTTAAGCGGCTTAAAGATGAGATTCGCCTCCTTATTCGAATGCTCAGTCCATTTAACTTGAACGTAACTTTCAGCTTAGCAAAAATACAAGAGCAGTATCTACTTAGCTCTAGAAGTTCTTGGAAGTCTATAGGTAACGCACCTTGATTTTCAGCAAAGGGCAGTACAAGAAGCTTGGTGCAGCAGGGGGATGATACTAGGCCACAAAGGTCTTTTACCCCTATTAAGAAGGTGTCTTCATTGCAAATGGATGAAAAGCACAAGAAAGGCCTTTGCTACCACTGTGACGAGAGGTGGAATCCCCCACACATATGTAAACAGCCCAATATTTACTTACTCCAATGGGTGGATGATAAGGTGGAGGAAAAAGTGGATGAAGTGTTTTATGATTCAAAGGAAACAGAGGACACATTGGGCCCTAACTCAGATCTGGCACTAGAAATTTCCATACACTTTAAAGATGGCACTCCTAATACTAATACCATGAGTTTGGAAGGAAGCATAAGGACATTGCAGTGGTGGTTCTAGTTGAATCGGGAAGTACACACAACTTCCTAGATCCTTTCATTGTAAAAAGGGCTCGACTAAAAATGGATGAAGGGCAGCATCTCTCAGTTCGAGTTGCTAATGGACATATTATCAAAAGCACAGGTCTATGCAATAATGTGGAGCTGGCAGTGAAAGGTAATAAATTCTCTACTTTTTTTTTTTTTTGAACATTGGTGGTTGTGATGTTGTTATGGTTGTGCAATGGCTAAAAACCTTGTGGCCAATTATGTCGGACTTTTCAAAATTATTCATGGAATTTTCTTGGCTTGATAAAAGGATTTGTTTATAGGGATTACCCTTGAGTTCATCGTCTTTTAATGGGAGTACAAAACTGTTGTGGAATGAAATTGTTAAGGGGAGAGAGTTGTTGTTGCAATTAGTAACTGAAAACTGTGAAGAGCCTCTACAGCCTTTGGGGAAGGACTTGCAAGAGTTGTTAGAAGAGTTCTCAACTGTATTTGCAGAGCCTAAGGGGCTTCAACCCCCACGACTACATGACCACAGAATAGTCCTCAAGGATGGTGCACTACCCGTGTCTAATAGACCTTACCATTACCCCCACTACCAAAAATCAGAAATAGAGAAGTTAGTTTCAAACCTTTTAAAGTCAGGGGTTAAGGCCAAGTACAAGCCCTCTCTCCTCACCTGTATTATTGGTTTGCAAAGCTGATGGGAGTTGGCGTCTATGTGTGGACGATAGAGCCTTAAACCAACAAACGATAAAGGATAAATTTCATATACCGGTGATTGACGAACTGTTGGACAAGTTATTTGGGGTGGTGGTGTTCTCTAAGTTGGATTTACGATCTGGTTATCACCAGATTAGAGTAGTTCTTGGGGACGTGGCTAAAACAACTTTTTGTAGACATGAAGAACATTACGAATTTTTGGCAATGTCCTTCGGATTGACTAATGCCTCAGCCACCTTTCAAGGGTTAATGAATGATGTTTTAAACCTTTTTTTAGGAGGTTTGTTCTTGTATTTTCGATGATATACTGATTTATAGTAAGTCATGGGTAGACCACTTAGTTCATCTTAAGGCAGTACTTGAGGTGTTAACACGCAACCAACTATTTGCCAAACGCTCTAAGTGCAATTTTGGGGTAAATGAAGTCCATTATTTGGGCCACCTTATTTCTGTTGAGGGTGTGAAAACAGACAGTGCAAAAATCAGCTCTATGCTTGAGTGGCATGTGCCCAAAAATCTAAAATCATGGAAGGGATTCCTTGGGTTAACGAGTTATTACATAAAGTTTATCGAGAATTGTGGGGCTATTGCATCCCCTCTAATGGACCTTTTGAAAAAGAATGCTTTTAGTTGGTCTCTTGAAGCTACACTAGCCTTCCAACAACTTAAAGAGGCAGTCTCTAACCCCAGTTTTAAGGCTGCTTGATTTCTCTAGAAATTTTATGATTGAGTGTGATGCAAGTAGTGTGGGAATTGGTGCGATTTTAATGCAAGAAGGGAGACCAATTGCTTATATGAGTTAAGCATTGAAAGGGACGTCATATATGCTGTCAACCTACGAAAAAGAATTATTTGCTCTAGTTACTGTAGTACAATGTTGGCGTCCTTATTTGTTAGGCCAGTCTCTCATTGTTAAGAATGACCAACAAGCATTAAAATTCTTATTAGAGCAGAAAGTGGGTACGGTAGCACAACAAAAATGGATTACTAAACTAATGGGTTATGACTTCTTTATCGAATACAAAAAAGGTAGAAACAATAAAGTAGCAGATGCCCTATCTAGAAGGGATGAGGTGGAAACCATAATGGAAGGGTGTTTGGCTATGACAACCTTTCCAATGGCTGATTGGATTACTGAATTGAAACAGAGTTATTCAGCAGTTGTTGAGATGGTGGACTTATTGGATCATTTGAGCAACAATATATCAGTTCCTCTAAGGTATGCTACACAGCAGGGACTGATTTTAAAGAAGGTCAGGATTGTGTTAGTGCCGAGTTCCTCATCCACAAACAAGGTCCTGGACTACTTACATGTTGATCCCCAAGCGAGACATACATGTTACTTGAAAACCTACCAAAGGGCTAAGCGAGATTTTTTCTGGACAGGGATGAAAAAAGAAGTTAAGAAGAAGGTTCGAGAGTGTGATATTTGTCAGGTTAATAAGAGTGAAACAGTTGCCCCACCTGGCCTATTGCAACCCTTCCAATTCCTAGCCAAGCTTGGTCTGACATACCTTTAGATTTTATCAAAGGTCTACCTCTGTCCCAGGGCCTTAGTGTTATCTTAGTAGTAGTTGACCGCTACATCAAGTATGCTCATTTTTTGGTATTAACCCATCCTTACACTGCTCAAGGCGTGGCTTAGATTTTTATGGATAGTGTCTTCAAACTACATGGCCTTCCTAAATCTATAGTTTCATACCGAGACCACGTATTTTTAAGCTCTTTCTAGAATAACTTATTTACATTGCAGGATTCATCACTAAGTTTTAGCTCAGCCTACCACCCCCAGTCAGATGGGCAAACAGAGGCTCTCAACAAATGCCTACATACCTACCTATGTTGCTACACAGGGACCAAACAGAAGGAATGTAGTAAATGGCTCTCAATGGCCAAATGGAGCTACAGCAGCTCTTATCAGACATCCCCAAAAATCTCACCTTTCGAAGCTTTATATGGTTATCCCCCTTCTCGCCTACTCTCTTATGTGCCAGGAACTTCATGCACTGAAGTTGTGGACTAGTTTCTGCAATCAAGAGAAAAAATAAATGAATTATTGAAGGCCAACCTTGAGTGGGCTCAAAATAGAATGAATGTCTTTGCTAATCAAAGGAGGACTGAGAGGAAATTTGAAATTGGGGATTGAGTGTACTTACGTTTACAACCCAATCGCCAAAATTCAGTGATGAGACACCACAATTTGAAGTTGTCGCCCAAGTTTGTTTGGCCATTCCAAGTGCTGCAAAAGATTCGCTCTGTCGCATATCGTCTCCACTTGCCGCCCTTTTCCTAGATACACCCCATCTTTCATGTTTCGTGTTTGAAAAAGAAGTTAGGGGTTCAGATCCAACCATTGTCAATGCTCACCCATTGATAAAAATGGAGATCTCCAACCCAAGCTGGAGGTAGTGATAGATCGCCACATGAAGAAACTAGAGCACAGAGCAGTCACTGAAGTTCTTGTCAAATGGTATGGGGCACCAACAAAAGATAATAGTTGGGAAGTGTTGTGGAGGCTTCAGGAACTTGACCCACACTTTGGGGGCAAGGTTTTTTAAGCAAGAGGGAATGTTAGGGGCTCAAATCAAGAAAGATGAGTTCGCGTAAGTGACGTCTGGGCTACAGAGAAGATCAGAAGTGAGGGTTCAATGTTGGAAGGGTTTGTGTTAGGGATAATCAAGAAGTTGATGCGACGTCATTTATAGGCCAGGTCTAGACAGTGCTATTTCGAGGAATAAATAAAGTGTTGTGTTTTGGAGTCCAGTGGAGAATACGCTGCGTTTTGGGGACCCATTGGATTACACACACGGTTGTGCTTGCTTTTATGCTTTTGTTCTGTAGTGAGAATATAATTAGTTTGTTTTTTATTCTCTTTCTTGTAAGGTCTGACAAGTTAGTACTAAGGATGTAAAGGGGTCAGAGTAGTGGGCATCATTGAATATCTTGTATTTGGGATTTACATTTTTGGAGGTTGGGATCCTCGAACAATCCCGTGACTCTATGAAGAATTTATGAGTTTTACCTTTCATCAGAATCTTATACAGATATATACAATATACATTGAATTTTCATCTATTTCCTTTCTATTACATTGAGCATCATAACACCTTTAAACAATTTTGAACTTATCTCCTTCCTTCTTGATGGTCTTGGCCTAAATATGATTCCTTTCTCACCTCTGTCACTACCTGTGTTGATCCCATAACACTTGATGACCTTTATGCAGGGCACATGCTTACCCATTAACTTCGACTAGAAAATCAATATCAGTCTTCTATTGACCTTTCTATACATGGACCTAGTGTTGCATCGTGTAGCTAGTGCTAAGTGTGGTGGTCGATATGGTGACTTTCTTGGTTCTGGTGGTCATGGATCTAAGTCTCCTTTAAATCTTTCTTCTCGTGACTGTGGCAACAGTCATGGCCCATCTGGCACTGGCACTTCTAGCCCACATCTCGTTTTTCAAGTGTGCAACAAGGCTGGTCACATAGCCCTCCATTGCTACCCTCGGTGTGATGACTCATATCATAGTATTGATTGCTCATCTTCAATGCAAGCATATTATTCTGGTTCCTCATAGCCATCTAATTGTGTTTGGTAACGAACTCTGGTGAAACACATCATCTCACTCTTGATTTAGCCAGCCTCAATTTTAAATTTGAGGAATATGGTAGTTCTGATCATATTCGCATTTGTAATGACAATGGTTTGTCTATTAAATACCATGGGACTTCTCATTTTTCTGCTCATTTTTCTTTCCTTTAACATAATGTCCTTCACATCCCACATATTACTAAAAACTTAAATTTCTGTCCAAAAAATTTGTTGCAGCTACAAACACCTCTTTGAATTTCACCCAACTTTTTTTTTTTTTTTTTTTTGGGAAGGATTGACAAAGTCTTCATCCTCATCATGTCTAGCATGTTTGATTTCTAAGAATCAACTTCCATTTCACATCGATGTAATCATGCTTCCGCACCCCTAGAATTAAGTTACACTAGTAGTGTTTAGGGGCCCTAATCACCTATTACTTCTAAAAATGGTTTTCGTTATTATGTTATATTTTTTTATTTTTATAGTCAATATACTACTTGGTTTTATCCTATTACTTGCAAAAGTGATGTAATTACTGTCTCTCACAAATTTCAACCCTATGTCGAATGATTTTTCAATTGCCTCTGATCACACATATTAATTGCCTGTGATGCTTGTGTGATCACAGGTAATTGAAGTAAGTTTCTGGTTATATTTAAGTGAGTTTCTTTAAGACCATAGAGGAGTTATGTAATTTGAGTTGGGCAAATAATTACATTTGTATATATGACATCTACAGTATTTGTAGATTCATATATCACTTGTATGATGCATCAAGGGCCAGGGGATAATATATTGACCATTATATTTGTGATTTAAGTTTGAAAGCCTAAAAATGATTGTATAGCGGATAATTAAGAAAAAAATGTTGCTGCATCCTTTCTAGGTTCTGCTCCTGCGTAAAGGCCAACATTCTGTCCTAGCACAGGAACTACTATGCAGTATTATCTGTAGGATTAGTGAGGGAATATATGTAGGTACAATGGAGTAAGATTTAGACAATCTTTACAAGAAGTTATCTTTAACAGAACAAGAGGATGAGGAAATATTGGTGGATGCAGGAAAGTTGGATGATGCAGTTATTCGAGGGGGTAAACGTTTGATTTTAAAATTGTTGACAGATAGGCATTATAACAGAGAAGCCTTTAAAGCAACGACGACGAGGAAAGTGTGGAGACCTACAAAACGTATAAGATTCAGAGATCTCAATTCTATTTTCATGTTGATAGAATTTGATGATATTCGGGACAAAGATAAAGTGCTTCAAGATGGACCATGGTCTTTTGATAAACACTTGGTGTTGAATACAGAAGTGGAGGGTTGTCAATAGGTTCACCAAATTCAAATCACAAAGGCATTGTTCTGGATCTGGCTTCGTGATTTACCACTTATTACACGTAATGAATACATGGAAATTTTGATTGGGAAAGTGGTGGGTGAAGTGGTAGAGGTGGATTTAGACGAGGGAGAGATGGAATGGGGGGAATTCATGCGAGTGAGGATAAAGCTGGATATCACGAAACCTCTTCTTCGAGGAACTAAGATCAATATTGGAAAGGGGGAGCCTGTATCGGTATGGTTCTCTTACGAATGCTTACTAAACTTGTGTTATTGCTATGGACGATCGGGCCATAGCCACAAAGATTGTGTTCTTTGGAAAATGTGTCCAAACAAATTCGTAGATGGATTACCGTATGGTCAGTGGATGAGAGTTGCTCCTTTTAGTGGTCGGGGATGTTTTTTGCGTGATCAGAAGATGAGACCGAAGTTTTCTGATTTGATGGTCACTCTAGTGAAGGAAAATAGACAGTCATCTAGTTCAGCAATGATTGGCGAGAAATCCGCAAAAGATTCTCAAAGAGCAAATTCAGAGGAGGTGAGATCTTCGGAGTTTATCCAAACAGGTACAAAACTGCCTAAAGAATGGGAGGAAAACACATAGGAGATGTGTACGTTAAAAGGAGGAGATAGTGGGGAAACGGAAGAAAAGGGTTTTCAAACTTCAGTTGAGGATGTAACGATTACGAGGAGGAATAAGGGGATTGAGGAGAATGATTCATGTGGGCCGGCCTGAACAAGGGGCTTTACAAATGGGCTCTGACATGGGTGTCTCAAGTGAATGGGTTGAAGGCTCTAATATTTTTGGGATGGAAATGATAGAGTCGGAGCAGGTGAGTAACAGGCCCGAGAGGCTATTAAAGCTCGATGTTTCCATGGGTAGAAAATGGAAGAGGATTTTGCAAGTAAGCAACGGCTCTCAAAAAAGGCCATTGAAGGCTCAATTGAAACCAGTTCTGAAGAGATGAAAGGAGCTGGGGGAGGGTGAGGAAGATCAAATGAGAGCATCAAAGAGGGTTGTTTCAAGGTAGAGGCATCAGGAAGAGGATGAAATTTTTTCCAATGATTTGGTATCAACGGTGGCTGACTCTCAGCCCCACCGGGAGCCATGAAACTCCTCAATTGGAATGCCCGTGGACTTGGGAACCCACGGGCCATATGGATTCTTCATTATTTAGTGAAGAAATAAGAGCCCAGTATCTTGTTTCTGCAAGAGACTAGATTGCATGTTCATGACTTTGAGAAATGTAAGTATTTGTTGGGTTTTACAAATTGTCTTGTTGTTGATTGTGTGGGTAGGAGTGGGGTATTGCAATGTTGTGGGCTGAGGAAGTAAATTTGACTGTTTTGAAATATTCCAAATCTCATATTGATGCTTGCATTAAGGGAGTTGAGGGTACATGGTATGTTACGGAGGTGTATGGGCATCCAGAAACAAGTCTTAGACATGAAACTTGGGAGGTGATGAGATCTTGTTTTAGGAGGGTGGGGGAAGCATGGTTAGTGTTTGGGGATTTTAATGAGATACTAGATCAAGATGAAAAAAAAAATGGGAGGAGACTAAGGCTCGAAAGGCATATAGCTGATTTTAAAAATGTACTTATTGATTGTGTTTTGAAGGATATGGGCTTTAGTGGACCACAATTTACCTAGTGTAACAGAAGGAGGGAAGGTTGTCGTATTAGTGAAAGCCTTGACAGATTTTTGGCTAATTCTCAATGGAAAGAACAATTTCCACATGCTAGAGTAACTCATTGGGGTAGTGGCTTACTCGGACCACTTACCAATTTGGCTTGAAACAAAAGTAAGATTGGTGGAGAAGAGGAAAGAAAAACTGTTTAAATTCGAGACAATGTGGATTGGTGAGAAGTGTTGTGATGATATTGTTGCAGGTACTTGGAGGAGGGGAATTGAGACCTATAGTTTTCATAAAGTGATGGATTTGATTTCTAAGTGTAGTAAAACATTGACAGTATGGAACCATGTGAAGTTTAGGAATGTTTATAAGCAATTACAAAGGGCAAGACAGAATTTGAAGCTCGTACAAGACACAGATCATGTGTATGATAATAAAGAAAGTCATGAAGAAGATAGAGAATAAGTGCATAAGTGGTTAGAGAAGGAAGAGGTGATGTAGAGACATAGACCAAAGGCCCTTTCGCTCAAAGAGGGGGGGGGGGGACTAGAATACAAAATTTTTTCAAAAGAAACCCTCACATAGAAGAAAGAAGAATACAATTCTGAGGTTAAAAGATGAGTCAGGTAGCTGGCGGGAGGGGGATGCTCGTTATTTTTTTATTAAGGAGTATTTCAAGAATTTTTTTACTGCTTCCAGTGAGAGGGACAATATGGATTTTTTGAATATTTTAAATGGCAAAGTCACTCCTGCTATGAATGAAACTCTTGCAATGGCTTATACTCAACAGGAGGTTAGTGCTGCTCTGAAGGAAATGCATCCCTCACAGGCACCAGGTCCAGAAGGTATGGCACCCTTATTCTTTCAGAAATATTGAGATGTGGTGGGAAGATCAATTACAAAAGCAGTTCTCAAGGCCCTCAACACAGGTGAGTTTCCAACTGCTTTAAACCATACATTCATCACTCTGATTCCAAAAAGAAAAGATCCTGCTCACATGGTTGACTATCAACCTATAAGTCTAGGTAATGTTATGTATAAACTAGTCTCAAAAGTCATTGCAAATCGATTGAAAAGGGTTCTACCTAAAATCATTTCTAATACACAGAGTGCTTTTGTCCCTGGTCGGTTAATTAGTGATAATATTCTGGTTGCATAAGAAATTATCCACTATTTAAAATAGAAGAATGGGGAAAAAAGGGTTATATGTCCATCAAATTGGGCATGAGTAAGGCATACGATCGTATTGAGTGGCAATTCTTGAAAGAAGTGATGAGGTCAATGGGATTTGAAAATAAACTAGTTGGCATGATCATGTTTTGTGTGTCTAATGTATCTTTCTCAGTATTGATTAATGGTGATCCTATTGGTCCAATTATTCCTAGTAGGGGGCTTAGACAAGGGGATCGTCTATTCCCTTATCTATTTCTGCTTTGTACTGAGGGTTTGACTTCCTTGTTAAAAGCTACTGAGTTGGATAACACTGTGCCAGGTATTAGAATTTGTAGAGGGACCCCTCAAGTGAACCACATGTTGTTTGCTGATGATAGTGTAGTGTTTTGTAAAGCATATATACATACCAGCAACAATTTACAGACTTTGCCCAATAATTATGAGAAGGTTTCGGGCCAGAAGATCAACATGAGTAAAACCTCTATGGTGTTTAGCTCGAATGTGAGTTCAAAGATGCAGAGTTAGATCCTTCAGATGTGGGGAGTTGAGAGGGTATAGCAATATGAAAAATATTTAGGGTTGCCACCAATGGTTGGAAGATCCAAAACTCAGGCCTTTGCTGAGATTAAAAACAAAGTGTGGCAAAAGCTTCAAAGTTGGAAAGAGCAACTGTTATCATAGAGGGTAGGGAAGTGCTAATTAAAGCAGTAGCACTTTCTGTACCAACCTATGCAATGAGCTGTTTTCTGTTGCCAAAGGTGTTATGCTCAAAGATAGAGTCTATGATGGCTAGGTTTTGGTGGGGTCAGAAGAAGAATGAGGAAAGATCCAAAGCATAAGGGGCTTGGTTTTAAAGATCTAAGAAGTTTTAATCTTGCCTTGCTAGCAAAACAAGGTTGGAGAATCTTGCATGAGGGTTCTCTGTGTCATAAAATTTGTACGGCTCGATATTTCCCCAAAGGTCAATTCTTTGATGTTGGGTTGGGGTATAACCCCTCCTATGCTTGGATAGGTTTATGGGAAGCAAAGAGATGGTTGATTCAAGGTTGTAGATAGAGGATAGGGGATGGATAGAGGGCAAAAATATGGAAGGACTACTAGATCCCGAGGCATCAAGCTCTCTGTACAGAAATGTCTATGAGTAGTGAAGAACAATGGGAAGAAACAGTGGATAGCCTAATTGATAAAGATACAAACTGGTGGAAAGTAGATAAAGTCAGTGCTCTATTCAATCCAAATGTTGCAGCTGAAGTCTTGAAGCTTATCATCTGTCCTGGCAACCATTCTAATAAGTGGATATAAGGTTATGAAAAAAGTGGAAAATTTGCTGTGAGAAGTATGTACAGACTGATCAGAGAAAGATTACATGGTCAAGAAGGGGAGTGTTCTAATACTAAGCAGAAGCAGGCTTTATGGAAGTCTATCTAGAGGATGAATGTGCCAAACAAGATTAAAGTCTTTGCATAAAGATTATGTAAGGAGAGTCTTCCAACTCAACATAATCTAAACAAGAAGAATGCCAGTACATAGGGGGTCTGTTGTTTCTGTAAAAGTGTATTGGAAGACTTGCCGCATGCCATATTGCATTGCCAATCTATTAAGAAGTATTGGAAAGAATTTTTGCCCATGATGGAAAATCTGGAACCACACCCATCCATGATAGAGGCTGTAATGAAATTGAAAACAAGAGGAAGTATGGAAGATTTGGCAGTGTTTTTCTTAATGGCTTGGGGTGTTTGGTTCAGGAGAAATAAGATGGTTCACGACAAAGATAATATGGAGCCTAGACAAGTCATCGAGCATGCATTGTCATTACAGAGGAGCTTTGTAGTTTGTAAGGACCTACCTATTACGAAGACTAGGGACTATTTCATATGGCAACCTCCACCTACTGGAGCCTTGAAATTAAATGTGGATGGTGCTATGTTTGGTGATCCACACAAAACAGGTGTTGGGGTGGTGCTTCGAGATGAGAAGGGTGACATTGTTGTGGCAGCAAGTATGTTGGAACCTGCTGTAGCTGAGCCTGAATCCATAGAATTACTTGCTATATTTTGGGGCATGCAATTATGTGCAACAATGGGGATCAACAGACTCATGGTGGAAAGTGATTGTTTACTCATGGTGAGGGAACTGCAAGCTAAATAGGATTCAGATGCTATGTATGGTATTCTACTGCGTGAAGTCAGAAAGAGTAATGTTATTTGAAGATTGCTCTATTCAACATGTAAGCCGATTGGATAATGAGGTTGCTCATAGGTTTGCTTGTAATGTTGAAAGTTTAATGATGTGGTGGGATTGTATTCCAAACTTTATTTCTCAAGCTGTATGGCTTAATAAATGTCTGTAATAATTTTTTTAATATGAATGATAGTTTTTGTTATAAAAAAAAAAATAAAAAATGGAAAGCCTAATTAGAGTTCAGTTACATCTTCTTTTTTTAATTATTAATTAACATTTTCCAACATATATTTCAATTTAGTTATTCTGCTACATTATTTTGACCAATGTCTTACATTAGCTTTTAAAGTAAAAATAAAAAATAAAAAATAAGTTAAATGTCTGTCTCATCCTCAAACTTGAGACACATTCACAGTAAATTCTCTAGATCGCATAAGTATGCTGGGATCATACACTCTAACTTCTTCTATGATTAATCAATTTTAGTATACTAAATTGAACGAAAGGCCAAGTAGTATAGCCTTGGCATGATACACATGCATGATGCACACGCGCGCGCACACAAATACTTTCCTCTACCTGAGAACTTAATGGGAAGTACTCATGATCTTATTAGCACGTATCAACTTCTGCAAAATTACAAGAATGGTTAAAGGAAGTTTCCAAACCCTCTAGCTTTTCTCATACATACATATATATAAATAAATAGCGTAGCTATCATTCGATCTATATATAATGGGTTCTTTGGGTCTACCCCGGCCCATCAGACAGGGAAAATATGGAATATTTACAATGTAGAAACAAATTTCACATTTGAACTCGGTCTCTTCGTTATTTCGTTATCTGGGTGACTCCTTTATTGCTTTATTCTATTCTAGATTCGAGCTTTTCTCTTCAGTATTATAGAATAGATATGTGTTTATCCCCCGAGAGAGAGAGAGAGAGAGAGAGAGAGAGAGAGAGTGCATGCTTTTTTTTCTTTCATGGGTCGACGTACATGCATGAGAAAAGCTAAAAAAACATTGGGGCAAGGGCAGCTTCATAGTAGTTTCTGAAGGGAATAAAGATTGTGAGAACACTAGACAAGAATAAACTTTATGGTTTGAAATGACAAACATCTCCTACCTCCATCACTACAAGAAAAATAGATATTTGTGACTTTTTTTGCGACGAAAATTATTATTTACGACGAAAACAGACTCATTTTAACTAAAAATAATCATTTCGCTATAAATAAATAGTCGCAAATAAGTAATTTTCGATGGAAATTGGTTAATTTCAGATCCTGTCATCAATAATATCATATATATATATATATTTACTGTCCGTGAATTGCTCCATCATTACGATATAACTGTTAAATATTTTAACATAAATGTTAATAATTGGATATTCAATTTTCTATGATCCATGATAATAAAATAATAACAGTTAAAAGACTTACATTTCTCCATCTCAGTTAGATAGAGAATCTGACCCGAGTATGAGAGAATGATCACCCTAACAACTTTACCTCCAAGTGTATCTCGATGGCTAGAGGCACAATAATATTGTAGGTGAGAACCCTTAACCCCTCAATGTTATTTATAGACTTCTGGTCATTATGAAATCTAGAGACATTCATGTCTCACTATGACAAAAATAGAGTTATTCATGTCTCACTATGACTTATTAATTAAGTGATAATATTTGAACTAGTTTAAATCTATTAGGATATGGGTGTGTGGGACATAGAGTTTTAATAAAACTCTTACATTCTTCCACTTGGCCAACATACCCATAAAATAACTTTTTTCCATTCATGAGTTTATTATAGGAAATTAACCATATTGCGCACGTTCATTTACAGAAAACTTTCTTAACTCAAAATGCATTACATGAGTTCCGTAATATCAATGTTAAATCAGCTACCGATATAAGTCATGGCGGTTCTCTGTTATATAACAACCAAAGTTTCTTCCATGTACCACAACACTAGTAATTTAATTTAACATAATCTTTAATTTGGACAATTAAGGCTAATGTTGTAGTGTCTTGGGTTCCAATTCATGTCTATTTTAGACATTATCTTGTCATCTTTCATTCACACCATTTAATATACATATAAAGTGGACAAACAAGAAAATAGAAACAACCAAAATAGATATATTTCGATGTCTAGTAACAAAATACTAAGCATATCAATAATCTCTTTAACATATTCACATCATGGATAAAGATAAAAGACCCATCTTTTCAACAATTAGTTCTTTAAAATATAATCATTAACGCAATATGGATATAGACATATTTGTTTCTGTACTTTCTTCTTAACACTTGGGCATTTAAAATTTTATTAAATATTCATCATTCGGAGAAAAATACTCTGAAGAATTCTTGTCATACATTCTTAGCAGCTTGGTTATAAAGTTGACAATTCTAAGTCCTAAGATAAATTTTTTCAATCATATACCACACACTATGGGCTCAAAGCATACCACAAACTCAACATCTATTGCACGTGAAATAATAAGAGATTTGTTTCATAATTTTTCATAAAATAATTGTACTAGATAGCAAAATACATAATCATAACAGTATTTTCTATCATTAGAGCAATTCCATAAAATAGAGTTTGAATATCCAGTTACCTTAAGAGTATCAATTTAAAGGCAACAATATAGTCCTTAATTTCTTGCAAATAAATTTGCACTCTTTTCATAGCTTTTAGGTCAAACATCCTTAGGTTACTTTGGCAACAACCAAGAATGTCAATTGTAAAATTGATATTCAGTTGTATACAAGTTTGTGCAACCATCAAATTCCTTATAACCATCATATGCAAAATTTCTTTAACAACATAATCAATTTGAGAACAATTCTTCTATATACAACCGCCGACGCAGAACCACTAACGTGGCACCGCTGATATTTTATTAAAAAAAAAAAAAGAGGAAAACAAATGAAATATGCGAAAGGGAGGGAAACTAAAACAAAAAGAAGCCAAAGCCCCTTGCTCGAGCTGAACCTAGAGACCTATCCTCGGAACGATTCTGTCTGTGGTCGCCACCGTGGACTGAAGAACTGGTTGTTGTGGGCGCCGTTCATCACACATTCAGGATCTGAGCCGCCATCGACGTCGGTCTGCTCTTGATTTCTAGGTCTGCTTCTTCCACTACCACGTTGAGTATTTCTTTCTCTTCTTTTAGATTTTATTTTCTGTTGTTCTTCACACATTCTCATGTATATGTCTTTTACTGGTGAGTATGTTCCTTTTGGATTCATGTACCTACTCTTTTGTTTGAGTTTCTCCTGACAAATAAAATACTTTTCGGTTGTTGCACTTTTTGTTTGCTAAAATGCTTATGCTTATAAAAAGTAAAACCATTTTAGACCTTGAATGGTTCTTGAAAATACAAGTCACAAGAATTACTTTAGAAACCGCTGGTCACTCATTCGAACAAGTCCAAAAAGATATTGATAGGGATCGATACATGTCCCCTATAGCAGCAGTTGAATATGGAATAATTGATTGAGTTATCGATAGGGATAGCATCAGTCCTCTAATGCCTGTGCCAGAAAGGGTGAAATCAAGACTAAATTATGAGGAAATTAGTAAAGATCCAATGAAGTTCTTGACACCTAATGTTCAGCCAGATGATGAGATATACTAGCTTTCGGTATATGTTACAGTTATAATACTCTGACAACTATTCTTTTTAAGTGCTATTTGTCTAAAACTTCATGTTTAAGTTTGTGTTCTTTACAGTTAGATTCTGCCACTTTAATGTGAGAGTGTTGTCGATTTTCAAACTATTTTGAGTGATTTGCTTTAGTTTTTGACCATGTAAAAAATCCTCAGAAATAACTCTTGAGGTTTTTTGGTTTGGGGACTTCGCTCCCATGCGACTTGCCTTGGTAACCGCTGCTTTTTTGGGTAAATTTTACTGGATGAGATTGTAGTGGTAGGTGTGAATTTACAAGAGAGAAATAGGGTGGTAGGGTCCACTTGTCTGAGTAGATGATCCAGGGCAGACTAGTTCTTCAGTTTTCTTATTAATGGGCTGTCTGGTTCTTCAGTTGGTAAGCAAATGATGTTCCAAGTCTGGACCTTAGGTTTGCTAATGTTGACATTTAGTTTTGGTTGGGTGATGGCTACTTGAGACACCAATTAATAATAGTAATACTGTAAAATAAACCTTTGTGCCATCCTTTTTTTCTTTTTCTTTATGAAGAATTCTATTCTAAATTTGTTTATTGACCCATAATATAACTAATATTACAAGCACAAGTGATGTGGTCTTACAATATCAGAACATTTTTTTTAAGTATATCTTCTCTCCATTATTGCTTAGCTCGATGGAAGATTTTGATGTAGTTTTCACAATTGTTGAACTATCTCTATCTAAGTCCTATTAATTTATTTTTAGATCGAACATTCTCATGTGCTATAAATAATTGGCCCTCAAAAAGGGTAAAGGAGGAGAATCTAAGGATACATTAGAAACCCAGCTAGTTCCATTATTATCTATATACTAAATTTAGGGGAGGTAAAAGGATTTGCTACTTTTAACGAGACAAGCCATTTGGTTATATATGCCCTTTCTTGGAAATGAAAGAGAAATAGGTGGGAAAGCACGCTATCTAGTTCTATGTTTTTGTATCACATGTGTCTGATTTGTATCTATAGTCTTTGTTTTGGGTTATTGTGGCCCAAAATTGTTATATTTTGGTGTTACATAGATTTTAATGTGGGAAATTATATAATATTGCTATTGACAAGCTACATTTGTCTCCCTCTCAACATGGAAAAAGGAAAAGAACATCCATCTACCCTAAAACCATCTAGTTCAAATCCTCCATCCGTGATATATTATTTTATTTAATATATCAATAACATTAGATTCGGGATTAGTTGATATTTATTTTCAAAATACATCAATAATTTTTCCAATAACATTTTAGGACATACTATCAACTTCTCCAAACATCCCAATGCACAGTTACTATGGACCAGTGCCTGCGTGGTCACTGACTTTTCTGTCATATCTCGCTGCCAACCAATATCCAGACAACCTACAGGTGGTGAGAGACTACTTTTTTGTTTAATTTTTTTTGTTTGGAAAGTCCGCTAGCTTTAGTTTCTTTAAACATGCTAACCATTGATTCTTGAAGTTAGTTTTGAAAGTAGCCGTTTTGGCACTTGGTTTTGGGTTTTATTGAGGTTCGTACGTGACTCTAAGATCATGTTTGAGTTTGTTACAACTACATGTGCTAGTTATTCGCTACAAGTGAGACTTTTAATATACTTCAATTAGTACTACTTCTAATCTTTCAAAAGAGGTTTTAGTTTATGCTCCACCAAGAGTACTTATATTATGAAATATTCAATTTGTCAAAAATATTCAATTTGTCAAAAATATTTACAAAAAATCTACTTACAACTGGTTATATATAGAAGAATTGAAATATTTATCACTTGGAACGACAGTCTAATTTGGCTTTGGCTTAACAGGAATTATGGAAACTGATGCTATCATTCTAGGTGTTACAAGCAGTTTTTAGGATCAAAATATGCATCAACACGTTCAAGAATAATGGCTATGTATATGACTTGTATTATGAGGTATATAGGTTAGGATTTCATCAACTTCTTGTCTGTTATGTTCTATTAATGAATGTAAGTTGGTGAAAAAAATAAGAGTATTGCTATATACAAGCAAGTTTGAGTACTAATCTGCATACTAATGTTGTTGCCTTCATATTCTAAATTCAAATTAGCACTGTTTTCAATAAAATCTACTTTCTGATTAATCATATTGAATGGGTGCACATATTAGTGTGCAGAATCGCTTACAATTAGATTTTTCCAAAAAATAATGTACAAGTTTTTGAAAACATAAATATAATTTTACATAGGTGAGGCTTTCGGCTTCGTAGTGCTGTTAGGTTCCAATTGTATCCATAAACTAGGCTTTTTTGTTACTAATTCTAGAGGGGTGGGTGTCATGTGAATTACCCATGGATTCACCTCATTGCTATCTCTGATTACATGGCTGAGTGTGGTGAAGTCTGCATTTTTCAGTGTTTGGGTTTTGACCTTTCTGCTGGAATAGAACTCACTGTAGGGCATCATAAACCTGTGTAACCAGGTATTGTTCCTTTTTTTTTTTTCTAAAAAAAAAAGGGGCGGTAGCCACCCACATAGCAGCCCCGTCCCAAGTTTATTAAAAAGCCCTCACATGTGGCGGAGGAATACCGTGGTAACATTCAATACATCAAAAACATTCCAAACAAAGAACAAACTCAATCGAACCATTAACAAAGACCATAAAAATCTAAACATGTAAGACCCAGCCCATTTTCAGGCCCAGGCCCGTGGAACACCTCCCGTTTTCGACGTCGCTTAGAATCCCGTCCACTTTCTCATTTCATGCATGCCGTTCAGCCTCTTCCCTCTAGGTTTTTCTTCTCTTTACCTCTTATAGCTTACTATATTTATTTGTGTGTTATCCTTTTGACCTAGTTTCAGTACCACTACATTATCTTCATGCTTGCAGCCGCTCAACTGCTTGTGCCTCCACTACTCACCGTGAACCTCAACCAGCCCGTAACACGCTCACACCTACCAGCACTCCCCCGTAAGCTTCAAACTAGTGATCTGCCACCGTCTAGCTGAGACGCGTTCCGTAGCCACACCAAGCGAAACCACGCCGGCTTCTAGGTCGTTCGGAGTCCATCACACCAGCCACACGCCGCCTCGGTCTCACGGTGCTGAAGCTCCGAAATACTCTGTTTTTATTGTCAAAAACAGAGCTTTGTCCAAGCCGCGGTGATCACCCTCCATCGTGAACTCCTCCGTGCCGTGCCTCCGCAGAAACCACCGGCGAGGTCATTCCTCCACCCAGGTCCGCCTCACGCTGCCTCATCCCACGCTAGGAGCCACTCCACGCCGCCGTGTATATCCCCACCCTCCGTAAGTGCTTCCGCCGCACTGTGTGAAGTGAGTTTTCTGTTTCTCGTGTACTTACATATATATATATATGCATGAATGTATACGAAAATTTATTTGTTTTCTTCTGGTGTAAATATATATATATATATATATTTGTACATATATATATACGGATTTTCTGGTGTAAATATATGTAGATATATATATATATACGGATGTATATGTAAAATCATATTAAATTAATAGTAGGAAATAATAACGTTTTGTTTTATTTTATTTTATTTTATTTTCTGTTCTCTTAGTGCGCCTCCAAAGTAGTGTTGGGGTGTTAGCTTAATTAAGTTAGGTTATGTAATTCGGATTTGAAATCATGAGTATGATACGTGGATTGTAAAGTGTGTTTTATTTAGGCGTAGATGCATGAATTTATTATAGTTATGTTACTTTGTATTGTAAATTATAGAATAAAATAAAATGTTTAGTCGAAGTCGGATATTGATGAGTTTAGAAAGTGATGCTGGTATGTTGAGAATAATGAGAATTTTGAGTTTGAGGAATTAAAAATGGACTATTTTAGAAGCGGTAGGCTTGAATATCAAAATACGAGATTAATTGGAGACTTATGGAAATTTACGTGATTATCTTGTAGGTGACGAATAAATTTTCTTAGTTCGGCATTTCTGAGGAAATATTTCGAAAAGCTAAGAAGTCCAGGTAAGCGGGGTTCCTATGCTGGGTTTTATACAAGCTAATAAGACTGAGGTTGATTTTATGAAAACTTGCATAATTTGTGTTGTGTTGGGAACTTATGAAAACAAAGATCAACCTCGGTCACTTATCTGCATTATTCATGAAATCTGTGTGAAAAAGGAAAAATATTTTCTGACATGCATTGTGTAGACATGAGCAATATTTGACATGTTTCTGAAATATACAGAGGAGCGAATATGATATCAATGAAATTTTTATGCATGTGATATGAAATGATATGGATCTGTTTTTGATCAAATAGAAATGATATGAATATGTTTCGCACGTGTTTTGATATGATATGGATATGATAAAACTTTGGCATACTTATCTGTTCTGAATATGGTTCTGATATGATGATACTGTTCACGTGATATGGTTGGTACCACCATGATATGATATGAGTGCACCCACTTTGGAAACAAAGTGGTCTTTTTACGTGTTCTTTCCTGTGTGCACACTCGGGGCTCCGAGATTGAAAAAGGGGAAGTTCACTACATGATACTGCCTGGTTTGGCCACCGGGGATAGCACAACCCTACCACGGGGGTTAAACATGGTATATGATATGACATGATAAGATTGAGATGTTCAGTTATGTTATGCCAAAGCGTTTTTGAATATGAAATAGATCCTCAAATATGAATTGTTGACATGAGTATGAAATGTTTGAAAAGTCGCTCTGATTTTCTGATAACACGTTTTCTGAGATCTGCATATAAAAATAAAATATTTTATTTCGGCATATTGAACTTTCTGAAAAGGCTCATGTTTACATGCTAGTATATGTTCTCTGCTTACTGAGTTGTTGATAACTCACCCCCCTTATCTTCATATATTTTCAGATGATATTGATTTCCCAGCTGGGGGTCGGGAATAGAATTGAAGCTGGCTAGATATGGATGGAAGGATTGGGTACTCTAGAGTACCATTGTTAGTAGATGGATTTAACTTGAGCATTTGAAGTACTTTACGTTGTTTGAACCTATTGATACCTAAAGGTGTATTGTTATATTTTTGAGGTTATTGGGAGATTGTGGACCCCTTTTGGTTTATGTTTTGTAATGATAACTTATGGAGTTTTGTTATGGCTATTTGGAAAAATATGAATTGTGTGCTAAACATGAAGTCCTTGGAGTTTTAAGTGCTGGAAGAGACAGGTTTGTTAGTGACATGAGTTAACTCTCCGGACCCTCGGGTACGGGGCGTTACAGTTGGTATCAGAGCCAGGTTTGAGGTTCTGCAGACTATAGAGCGTAAGATCATGGAGTATAGATAGGCTTTAAGAAATCATTTTCAGATTGGATGTGATGGTGGAGTGGGTTATGAGGAAGAATATCATAGGTATTCGAGGTCTTAAATTTTACGAACTTTAGGAATGACTTTGATGTGTAGGATTTTGTAGGTCTATGAGTGGAATTCATGTTGTTTGTGGTTTGGTTTGATTTTGGAGACTTTTATTAAATAGATTTGATGGCGTTAAAGTTTTAGACTTTGGAGTTTAATCATTACTACTGTTGCGCGTACTTCTTTTCTCTTTATTACAGGATGCCACCTCGTCGTCGCGAACGAAGTATGTCGGACTTGAACGTGAACGAGAATGAAAGGGGAGCAAACCCGAGTGCTTCTGAAGTACTACGAGCAGCAGCTCATCAGTTAATAGACGATCTCGCGCAAAATCCCGTAGGTCGCCAACGCAACTCTAATGAAGGAGGTGGTAACATAGAACAGTTCAATCGGATGCACCCCCCTTCATTTGATGGCAAAGGCGAACCCACCTTAGCTGAAGATTGGGTGCAAGATATTGAGGAAATATTGCGGGTGTTAACCTGCACAGATGAACAAAAGGTGGCATATGCAACTTTCAAACTGACCGGTGAGGCAAAAAGATGGTGGATCTCAGAAAGAACTATCCGAGAAGCAGGGGGAACAGAAATAGTCAGTTGGCCACATTTTAAGCAGATTTTTCTTGAGCGATTTTTTCCAAGCTCGGCTCGAGAGGACAAGGCAATGGAATTTGCCACTCTGGTGCAGGGATCCATGACGGTGCACCAATATGCAGCTAGATTCATTGAATTATCTCGTTTTGCTGCGTATCTGATTCCTGACGAAGAAAAGAAAGCGCGTAAATTCGAACAAGGGCTGAATGAAAAACTTTATGAGCGAGTAGTGGGCTTCCAGATTCGAAATTTCTCAGAATTGGTAGATAAGGCCACAGTTTTTGAGCGAAGCCTTCAAAGGAGCGCTGCATTGCACGATCAGAAGAAGAGGACTATTTCTTCGGGGCCTCATTTTGGTATGGACCAAGGAGCGTGGAAAAAGAGAAATGAAGGTAGTAGCTCAGGAAAAAGAATGGTTCAGGGCACCCATCAAGCGTATCAATGTAGAACTTGCAACCGAGTGCATACTGGAGTATGCAGGAAGGAAGCGGGACTATGCTACCGTTGTGGCAGATCGGGCCATTATCTCAGGGACTGCCCTCTACGATTGGATAACAGCAGGCCCCCACCACCACCTAGAACAGAAGGGACAGCGCGAGGCAACATGCAGCATACTACTGCACCTGCAAGGGTTTTTGCTCTGACACCTGGAGAGGCGGAGGATAGGAATGATGTGATCACGGGTATGACTTCTTGGTTATGTTTTTAAGATATTGATTTGTGGATTACGATTAAGACTTAAAAATTTTAGTTCATGAATGATGTTGATTATGACCACAGGTACTATTTCTTTGTTTTCTAAAAATGCCACTGTACTATTTGATTCGGGAGCGACACATTCGTTTGTTTCCATGACCTATGCTCGATTTTGCACCTTAGAAACTGAAGAGTTAAAGTCCAAGTTGGTGGTTGCGACCCCAACAGGAAATTCGGTAGTCTGTGACAAGTTCCTACCAGGGTGTCCTTTATTGATTGAGGGAAGATTGATGCCAGCAGATTTGATAGTGTTTAACATGTTTGGGTTTGATGTAATCTTGGGTATGGATTGGCTGGCTTGCTACCACGCCAGCATAGACTGTTTTAAAAAGGAAGTGATATTTAGGCCCCCAAAAGAAAGTGAATTTCGATTCTCAGGTTCAAAAGTGAGGATGCATCCACCCATCATATCTGCCGTTCAAGTTGGGAAATTGTTACGAGATGGTTGTCAGGGATTCTTAACCTGCGTGGTAGAAGTACCAAAAGAGGAGTTGAACTTAGAGCAGATACCTGTGGTGAGAGAATATCCAGAGGTTTTCCCAGAAGATTTACCTGGACTCCTGCCCGAGCGGGAAGTGGAGTTTACTATTGAACTAGCTCCAGGCACGGCACCCCTTTCAAAAGCACCTTATCGAATGGCACCGTCGGAGTTAGTGGAACTCAAGGAACAATTGCAAGACCTGTTGGATAAGGGTTTTATCAGGCCCAGTGTATCACCTTGGGGAGCTCCAGTCCTCTTTGTGAAGAAGAAGGATGGATCGATGAGGATGTGTATTGACTACAGGGAACTCAATCGTGTGACCATAAAGAATAAGTACCCGCTACCCCGTATAGATGATCTGTTTGATCAGCTCCAGGGCGCTCAGGTATTTTCAAAGATTGATCTTCGATCGGGTTACCATCAATTGAAGATCAGAGCAGAGGACGTAGCTAAGACGGCGTTTAGGACTCGTTATGGCCATTATGAGTTTTTGGTCATGCCTTTTGGCCTGACTAATGCCCCAGCAGTATTTATGGATTTGATGAACAGGGTGTTACATGAATTTTTGGATAAGTTTGTAGTTGTTTTTATTGATGACATATTGGTTTACTCCAAGGGCAAACCCGAGCATGAGGAACATTTGAGGCTGGTACTTGGGACACTCAGAGATAAAAAGTTGTTTGCTAAATTGAAGAAGTGTGAATTTTGGCTTGATTCAATCGCATTTCTGGGGCATGTAGTTTCGAAAGATGGCATTTCAGTGGACCCGGGAAAAGTAGAAGCAGTGGTTAATTGGCCGACGCCGAAGAATGTGCATGAGGTTAGAAGTTTCTTGGGATTGGCGGGTTATTACCGTCGATTCATTGACAGTTTCGCCAAGATAGCAGTTCCTCTCACAGCACTCACCAAGAAAAATAATAAGTTTGAATGGACAACAAAGTGCGAAGAAAGCTTTCAGGAGTTGAAACGGAGATTAGTTACGACTCCGGTATTAGCAGTTCCCACGGCTAGAGGGGGATTTGTAGTTTATAGCGACGCGTCAAGGCTTGGTTTGGGGTGCGTGCTGATGCAACATGGGAAGGTTATTGCATATGCCTCACGCCAACTGAAAGCGTACGAGCAGAATTATCCCACGCATGATCTGGAGCTTGCAGCCGTCATTTTTGCACTTAAGATTTGGAGACACTATCTGTATGGGGAAAAGTGTGAGATTTACACGGATCACAAGAGTTTGAAATATTTCTTCACCCAAAAAGAATTAAATATGAGGCAGAGGAGATGGCTCGAGTTGATCAAGGATTATGACTGCACCATCAACTATCACCCAGGCAAAGCTAATGTTGTAGCCGACGCCTTGAGTAGGAAGTCGGTGGGACCAGCAGTTGCAGCCCTCACCACTCAACATAGGTTGTTAATGGACCTAGAAAGAGCCGGTATTGAGGTTATCACTAGTGATACAAGTACCTTCTTGGCCAATTTGATAGTTCAACCAACCTTATTAGATAGAATCAAAGCTGCTCAGAAGGTGGATTTAGGGTTGGTGAAACTAGTGGAAGAAGTCGGGAACGGGGACAGATCTGACTTTAGCGTTTCCGAAGATGGAGTTTTAAGATTTAGAGGTAGATTATGCGTGCCAGCTAATGAAGAACTGAAAAGAGTAATTCTTGAAGAAGCACACCGTTCTTTATACACAGTTCACCCAGGGAGTACCAAAATGTATCGGGACTTGAGAGAGTCTTTTTGGTGGAATGGTATGAAAAGAGAAATTGCTAAATTTGTAGAACAATGCCTAACTTGCCAACAGGTGAAGGCGGAGCATCAGAGACCAGCCGGATTACTACAACCACTCCAGATCCCAGAGTGGAAGTGGGAGCATATCTCCATGGACTTTGTGACGGGCCTACCGAGGGCATTGAGCGGACAAGATGCTATATGGGTGATCGTGGATCGCCTAACAAAAACTGCTCATTTTGTGCCTATTAAAGTTTCTTATAAATTGGACAAACTAGCTGAATTGTATGTGCGGGAAATAGTGAGGTTGCATGGGGTACCGGTATCCATTGTGTCAGATAGAGACCCTCGTTTCACTTCCAAGTTCTGGCAAAGCTTACAGGAAGCAATGGGTACTAAGTTAAATTTCAGTACTGCATTTCACCCTCAGACAGACGGACAGTCAGAAAGAACTATTCAAATCTTGGAGGACATGTTGAGGGCATGTGTGATGGATTTTAAGGGAACTTGGATGCACCATTTACCGTTGGTTGAGTTTGCTTATAATAATAGTTTCCAGGCTAGCATTGGAATGGCACCCTATGAGGTTTTGTATGGTAGGAGGTGTAGATCTCCATTGTATTGGGATGAAGTAGGTGAAAGGAAACTTTTGGGACCAGAGATTATTCAGCAGACTACAGAGAAGATAGATATCGTTCGGGCAAGAATGAAAGCAGCTCAAAGCCGACAAAAGAGTTATGCAGACAAGCGTCGCCGCCAATTGGAGTTTGAGGTGGGAGACAAAGTATTTTTGAGAATAGCACCTACGAAGGGAATTATGAGATTTGGAAAGAAGGGCAAGTTGAGCCCAAGATATATTGGGCCATTTGAGATTCTTGACCGGATTGGACCAGTGGCTTATAGAGTAGCACTTCCACCGGCACTTGCGGGAGTGCATAATGTATTTCATATTTCCATGCTGAGGAAATATATTCCCGACCCGACGCACGTTATTGACTATGAACCACTTCAGATTCAGGAGGATATGACTTATGCGGAAGAGCCAGTTCGGATTTTGGAAAGGAAAGAACAAGTGCTACGGACTCGAACTATCCCTTTTGTTAAAGTGTTGTGGAAAAATCATGCTATTAGTGAAGCTTCTTGGGAATTGGAGGAAGAAATACGAGACAAGTACCCACGACTATTTGATGGGAGTTTTGACAATTTATAGCAAATTCCGAGGACGGAATTTTTATAAGGGGGGGAGGATGTAAGACCCAGCCCATTTTCAGGCCCAGGCCCGTGGAACACCTCCCGTTTTCGACGTCGCTTAGAATCCCGTCCACTTTCTCATTTCATGCATGCCGTTCAGCCTCTTCCCTCTAGGTTTTTCTTCTCTTTACCTCTTATAGCTTACTATATTTATTTGTGTGTTATCCTTTTGACCTAGTTTCAGTACCACTACATTATCTTCATGCTTGCAGCCGCTCAACTGCTTGTGCCTCCACTACTCACCGTGAACCTCAACCAGCCCGTAACACGCTCACACCTACCAGCACTCCCCCGTAAGCTTCAAACTAGTGATCTGCCACCGTCTAGCTGAGACGCGTTCCGTAGCCACACCAAGCGAAACCACGCCGGCTTCTAGGTCGTTCGGAGTCCATCACACCAGCCACACGCCGCCTCGGTCTCACGGTGCTGAAGCTCCGAAATACTCTGTTTTTATTGTCAAAAACAGAGCTTTGTCCAAGCCGCGGTGATCACCCTCCATCGTGAACTCCTCCGTGCCGTGCCTCCGCAGAAACCACCGGCGAGGTCATTCCTCCACCCAGGTCCGCCTCACGCTGCCTCATCCCACGCTAGGAGCCACTCCACGCCGCCGTGTATATCCCCACCCTCCGTAAGTGCTTCCGCCGCACTGTGTGAAGTGAGTTTTCTGTTTCTCGTGTACTTACATATATATATATATATATGCATGAATGTATACGAAAATTTATTTGTTTTCTTCTGGTGTAAATATATATATATATATATTTGTACATATATATATATACGGATTTTCTGGTGTAAATATATGTAGATATATATATATATATATACGGATGTATATGTAAAATCATATTAAATTAATAGTAGGAAATAATAACGTTTTGTTTTATTTTATTTTATTTTATTTTCTGTTCTCTTAGTGCGCCTCCAAAGTAGTGTTGGGGTGTTAGCTTAATTAAGTTAGGTTATGTAATTCGGATTTGAAATCATGAGTATGATACGTGGATTGTAAAGTGTGTTTTATTTAGGCGTAGATGCATGAATTTATTATAGTTATGTTACTTTGTATTGTAAATTATAGAATAAAATAAAATGTTTAGTCGAAGTCGGATATTGATGAGTTTAGAAAGTGATGCTGGTATGTTGAGAATAATGAGAATTTTGAGTTTGAGGAATTAAAAATGGACTATTTTAGAAGCGGTAGGCTTGAATATCAAAATACGAGATTAATTGGAGACTTATGGAAATTTACGTGATTATCTTGTAGGTGACGAATAAATTTTCTTAGTTCGGCATTTCTGAGGAAATATTTCGAAAAGCTAAGAAGTCCAGGTAAGCGGGGTTCCTATGCTAGGTTTTATACGAACTATCGAGACTGAGGTTGACTTCTTGAAAACTTTACATATTTTGTGATGAAATGAAAACTTGAGAAAAATTCAACCTCGGTCGTTTATTTGCATCACTCATGAAATCTGAACGAAAAGGAGAAAATATTTTCTGACATGCATTGTGTAGACATGAGCAATATTTGACATGTTTCTGAAATATACAGAAGAGCGAATATGATATCAATGAAATTTTTATGCATGTGATATGAAATGATATGGATCTGTTTTTGATCAAATAGAAATGATATGAATATGTTTCGCACGTGTTTTGATATGATATGGATATGATAAAACTTTGGCATACTTATCTGTTCTGAATATGGTTCTGATATGATGATACTGTTCACGTGATATGGTTGGTACCACCATGATATGATATGAGTGCACCCACTTTGGAAACAAAGTGGTCTTTTTACGTGTTCTTTCCTGTGTGCACACTCGGGGCTCCGAGATTGAAAAAGGGGAAGTTCACTACATGATACTGCCTGGTTTGGCCACCGGGGATAGCACAACCCTACCACGGAGGTTAAACATGGTATATGATATGACATGATAAGATTGAGATGTTCAGTTATGTTATGCCAAAGCATTTTTGAATATGAAATAGATCCTCAAATATGAATTGTTGACATGAGTATGAAATGTTTGAAAAGTCGCTCTGATTTTCTGATAACACGTTTTCTGAGATCTGCATATAAAAATAAAATGTTTTATTTCGGCATATTGAACTTTCTGAAAAGGCTCATGTTTACATGCTAGTATATGTTCTCTGCTTACTGAGTTGTTGATAACTCACCCCCCTTATCTTCATATATTTTCAGATGATATTGATTTCCCAGCTGGGGGTCGGGAATAGAATTGAAGCTGGCTAGATATGGATGGAAGGATTGGGTACTCTAGAGTACCATTGTTAGTAGATGGATTTAACTTGAGCATTTGAAGTACTTTACGTTGTTTGAACCTATTGATACCTAAAGGTGTATTGTTATATTTTTGAGGTTATTGGGAGATTGTGGACCCCTTTTGGTTTATGTTTTGTAATGATAACTTATGGAGTTTTGTTATGGCTATTTGGAAAAATATGAATTGTGTGCGAAACATGAAGTCCTTGGAGTTTTAAGTGCTGGAAGAGACAGGTTTGTTAGTGACATGAGTTAACTCTCCGGACCCTCGGGTACGGGGCGTTACAAAACATGCATAGAAACAAACTAAAACATGCCTAGAGACCAACATCAAAATAAATCTAAACATACCTAAGAGGAACCAATAAAAACTAAAGACGAATGTTTGGAAGTCCTACCTTGTCTAACCGAATCATACCTTTTATGTTCCTAGGTAGAGAACCAAAAGAATTAAATCTCATGTTATCGCCTTGTTCACCTAGACGAGCCAAGGCATATGTTGGAGAATTCCCTTCTCTGAATTGATGCTCAATGGAAAATTCTAATCCTTGTAACTTTTCTAACAAATCTTCCCAATACTCCCATAAGTATCACACCGAGCACCTTTGACATTTTATCCAATGAACCACCAAGCTGGAGTCGCATTCTGAACTCTGTGTAGAGTCAGCTTTGGATTACTCACTCAGTAATGCACATACATCAAACTCTTTGCCCTGCTTCCTCTAAATCTTATTGGATCTAATGCAAATTTTATTTGGTCTGCCAAAACTTTAGTTAGTCATTAACTTATATTCATCTATTACTATAACCTCCAACCAGATATCACACAACTTAGTGCTGTATATATTAGGAACGGAACCACTCTTGTATGGTTATGAGCTATGTAAGCATTTGCTGAGCTATTGTGAAGCTATGAACATTTGTACGAGATAGTTAGTCAAAGATGTACAGCTCAGCTAATTAGCTGGCAGTTAGTCAGCAAGCTGAGTTAAGAGTGAGTTGGACTTTCTTGCCTTTCCTCTCTTTCAGTTTCTTTGTATATAAACAGTACAAAACATATAAGCAAAGTCTCACTTTTACACAGGTAAGTTTCACAAATAATTTACAAAATAAGATCATAAGCAAAGTCCCATTTTTTCACAATAGCATATAAGCAAAACAGAAACAAACCCAAATAGATGGTTACTTAAACCAGCCAAAATGAGCCTATACAATTAATGATCTAATCCAACGAAAGGATTTTTTACATGACCTTTATCTGGACCAAACAAACACTATACAAAGGTGACAACCCAATACAAACACAATAACTTTCGCTTTTCTTTTTTTAGATTATTTCGTCATCTCTCTCACTTTCTCTTCTCTTTTGCGAATGGTATACTCACGATTTAATACATCATCCCACATCTTCCAAGCCTTATTCTCTCTTAATAAAATGTTATCATCTAGCAACTGAAGTATATCCGCCCATACGAAGAATTCACAACTCGCACCTCCTTGCACAGAGTACAAAGTCCCAATTAACTTGATAAAGTACACCCCACAGCCAGCAAATCGATATGCAAATTTGACAAATATAAAGATGATGATTGGGATGATGCTAGGCGTGATTCTGAAAAACCAACTTATTGAAAAACCAACAAGTTGATGATCCCTTGTATTAGTCAAACCATAAAGGTAAAAATTGGTAAGCAAACTAATGTTGAATTTTCAGCCTACCCAAGGACTTGGAATGCTACATGGTCTTAAGAATGCAAACTAGAAAACAGTGGAAACCAAAGCTGAGATCTCATCAATACGAATACTGCCAGGTTTAGAAAAATGCCGGAAAAAATAAAAAATAAAAAACTAACAAGAAACTGAAAATTTATTCCAATTCCCTTCTCTATAATCGAAATATAAGTTGAAACATTATAAATAAAGTGGTATTACATTCAACAAATAGGACTACTTAATCAATTAAACCGATTGTAAAATATAATTTTCATTAAACCTGTACATTGTCCGCCAAAGAAAGGGTGAAGGGGAAGAGCCGGAAAAAGAAAATTTAAGCAAGTCTAACTGACAAGAAAAGTATGATATCCTTAATTTTTTGCAGATTTCTAGTACATCAACATTGATTAGGTTTTTTCGAGTAGAATAAGGGATTACTTCCAGACTCCTGTCGTGGAGGGAGAGGGAGAGAACAAGGTAAAGAACAGAACTTTCAGAAACCTAATTAAGAAGTGATACCATGCCAACACACTCGAACATAAATGTTAGGCCACACTAGAGTATAATCGAGAGGATCATCACATATTATCAAACCGTTTTCATTAGTCCCTGAATAGGAGATGTGGAATCTATTTATTTATATTAAGATATAATAAAAACAATTAAATTTATTTCTTCCAATCTTTTAAACTTTTAATATAAGCGATGATTTGAAATCAAAACAACTCTCCAGCCACCAGAGTTTTGAAAACCAATCAGATAGGATTGGTAATTAATAGGTTTAATGGTAAAAAAAAGTCAATCATTTGGCATTGGATCCGGAATAAAGAAATTCAGTCATTAATTTGCAACTTGGAAGATGGTGAGTAGAATACGAAGTAGGACAAGCAATATTGCTAATAAGATTGCATAACAAATCACCTTGCATAGCCTTCAAGCTTCAACCCACCATGTTCTATGACCCCCTATCCCCGTGATAGTGTTTTACAGGGACCTCAGTATTGATGTTATCAACCATGCACATTTACAAAGAAGCTAGTCATGGAAATGTAATAAACAATTACAAGTGGCCTCACTGCATCTGCATATACATATATTTATATATATATATATATATTTATATATAATTAGGCATAGTAGGTCTATTCCAACTAAAACTCGACCTATTCAAATAAATAGTGAGACTTTAGAGTTTTGCAAAAAAGAAATCATTGATCTACTCAATAAAAATATACTTACGCATAGTAGGTTTCCTTGGTCCTGTGCAGCCTTTTATGTTCAGAAAAATGCTGAGATTGAGAGAGGGACCCCTCACCTGGTTATTAATTACAAACCTTTGAACAAAGTCTTAGAGTGGATTAGATACCCTATACCCAACAAAAATGACTTGATTCATCAGTTAAGTGATGTTGTTGTCTTTTTCAAATTTGACCTAAAATCAAGATTTTGGCAAATCCAGATAGAAGAGTCAGACCGATATAAGACTGCTTTCAATACTCCTTTTGGACATTACGAGTGTAATGTGATGCCTTTTGGCCTAAAAAATACCCTTAGTGAATTTCAAAACATCATAAATTATATTTTTAACTCATTCACCCATTTCATCATTGTCTATATTGATGATGTACTCATATTCTCCAAGTCTATTGATGAACACTGGAAACATTTGAATTCATTTCTAGATATCATTAGACTAAATGGTCTTGTGTTTCAGCCAAGAAAATCAAATTTTTTCAGACCAAGATTCGATTCCTTGGTTATAACATCTCTGAAAGCAAAATCAAACCCATTAATCAGGCCATTGAATTTGCTGACAAATTTCCAGATGTCATTCTTGACAAAAACCAATTACAAAGGTTTCTTGGTTCTCTTAATTATGTTGCTGAATTCTACCAAGATATGAGGAAACAATGTCGTCCTTTGTTTCAACGACTACAGAAAAATCCTCCTCCTTGATCAGAAGTTCATACTAACATTGTTAAACAGATTAAGGCACATGTCAAAACTCTTCCGTGTCTTGGCATTCCTACTAATGATTCTTTTAAAATTGTTGAAACAGAAGTCTCTAACAGTGGTTATGATGGCATTCTGAAACAAATTGTTTCGCCAAACTCTTCTGAACAAATAGTTCGCTTCCATTCTAGAGTCTGAAACCCTGCACAGAGTAATTATAGTACTATTAAAAAAGAAATTTTATCTATAGTACTATGTATCTCTAAATTTCAATGTGATTTACTTAATAATAATTTCTTACTAAGGATTGATTGCAAAAGTGTTAAGTATGTATTATAAAAAAATGTTGAAAACATTACATCAAAACATATTTTTGCAGGATGACAAGCTATTTTTAGTATTTTTTATTTTGATATTGAATATATCAAATGATCTAATAATTATATCCTTGATTTTCTTACCCGTGAATTCTTGTAGACACCAAACCATGAGCAAGAAAAAAGGAAAAGAAAAACAAACAACTACTCCACCCCCCATCCCTGACAGAAAACTCATCAAGAATGAGTCTGCTTCACCTGTTGAAATTGCCAATAGGTTCACTACCCTCGGCAAAGTAATTCAACCTGCTTCTTTTGCTTCGATTGTTTCTACCCCATATGATCCATACGCCAAAGTCATTGCTTCAACACCTATTACTGAGTATTTACTTCCCAAGTCTAAAACTGAGTATATACGGAAGATGCATTCTACCAACCTATTTTGCATTGAACCAAATCGATCTATATATATAAACCCTTTTAAAATTACTTCATCTTACTTTTCCCCTGGTTTTCACTAGATTCCTGAAGATTTCACAAAAAATCTTCAATTTTATTCCAGCCTCTTAGTCCAAACTGTTTCAATTGTCAAAAAACTCATTTATGACAAAACTAATAAAATAAAATTGATCTACCACAGTGTTTATATTCTTCATGTCATAACAGAAGAAGATTGGGGAACCAACCCCTTTACTTCTAAAAGACTTGCCAATACAAATATTTCCTATAACTATTATGACTACATCAATGCCTGGAACAGATTCATGTTTTTCCAAATTCCTGATATGAGTCATTCCTGGTTTTTCAATTTTGATAAAAAGTTTAAAGGAAAACTACCCTTGTGGTTTCTCACATGGTGGAGCCAGTTTGGTCCTATTCCTGAAAACTTTCCTGATCCGCTACTCAAAGCATTCAAGTGTTTTTCCAATGTTGTTTGTTCTAAATTGGACAGAAATATGGCTAAGTTTCCTCACTGTCTCCATTTCTGCAAATGGTACAAAATTCCTTGGATCATGAAATGAAACTATGAGAGACATAGTGATATCTTAGTCTGTTATGTTTTCACAAAATTGTGGGATAGGTTTCCCTAAACCCAAAACATTATTGATTAAGTGATCAAAGACTTCCCACAAACTGCGCCAGATCTGCAGAATAAAGAATAATTTCCTACTATCACACACATGGTTCTCTTATTTTAACTAGATATCCTCAAATCCAGGCACCTGCTTCACCAACTACTTCACAACGAGGGAAAGCAATCAGCGCTTCCTCCACTACTCAAAGCATTCAAATGTTTTTCCAATGTTGTTTGTTCTAAATTGGACAGAAATATGGCTAAGTTTCCTCACTGTCTCCATTTCTGTAAATGGTACAAGATTCCTTGGATCATGAAATGAAACTATGAGAGACATGGTGATATCTTAGTCTGTTATGCTTTCACAAAATGGTGGGATAGGTTTCCCTATACCCAAAACATTATGATTATGTGATCAGAGACTTCCCACAAACTGCGCCAGATCTGCAGAATAAAGAATAATTTCCTACTATCACACATGGTTCTCTTATTTTAACCAGATATCCTCAAATCCAGGCACCTGCTTCACCAACTACTTCACAACGAGGGAAAGCAACCAGCGCTTCCTCCACTAAGAAAATCTCAAAATCCAAAAAGAAGACCAATGTTCTTGAAGGATTAAGCAAAAAGGATTTAATTCAACTCTTTAAAAAATCCTTAGAAAATGACAATTTTGATGAAGATCAAAAATCAGAGGCATCATTAGAAGCCTTCCTGGCTGATCCCTACTCGAATATTTTTAGATATGATTCCAAAGGAACCCCAAGGTTATCTGACGATGAATGATCCATCGCTCCATTACCGACACTACCAGACGAAGGAAGACTGCTGTCTCTCAAACTGAAGAGTACCTTCTGTCAAAGATACCCAATGCTTTATGTCAAAACAGATGCTCCAGCAAGACATGCTGAGAAAGCAATCTGAAGACATCATGATTTTACTTTCACGTGAATGAACAGTCCCAATTACTATTCACTCACGGACCTTATTCTACTATTTCAATTATTATGAAAGGCGACCCCTTCATCTATAAAAGGGCACCTCTGGTTCAAGGAAGGCAGGCTAAATTCTCCTCCTTTTAGAATTCACCTTCCTTCCCTTTCCGCATACCTTTCTCCACTTATTCTTCTATAAGTTTAACAACTTGTAATTTCAAGCTTGTAAATTTACTAAGCTTATATTTCAATGCAAACTGTTATTTTTGCATCTATTTGTTTTCAGTATTTTCCATTCATGCATATGGCCGATTCTACCGCCTATTCTTAATTGTGCATACTCTGGTTTCATATTGCTTCCAGTTATCTGGTCCTCCAGCTATCTGGTCCTACTTGATCTATCTTTGTTTATCCTTCATTCCGCGTCTTTGTGGTATCAGAGCCACTTGGCTCTTGACAGATTGAATTACTTCTCTTCATTTCATGTATTTTGTTGCTTTTCAACTCAATCCCTGAATTCTTACTTTGTCTTGTCTATCTCTTTATTGTCCGTCTTGTACCTTGGTAAGACCCATTTGCCGAAGAACGTTAAGGGTAGTTAAGTTGTCAGGTCGGGATAAAGATGTTAGATTTAGACACTAAAGTGTGAAGGACTGTATTGACTAGAAACAAAATGAGTAGAATGTTTAGATCTAATTCTACCATTGGTTCTAGGTCGTCGGTACCACCTGATATTGTTAATGAAGAAGATTGTGCTTTTGAAGAAACTTCTCCAAGTGAACCAATGGAATATCCCAAAAATTGATTCAAACTCAATTTATCAAATCTCTTGGGTTCAATCTACTTTTAAAACTTCTTTTAATGTTAGAACAGTTGAACAAACCTATGCTATTTCAAAATCCCAAGAAAAATATTGCATGTTTACTAAAGTCTTGATTCAAGATTTTTTGAAAAAACGCTACAGATACTTGCATATTGGTTCTATTCAAGTTGCTGTCAAACCTTTAACAAGGAAGGGCATCAATGCATCTGTTCTACTTTGTTTACGAGATGCTAGATTCAACAAGTTTGAAACTAATATTATTGGAATGATTCAGTCCTCTTTGTTTGGAGGACCAGTTCATTTTGATTGTTTTCCTGATTTAACTCTTGCTTTGGATGATAATAATATTGTCAAAGTTTTAATTTTGAATATTTTAACCTCTGGCTATGACATGCTAGAAGGAAGCAAACCACTTGCTCTTGTTTATCAGATTTACTACCGTCTTTTAAAAACGAATTTAAATCCAAAAGCTATTTCAAAACCAACTGCGGGAAAGACTCTCTTAATCCAGAGTTCTACCCCAGATGCGAACATTCAAGTTCCAAAGATGGTTTATTGGAAAGATATTTCTCTTCCCAATGAATGGACTTTAGAATATGAAGTTCCTCCTATTAAAACTGTTTCAGATGATTGTACTTTGGACTACATCCAAAAATATTTGGACGGAACTGTTAAAATTAGTTTTGATCAAGCTCCCACCTTAAGAAGAAATCTTTTTGCCGGGTCTACATCTTCTTTTGTTGGTTCTGTTTCTGACAATCCGGTAAGAAGAGATCAAAATCTCAAACAATTTCTAGAAGATTCAGTCAAAACAGTCCAACCGGTTAATCCTGATTTAAAACTTAAAGGAATTTCAACATTCTCTCAGGTTACTTCTGTTTATTATTCTACCAAAGATGCTGAAACGTCCAAGGATAAGTCTGTAAAGGAAAAAGCTGATAAAGAAGAAGATACTTCATATTTATCTCCTATAGCTTCAGATATGGCTGCTCCTGTTGCACCTATTCATCACAGCCTTACTGTGATAAATAGGACTTTTAAGTTTGATTTAGTTGCTCTTGTTAACGAATACAGTTCAAAAGAAAACCATGATAAGCGAAAGGCCTATCATGCTACTTTTTCTTCTTCTGAAAAATTACGTGTTAAAAGAAAATGGAAAGAAAAGATGAATGACCTACAAAGGCACATACTTTTCTTTGATTTTGTTGAAAACTATTATGATTCAAAAACTAATTTAAATGTTGTTAAAAATGATTTTGTCTAGGAAGAAGGCAAAATGGTGGTTCAATCGAGTCACCCGCCTTTGGAGGCAATCCTTGTTTCGCACAAAGGATCTTAAGTAACTGCTGCTCCTTTTAAGATCCCTGAAATTGTGTCCAAAGATCCAAAAGAAGACAAGATTTTGAAAGAAACAAGAAAGATTATTCACCAAAATAATTTTGTAAATCTTGCTCTTCATACTATCGGACAGCAGTTGGATAGGATCGAAGAAAAAGCAAAAAAACCTATTTTTGCTTCAGTCCCTATTTTAACAACTACTGAAAATCCTTTGATTTTCCCTAAAGATCAGCCAAAGAAGAATTCCAAAATCATTGAAAAACCTTTGATTATTTTACCACAGAGTCGGCCTAAAATCGATTTCAAAAACCCACTGGCCAAGACCCTTGATAAAATTGATCAAATGCTTGTTGATCATAAGAAAGAACAACCTTCTACTAGCGCTCTAACCAGCAAAGAAAGAGAAGTTGTTCTTGTTTAAACCATAGACGAATCATTTGATAGTGATTCATCTGTTGCTAAGGATTTTGATCTTCTTGAAAAGAATTTTCAAAATTTTTATTTAAAACCTGAAATAACTAGATTCTTTTCAAAAGGACCCAAACCAATGAGTCTGACGAAGAACTGGTATTCCAGACCTACTCCTTCTGATTTACAATTTGAAGAAAAAGTTTTTCAAACTCAATCTTTTTACTCTGCTGATAAGATTTACGAATGGAATATTGATGGATTATCTGAACAAGAAATTCTCAATACCATGAGTAAAATGTCTTTAATTGCAAATGTTTATATTAACAATAACATCAGGCAACCTGATATTGTTATTATTTTAACGCAAGATTTTTCTGGAGTACTTCGTCATTGGTGGAATAAGCACCTCACTGGTGAGGCTAAAGAAAGCATTCAGAACGTTGTTAAGCGTAATGACGAAGGGTTACCTATTTTTGACGACACTATAGGAATGACACATCCTGATGGTGTTAATACTTTGATCTACACTATTTTTAAACATTTTTTTGGAACTCCCTCCAACATTACTAATCGTATTAGTGATCAGTTGAATAATTTATGATGCCATCAAATGTCTGATTACAGATGGTATCAAGATGTTTTTATTTCTAGAGTAATGCTTAGAGACGATAGTCATAAGCCTTACTCGAAGGAAAAGTTTATTGATGGACTACCCCATTTATTTGCTCATAAGGTTAAGGAAGAATTTACTGATATCTCGAGATTTCTTAATTACAAAAATTACACATATGGTGATATTTTCAGTGTAATTAAGAAACTTCGTATTAGTATGTGTAATGATCAAAGAATGATTCGTGAACAGATGAAAAATAGCAAGAAAGTCAAATACGAAATGGAAAATTTTTACGAACAATTTGGCCTTCCTCCTATTGCTCCATCTAGAAGAAAGCACAAACATTTTACAAAATATTTCAAACCTCATGGTAGGACAAGGAGAAAACCCCATGATGAATTTTACAAAAAATCTTCAAACAAACCTTTTTCTAAATCTTTTCCTAAGAAAAAGAAATTTTTAAAAGGAAAATGTTATAATTGTGATAAATCTGGATATTTTGCTGATAAAGGTCCTCAAAAGCCCACAAACTCAAAAAGAAACTTAATCAGTTGAATATTGATGCCAATGATCAAGAAGAATTGTTTTAACTCCAAGAAATACAATCTTCTTCATCATCGGACATTCATGAGTTTAGTTCTAGTGATTCAGAGTATCACTCAGAAACTGAATATCTTGATTCTCTTGATATCAAGCTTGGTTGTAATTGCAATAAATCTTGTTGCAAATCCTTGTGTAAAACAATCAATATTTTAACCAAGGCTGAAGAACAAGAAAATCTACTACTAATTTTGATTTCTCAAATCACAAATCCTGAGCTTAAAGAATAATATCTTCTTAAACTCAAGAAGAACAGGTTCACCAAGAAACAGAAACTTCTAAGCAAATGATTAGTTTTCAAGATACTTTGGAAAGATTTCAAAAGAAAAAACTCAAAGATGTTTCTACTAGTGATCTGCAACATGAAATTAATTTTATTAAAAAAGAAATCATTGAACTCAAATCTGAAATTAATAATCTTAAATCTGAAAATGATGTTTCAAAACAAGAATTTTTATGTTTTAAAATTGACAAACAACTTGATCAAGATATTCCTTCTAATAATGAGCAAATGAATGACTCTGATTCAAACCAAAAAGAAAAGGCTGTTGATAATCAGATATGTTTGATTCGTCAAACTGTTCCTCCCAAATGGTTTTCAAGAGTCACTATTATTGTTTGCCATGAATTTCAATTTTCAGTTGTTGCTATGATTGATTCCGGATCGGATATGAATTGTATCCAAGAAGGCCTAATACCTAGTAAATATTTTGAAAAATCTACTGAAAGATTATTATCGGCAAATGGATCTCAGATCAAGATCAATTATGAGCTTAATACTGCTCATATTTGCCAAGATAATGTATGTTTTAAAATTTCCTCTGTTTTAGTTAGAAATATGTCTGATAAAGTAATTTTGGGAATCCTTTTTATTTCCTCTTTATATCCTTTTTTGACTAAAAATGACGATATCACTACTGATCCTTTTGGACAAAATGTCAAATTTAAATTTGATTCACGATTTGAAATTGATACAGATAAAAGTCTGAAATCTTTACTTTCTACAAAAACCAAACATTTGGATTTCCTTCAACAAGAAATCAAATATAAGAAGGTTTCAAAACAGTTATCTAGTGCTTTACTTCAATCCAAAATTGATGATTTTAACACACGTTTAATTTCTTATGTTTGTTCTGATTTACCAAATATTTTTTGAAATAGGAAAAAACATGTTGTTACTTATATATATATATATATATATATATATATGTATATATACACACACACGTGTGTGTGTGTGTATGTGTGTAACACAAACATATACATAGAAATTAATATGTTCGTATTCGTAGGGAGGGACAGAGAAGGGGTTTGGAGGGGAACATGAGCAAAGAATGAAATGGGAACACAACCATATAGCCTTGTGATGGTGGTAAAATCCCCCCAAAAAATTTATGCAAATCCATGGTTTCCCTCCCAACAGTCACGGCCAATCCTTCTCACCCACATATATTCCTAAACACGACTCCATTTCCTCACTACAATAACTGACTCGCAATGTGAGAAGGGAGGGAAACCAAAACCAAAACACATTAAAAGGGAGAAAACTAACCTGATTTTGCAAGGGCATACTTTGCGACTTGGCCCGATTGATGATTATGCCAAAGTTTTTGATGTTAGGGTTAGGCTTAGGGTTAGGGTTAGGGCTTCAAATTTCAAATCTGGTGTTTGAAGACGACAGGGCTTCGTGGGTTCATGGTTCGATGATGTGGCTTCGTGGGTTCGTGGTTCGGTGAAGACGAAAGAACTCGTGGGTTCGTGGTTCAGATTTCAAATATGGTGGAGGGGACGAACCTGCTTCGTAGCTCTGGTGCAGAAGACCAAGTGGCTCGATGATGTGGCTTCGTGGGTTCAAGGGTTCGTGGTTCGGTGAAGACGATAGTGCTTCGTTTGTGGGTTCGTGGTTTGGTGAAGACCACAGGGCTTCTTGGGTTTGTGGTTCAGATTTCAGGTATGGTGGGGAGAATGGTCTGGGGAAGACGATGGGAATGGGGAGAAGGGTCTGGATCTAGTGGGAGCAAGTGAAGGTAATGTGAAAATGAAATATGCAGGAAATGAGTACAAGTTTCAGGACTTGATTTCAAAACACACACGACATCGTTTTCAAACATGCCACATAGGACACGGTTCCGCGCCGGTTCCCCAAACCAGTTGTAAGTAGATTTTTTTATTCGAAAACACTGTAAAATACTGAGCATGTCACATTTTATTTTTAAATCATCTATTGACCAACAACTCTACATGCAAAGTCTTTCAAAACTCTATGCAAATATACTAAGACAATCATAACAGTCTTCATCTTTGTATTAAGATTCAATCTCAATACCTATACTTGACAAAATGCCATATATATGCATGAACAAAATATACTCCCACTGACTTTTGGGCATATACATTAACAATCAATATTTTTCTTAAATTCAAAAATAATATTGGTATTATCAAATTTCAGATACATTTTTCAAAAATCTTTTACCTTTTCTAAGTAGTACTTTAATTCGTTTCATGTAGATTTCAAATATTCACTCTACGATTACTTTCACATCCATTTGATGTTACTCTAAATCATAATGGGTTACTAATGTTATAGTGATTCTGAATTAGTCATTTTATGCTTATTTGAAAATCTCTCTTTTTTATCAATACTCATTTCTGAGTAAAATCATTGGTTACAAGTCTAAATTTATATCATTTAACATTGCTTTTAAAGGGTTTTATCTCCTAGGCTCATTTACATTATACTTTTTGTACTTTTTAGACAATTGGAAGAAATTACAGGCTTTACATTGATTCATAGATTTCAATCAATCTTTTATGCATCAATCTTTTACATAATCACTTCTTTCATTAACTTGTGAAAACACATGTGAACTTTTATTTGTTTGTATGTCAAGTTTAAATTTTAAAAATACACCACGTAGTATAACCAAATAGCAAATCAAGAAAATTATATGGGGTTACATGTTTTGATGTCTCCATGATCAATTCTTTAACGGTGTTTCTCTGATTTGCTTGTTGTTCCATGTTATCATTGAGATAATCAGGAAAATAAACTATAAGCATTTTCGAAGTACAAGAATTGCACTTCACAACAATCACATTTCTAATTTCTATGCTCCCACTGATTTTGCCAACCTTAAGGAATTTGATATTTCAATTTTCTCAAAATTCAAACTATAAATAAAAACAATACAACCTAAATCGTTTGAATCTCCCGACTAATCAATAATGATAATGTACCCAATAACTATTATAAGACTCAACTTTCTTTCATTTGGGTTATAAAATATTACTTTAACTTGACTACCCATCCATGTATATACCTTGAATCAATCCATAACTCAAAAATAAGTCATTAAAACGACATTACTAAGAACACGATATAAGTTCTACACCATTATTTTTAAGAGTTTTACTACATTTTTTCAAGAGATTAATGAAATAGGTCAGGATTATAGCGCAACTCTTAATATTTTTCATGACACTACTTCAATCTAATTCGATGATTTTCACATGTCTACCTAGCTCCATTTCCTCTCCGTGAGAAGTACCTCAAGAATTACTAATGGCTTGAGACTTCTCATGTAGCAGATAGATACATACATACCATAAAAATATCTATGAAAGTAATGAAATACTCCTATTTATCAAATATTATAGAGAAAAAGATTTACATGCGTCTATACGTATTATCTCAAGAAACTTTGTTTCTTGTGGCATCTTTTTTAGATATGTTTGATTTGCTTTTGTTTTATACAAATCAATACACATCTTGAGATTAGAAAATTTAAATGCAGAAAATATTTTATTTACTAATCTTTATAAGTTTTCTTTGGAGATATTCTCCAACATTTTATGCCACAAATAACGTTTTTCTGTAATCATGCTTTAAACTTCTATGCTATAAATTGTAAAAGTTATTATAAATCATTTTTCCTTTGGTTCTAGCACATGCCTCATGAGTGAAAAAATTTTAACAAAAACATTTATATGAAGGCATGACAAATAAAAAAAATTTATTTCAAGCAAAAATGGAACTAACATAAATGATATTTTGAAACAAATTGAAACATGAACATGTTTATTCATGTTTAATCACAAAAAAAAAACTAAATAAATAAGTATCAAAATTTATAAAGTTTGATGTGAAACTTATGCAAGCAAAAGAAACATGAACATTTGCACTCGAGTTTAACCTAAAAAAAAAGTATAAACATTTATACAATTTGATTCAAGACTTATATAGAAAAAATTTACCCTTCCCTTTGAATCATGGCTTATGCTTAGGGCACTTCAATTATGTCTTTATTTCTTTCAAAATTCAATTGACACAATTCTAGCATTTTTATGACCGTCATTTTCCTTCATTTCCTAAATGATACAATTGATTTTCAATACAAATTAACAAAATAAATGTGTATCAATCTAACCAACTCGTTCATATTTCATCACTTTGATAAAATAATGATACATCTGAAATAAACCATTTTAGACAAAAATAAGAAGATTTCACAATTTTCATTCCTAAAGTTCTAATATGTAGTAATTAATCATATCTTCGTAAACATCATAGCTTTCTAAACCTTACCCATATTCTCAATAATTGATGTTAGACTTAAAATGAGTATACCAAAGTCTAGAACTAGAGTCATTCCCAAACGAGGTCTTAGTGTAAAACTGACATGCTCATATTTATCTAAACTAGAATCATTCTATACAAGAAACCTTGTAATGATATTCATTGCAAGAAAAGCATTTTGATCACATTAATGGTTTGAGTTTGACAGTTATAAACAATAACATAATTTAAATCATTATGGATCAATTTAAACCATTATGGATGAACTAATAATGTCATCAAGACCCCTTATTTAGGAGTGAATACCAACACAAAATATTTCCTCCACTTTTAAATTATGTAAATGAACTAGTTGTATCATCAGAATTTTCCTTTAGGAGTAAACTCTGACATACAAATTGTTTCCTCAAACCTTATTTTGATGGATGGACTAATAATATCATCAAGACCCTCCTTTGGGAGACACACAAAATGTTTACTCTAACTTTACTTTAATGGATGAACTAGTAGTAGTATAACAAAATCCTCATTTGGGAGTAGATCTTCACACACAAATTCTTCACTCTAACTTTACTTTAATGGATGAACTAATAGTGTCATCAAGATCCTCATTTGGGAGTAGGTCTTGACACACAAATTGTTCACTCCATCATACCCATCTTTTCTATGAGTTTAATGATTTTTCCATCAAAATTAAGAAAAATCTTGTAATTTTAGGCAACCAATATTTTCCTTCATTTTGGTGCAAACCATTTGCCCCATATAGGATAAACAATTATATATGTATGGCCAACCATACAATAAAAATAATAAAACCAATAATTGAGAATTTTATACTAACAGTCATAATTCAAGTCCAAATAATTCATACATTTTTATGGCTTACCATACAATAAAATTATAGAAAACAATAATTAAGAATTTTATAACATATAGTCATTATTCAAGTGCAAATAATTCATATATTTATAAGGCCTACCATAGAATAAAATTCATAAGAAACAATAATTAAGAATTTTACAACTAATAGTCATAATTCAACTTTAAATAATTCATACATTTATTAAACAATAAAACACATGCTTTGAGAGAGAAGAGAAATAAATAATTATTTTTCTATATTTTTTTTTGTTTAGTTTACTTTTTAGGCTGGGCCACAACACTGGCCCATTCTGCAGGCCTATTGCCATTTGTCTCTCAGATTGGGTCAGGCCATGGCCCAATACAAGCCTAAAGTCCAAATGGGTTTTAATGTGAAAAACCCTACCCAAGTCTTCTTCTTTTCTTCTTTATCACTCAAGCTACTACCGCACCAGTTTCTTTCAACCACTGATCTGGCGCGGTTGTCAGTGTCACCGATGAGAAGAGGCCAGATGGCATCCTTTGCCTCCTCTCATCGCCGAGGTCTACCTCCTTTCACTGTTCTCTCTATTTTTTTTTCTTTTCTTATTTTATTATTATTACCGAAAAGCGCAACCACCTTTGCGCTACCATTACAGAGGTGTTGGGGAGGGCACCAAACATCCTCCCTCCCCCTCCTCCCCCCTTTTTTTTTTTTTTTGATAAACAGACTCAGAGATATTCGAGCCATCAAACCAAGGGGATCTCCTACGACGGTGGCGGCTTTCTTCCATACCGAAGTACCAACAAGGGCATTCTGACCACCTCCGTGCCGCCCACTGCTGACCCATACAACGGCCCATTCCTCAACTCTCTCTTCCCTAGCACAAACATAGTACAAGCAAAAATGGGAGGAAAATTAAACACAAGTATAGTTCTGAATCTAAAATCCTTCAATATACATTTTTGAAATTATCCAAGTACCCCTGTAATGCAACGGAAATATCTACCAATTTACTCAACAAATTGGTTAGTATTCAAGCATACAATTAATTTAATAATTAAACAATAACATAAAATAAATTACATAACACTAAGATTGGTATCGAAGGGAAACACTTTAAAGAACTCTTTAAAAGTAAAACCCTACGGGGTAGTCAAACTCAGGAAAGTCAATCTTATTATTTGAAAATCAATTACAAGTACTCATTAATTTCAAAACCTTTGCAACTTGACTCTCTTACTTGCCTAGACAAACGACCCGTTTGTCTACCGCAGTAACAGCCAGAACCTCTGGCGATCTTCAAATATTGCCTTTCCTCCTAGAACTTTAGGGGCTGAAGTCCAATCACACGATCATCAACGCTCGCTCGAAGCACGATCACACTCAAAAAGATATCACAAATATAGAAATTCACTAAGAAATTTTCTCACCAAACAATGCACTAGAAAGTGCTCTAGAACATATGTAGATCTGAAAAACTCCAAATCTTAACCAGTAGAATCCCTTAAATAAACTATCTGGAAAGAGTTCCAGTTTCAGTAGGATTCTGCTAACGGATAGAATCTGTCGCGAAGACGACTCCTGACAGATTACTGATATGTCGCGATAACTCTTCTCTGCAGTAACTGATTTCTGTTCAGCTTATGTTTTTGATTACTTCTTGATAGTTCGAAATTCTTTCTGCTTAATATCTTCTTTTTTAATCTTCTATCTAGATCACTTGATATTTTCTATCTTTTCGAACATTCAATCTTGACCAAAACTCTTTTGAACCTTTATCTATTTAATCACTTATCTTAGAATTCAAATATTCATAGATAAAGATAAGACAAACATTTATCTATTAATCTATTTATATTTGAATTTAAATATTCATAGATAAAAATAAAGACAAATTATATTCATTTAATAATTCCAATAAATCATAGTTATCTAATCCTAGCTAAAAAAACTTTTACATCAACAATTTCAATGTGCGATTTCATGAATATCAATACACATTGTTCATATATTTAAAAAAAAAAAAAAAAAAAGCGTTGGGTTACATATCTTTTTAAAAAAAGAACAAAATTTACAATATTATTAAACAATATTTTCTTAAACACTAAGTCAAAAAAAAATGCAATCGGGAAAAAAAAAGGGGGAGCCCAAAACAGGCTCCCTAGCATTTTTCATAATTATATGAAAAATGCAAAATTCTAATATTAGAAAATAAGTTCTAATATTAAAGAAACTAGTAACGATAAGGTTGGATAAGGAAGTGATATATATTCCATAGACTGCTATATTATATAATATATATATATATATATATGTATATGTATATATATATATAGGTTTTGTTCCCGTAATGTACACACCAAATTAAGATAAATTGAGATAAGCTTTGTGTGAATAAGATAGATGGGAATCCAAGTTCCAGGTAACACGCTATCAGGTTCAGATCTAGATAGGGAATTTGCTTACAACTTTGTGGCCTTCCTGAGGTCAACATTAGCTGTGCAAGCAATCGATTCCGAGTTCTGAACAGAATACCAATTCAAAGTCAACAATAATTTATTTGATATTACGAAGAAAATTGTTCCATCGGTACACAACCCATGGAGAGGTATTTGAGCAAAAAGATTGGGGAAATTAAGAAAAATTAGACAGATACAAGTATTTTATTTACAAGTGGAACTGCAGGTCGTCTCACCCGTCAGTAGCGTGTCATACATAATCTTGAAAACTCTCGGCTCTCATCTCTCTCTCTCTCTCTCTCAAACACAAAGCTACAGCAAAGTCATTGCTTCATCCATTCAATACTGCGTTATACACAATCTTGAAGAACTCTAGCCCTTTTTCCGTCCCCTCTTAAACACAACACTACCGCTGCAGTGGCAAATGGATAAAAATCCTGAACTTTACATCCATAATGCTCTTCTGCAAAAGTAACCAAATACTTGCATATCTGTGACGTGTGAGGCCTAGCAAGCCCGTGCCTCTGGCACGGGTAACCGCCTAGGTTCTGGTCCACAACCACCGGAGACTTTCAAGGATGCAAAAAATAGACATGATAACCTTGCTATCATTGGCCGAGCCTTCAAAACTTTGGGGACGATTTCCAGTTGCTTACCAGCATCACCATCATAATTGCCATGATATCCTTCGAGATCAGCTTTCGTTATCAGAACTGCATCCCCTGGAGGAAAGCATAACATTGTAGATGTTTGGAGTTTGCTGTAGTCTTGAACAGCCTGTTTTTTTTTTTTTTTTAATGTCATTGACATTCCAGCAAAACGCAAAAACGTTAAGCCGAGAAGTAATATTTGCTACTGATGAGAAAATAAATAGCAAAATTGGTTCTTCCAACATGCAGACAATAAGGTATCTCTATTTTGTACACACCATACATATACAATTTGTAAACATGTTAACTGAAGAAGTAAAGAACATGATAAAAGGTATACCTGTTGTGTCAAGGGTTCAAATGGATATGGTAGTTTTATTACATGTTATATTAACTATAAAAAGACATAAATAACATGATAAGAGATATAGGTGTTGCGTGATATTTAACTTATGCCAAAACAGCACCAAAAAAAACAAAGAAAAGAGAACATCATGTATTTAAAAAAAAAAAAGTGGCCATATCTAATAAGTAATCAAATAATATACTAAAACTATCATCACAAAGGAAATCAAAAATATTTATTTTAAAGGTAAAAGGGATTCAAAATCTTGAAGGGGTCATGCCCAAAAATAAAAATCTTGAAGGGATTATGGGTAAATAATGGGAGCCAAAACTGTACATCATGCATCACTTAGTTGTGGGTTCAAAAATGCAGGGCCCCTCCCTGCCCACCACTGTTTCAGTACTTTCATGACTGCCATAATTCTTCCTTGGGATAAAAAAGAAGAAACGGAAGGGAACTGGGCACTGGAAATTTGCCAAAGCAATAGATAATGTTTCTTCACAAGAAAATCACTTTATTTTTAAGCAAAAAAGGGTAGGAGTGGGCAACCGGAGGTGGCCTCCCTACCTAGGGGTGACATAGTAGCACCCTATCCAGTGGGAACCGAACACGAGGCCCAAGGAAGCCACAAGCACTCCCTCATCTCGGTTTGAGCCATAACCTAGAAACAAGAAAATTCCTTAGACCACCTCATTACTTACCTTCCACTGCGAGGGGGCGAGCAGAACCCGAGGTCTTCTAGACCGCACATATTCCAGGGCATCAATAGGTGTCATGCGCTTATACCTCACCTTCAAAAACAAATCAATCAGCTCTATCATATCCCTATGGTCCAAAATGAATATCTAAATGATAAATAGAGCTATCCAACAGGCACACTTTCAAAACTATATCAACATACATATTATGCAGGGAATGGAATATATTACCAAATAGCAGAGAACAATAGTTGTACTCCTTCCTCGCCCAGCTTTACAGTGAACATAAGTAGTTCTTCCACAAGATGCATTCTCTGCATACAAAAAGGAACAGCAAAATTAAATTAAATCTTATCGACACAGCACAGAACCAAGGAATCACGACAGTAGCAGAAAGCTAAATTCACTCACCTTGAATGAACTCCACAGCTCGGTTGATATCCACAAATGAGGGAGCAAAGAGGTAATCTCTTGTGGGAATTACCAGGTGGTCAATCTCATGTTCCTGAAAGAAAATTACAAAGAACAGGGAAATCTTTAATAGTGAAATAGAAGCTCTAAAGTAAAACAGTCCTCAACTTTATGTGTTGACAAATCCACCACACTTTTGGCAACCATAAATAGACCCCAGGGATAATACAAACTCTAGATGAAAGAAAAATCTTGAAATTATTTATTGAAAGAGTCTACTTATATTACATTGGTAATTTACATGAAAATATCCAATTACAAAAGCCTGAAAGTGAACGCAACAATCCATCTGAAACCAAAAGCAAACAAGAAACAAAAATGTGAATAATATAGAGGAATCACACACATGATACAAGGTAGTCGGAACCAAAGTTTCATAAGGTTCATTCAGAGTGATAACGCCACCAACACCAAGCTGCTTCAACCGTGGAACATCTTTTGGGAAAGGAACTGCACCCAGCAGCAGATACTGAAAAACAATAATCACATGAGATAAATAAACATCGCCAATTGAAAAATACATTTTCAACTCAATATAGAGAACCAATTAAGTACATCCATGACAACTCCAATACACAGCCTATACGAACTTCAGTACTAGCTTCATTTTAATAACGTGGAACCTCACCAAGGTACAAACTTCAGCACCAACTAACGCTACAGAAACATAGATCGCTGCTGAGAAGACCTAAACCTAGGAGTCGATTGTTTTGAAATATAAAATGATGTGACAGAAAAATATTTTCTAGAGGTCCCACGCAAGAGTGATCTAAAATCCGAGCTTTAGTTTCTTGTATCTACTGCGACCTCTCAGCTACCAACTTGCGCAGACGAACCTTTTGGGAGAAAAATAACTTAACAAAATAACTTGATACCCAAAACATTCCCTTTTCTCGGAACTTGATACCCAATACGTTAGACTGGGTATCATTTTCATTTCCAAATTTGAGGACTTGGCATATGCCAACCAATTTATTTTGTCTTGGACTCCACTGGTAAGCAGAATTTTGTTTGGTCAGACCCCAAGCGATCAAAGACTTAATTTGAGTGTATAGCCCTCGTTAAAGATTGCAGAGAAAGCAGGATGAGGTATTTGGAAACCAAAACAATAACGGGGGATGGAGTTCTGCATTTCGTTGGCTTATACATTAAAAAGGATGAAAAATAGATCAAGGTCAACTGATCCTAATCCAGAAAACCCTGCCACTCCAAAGAACCAAAACCCTAATATCTTTTTGTTTGTTGCACTGTCACAGCAATCAACCACAGCATAGAAAGAGAAACATTAGGTATCATAAAATGAAAACTAATAAAAATTGATCAACTTCGTCGAAGAGAAAGAGAGACTAAAATTCATAAGCCCTAATTTCTTTGCATCTCTTAAGCTTTCTCAGCAGCCAAACACAGTAGAAACGCAACCCAATCATTAAGATAATAATCATCTGATTAGAAACAAGAACAAAAAGATTAACTAGAAAGACCTGATCAACTTCGTCCCACCATCTGAACTCAGCCTCGATCTTGTTCCGGAGCACATTATAAAAAAGGGTCGGGTAAAATAGGATCCTAGCCCCTGCTCCGACGAGCGCTCTCTTCGCGTCAACTTTCACCATCTGACTCCCGGAAAAGCCGTCGTCTCGACTACACTCCAAGTCATCCAATTCCTCGATCTTCATCGCAAAGACCGAGGCGAAAAGAGGAATTTGAAAAAAAAAAACTAACAACAAATCCGATCAAAACCCAAAACCTCAAGTTCCACAGATTGCGCCCAAATCGAAGAAAGAAAGCGGATTAAAGATCACACACTTGAGAACAAAGACGGCAATGGATTAAATTAGGAAGGGGCGGAATTGGAAGTAGCTACCAAATTGGGCGACGAGTCGATCGGAAGGGGGGGGAAGAAGAATTCTTATTCTTATGGGGTAAGAATTCGGAAAGTACGAGAAAATTCAAGTTGGAGATAGGTTGGAGAGTGGAGGTAGGAAGAGAAAAGAAGAGAGAGACTGAAGAGGAGAGAGATGCGAGGGAATCGGATATCGGATATAGCAAGGCGAATATAATTTTTGGGAAACTGAATGGTCAGAAGCTTGAATGGAAGGATCATTGTCCACGTGCCCTTTTGTAACGAAAAATCTGGGTCAAAAAATAAAAGAGAAATACTAGGAAATCCGTTTTGGCCTCCCCTTTTCTTTTTTTTTTTAATATTTTTTAATTTAATAATTAAGAAAATATTATTTAATAATATTATAAATTTTTTTAAAAAATATATTTAAAATTATTAAAAAAATAATATGAAAAAAAATAAAAACAATAAAAATTTATTTTCTAAACACTATTAAATAGTATTTTTTTCATATTATTTTTTAATATTTTTAAATATTTTTAAAAAAATTTATAATATTATTAAATAATATTTTCTTAATCGTTAAGTAAAAAAAAACTATAAAAAAAATTAAAAAAGCAATCGAAAAAAAAGAAGGGACGCCCAAAACGATCGCTCTAACATTTTTCTAAATTAAAATACATCACTATGCCACTGTGGCAATTTTATGTGGTCCCGAGTTATTCTGAAAACAAAATGATGTTTGGGAACAGAGATAGTTTTATCATCTTATTCTATAAGTTTTTAATTTTTTTAAAGTGCAAATAATTTTTTATTTGTTCATCTAATCCTTACATAATTATTATAAATTTCTTAAACTTTTATACAAAATATAAAACATAATTCTATTTTTTCAAATTTAAAACAAAAATTATATTTTATCGATATTTTAATTTTATAATATTTTTAACTTTTTCTCTCTTATTTTTTAAAATATAATAAAATATATTAACTCAAATCATTTTACTACTATTTACATATTTTTCATTTCATCTCATTCTCCAACTATCATTAAATGTGAGAGTTTTCGATAGGAGATAGATAGACATGTTAAGTAGATTTAATAGTATAATAATGTTAGATACAATCTTATAGCGTATAACTTTTGCATATATATTTTTTTAAAAATAGGGTTCAATATTAAAAAAATAATTTTTTTATTTGGATCTAAGATTTGTTAGAATTTTTCAAATTAATATGTGGGGCTTGCACACCTTAAAACTGTAAATATCATCTCTTTTTATGCTCAGTTTGGATTGAGAATAGCTCTCAACCTATCTTATCTCATTTCATTTCATCATTACAATTTTCACAAATTTTTATACAAAATATAATAAACAATTCAACTTTTTCAAATCTTAAAATAATAATAATATTAAAAAATAATATTTTAATTATTTTTTATCTTAATTCATCTCATCTCAACTCACTATTCAAACCTAACTTAACAGTATTTATCACTATCCCACACCTAATAGTATTTGCCACCACCTAATAGTATTTATCACCATCCCACAAATAAGTCCAACATAATTTATTATTATCTATAGAAAATAGTAATAAATGTTATGCGGCTTTTATTATTATTATTATTTGATGCGCCTATCTCTCCGACTTGAAGACTTTAAGATTATGTTTGCATGTTGAAGTGAGTTGAGTTGAGTTGAGTTGAGATGATAAAATATTGTTAGAATATTATTTTTTAATATTATTATTATTTTAGGATTTGAAAAAGTTGAATTGTTTATTATATTTTGTGTTGAAATTTGAAAAAATTGTAATGATGAGTTGAAATGAGTTGAGAGTAGTTAACTAACCAAACGAAGCCTAAATTTGATGGGAAAAAAACCTTAATTTGAGCAATACATGGGATAGATAAATTATATTAACAGTCGTGAAATGTATAAGTGTCGTATAATTATTTTAAAAAAAGTGAGTAAATACAGGATTCACATAAAAAAATTAAATTTTTAATAGTGAATCTCATTTTTTTTCAAAACAATTATACAGTACTTGTACACTCCACGACTATGTGTAGCATTACTCATCTTTTTTCATTTTAAATGACTATTAAGTAAAAAATACTTAAAATGTACAACCTTAATTAGTGTGACCAGAAATGTTAAGATTTAATATGAAGAACATTTTGAATATAGGGAAGATATATAAAATTATTATTATTAATGTTATATATAAAAAAAAACAATGAAATAATTATGATAACATTTTAAGATTATTAATTTCGCGTTAATGAACTTTTAACATTATTATAAATTACAAATAGATTGATAATACTACATCGTTACAATGGGATGCAAATGAAATGAGATGATAATATATAACAATTTGTTATCAATATGATTAAAAAAAACCGTCTTTTAATAAAAATGAATAATTTTATTTGAAATCATTTTACACCATATCGTATTGATGTGTCATAATTTAATTTAAAAGATAAAATTTAAAATTTAAATCTTATAATTTAAATTATACTATATAGATAATATGTGGTGTAAAGACCTTTTATTATTAATAATAAAAGCTTAAGAATTGCTATGATATGAAGTAGCACCACATTATTATAAGATAAATATGATATATAACATCAAACTAACATAATTTATAAAATATGTTTTTAGATTTTTTTTTTTTTTTATTTAGCCAAGGATTTTTCATTTTCTTTCTCTCTTATTTAATTTTGGCATGGCAACTGGTTTTAGGGGTAACTATAAAAATTTCAGCCACGCAGAAAGTGATGGAAATTTACTATACGTGTGAAGCAGTAAACAACATCTATTGCTTTCCTGATGAGGACAACACAGACGTTGTCGGTGATTATACGGTATACCTTTGATTTGCCACCTTTTGACAACAGAAAGTGATATGTATTTGAGTAGTTGTTTTTCTATCATTTTCTTTGACAACAACCCATTTAAATTCAATCAAGTTACAGCACTCATGATGGATCATTCATTTCATTATTTAAAATATATCATCAAAATTTATTTTTTTTATTTTATATATTAATTTTTACAATATATCATATATCAGTTTATCTATTTTTTCTTCATATCATTTAAATATTATATTTTTAAATCTTTTTTAGTCATTTCAAATATTTTCACTAAATATTAATAATATCCTCATGTCTTTTGATATTTATAATATATCTCCATATACAATGTAATATAATTATGTTTTATTTTAAATTAATCCAAATTTATAAGCTAAATCAAAATATAAATTAATTTAAAAAATAAAAATAAGTGATTATATAATTCTCAAAGTATATTATGACAATATTCATTCTCGATAATTGTAAAAAAATATTATTAAGATATTTTTTGAAATATTCTGTGAATATTTATTTTTGGTATATATATATACATATAAATATATATATATATATATATATATAGCTGCAAGTATGTATAACAAAGGTTGGCAGTAGTAATTGCAAAATGTACATAGTTCCTTCCCAAAGCATTAAATTTCAACATCAAAATGATTGAAGTAATAATAAACTCTGTAGAAAATTTGTAAAAATATTGCACAGCCCCATGACCCTAAACTCTTTGAGTATATTCTGCACACCAAATGTAAGTTTAAAAGTTAAAACCATGAAATTTTATACATTAAAAGATGCTCCACATAAGAGTACATTTTCAAAGATAATTGGCTTGTTGAATATACAAGCACAAATTCACAAAATGTTGCTTAGGATTTCCAGATTGGCTTATATGCCCTCTGTCTACTAAGGTACAACTCTGTATTGAACTTATAAAAAAAGGTAGCACTCGTATTGATATTTCTTTGCAATCAACAAATCTTTGCCTCCATCCTTCAAGCCCAATTAAGTGAAAAGATGAAAATTGTTAAGACAGATGTAAACTGCATGAAATCGTTCATTCAGTATGCCTCAATTTCTAGGTTACAGAAATTGCTTTTGCCTCAAAATGATTGAAGTAATAATGTACAGAGGCCCCATGACCCTAAAATAAATATCCTATGAATCAGATGGAGTTGGGAGAATCTGTAGAAAATTTGTACCAAAGCTAGCCACTTCTTGAGGGCCACACAAACATGATCACAAAAATTCTAGAGAGAGTGAATGCTTTGTTTGATTGCATACCTCTCATCGTGTGGGTGCAGTGGATATAACTGAATGGAGGTGGACTTGGGGAACAAAAGTAATTAAAGTGATCATCTTTTTATTCATAAAAAAATCATTGCAAATCTTTATATTTTTCTTAAAGGTTGTTTGACACCCTATATAAAATCTGAACTTGGAATAAATTTACTACCAAAATATATATATATATATATATATAGCAGAAAAAATCAGAAAGTAATTCCACAACATTCATACATGACACTTAATATAACAGATATATATTATAAAACAACATTTTCAAAACCACATCAACTGACATATTTATTTTTGATTTAATATTTTGTATCTTTTTAGATCATTTGATTTTGTCTATTCCAATCGTGCAAATCAATAGATGTTTAGTACATTAAGGAAATGAGATCTTTTTTTATACATAACTTTTATGGATTTTCTTGCAGGAGAGTCAAAGCTAGTTGTTCTTTTTCATTTCTTAAGGTGGTAATGGGCAGAACATAAATCAAATGTTGAGGAAATAATTAATGATATTAATAGCAAGGGAAAGAAATAATTTTTTTGCATCTGAAAAAAGTTTTTCATGGTACTCGTTTCACATTTCAACCTTTTTTGAAAAGTCTTGAAGCAAAGCATAAAAAAGGAGAGATTGTTTGCATAAATGGTAAGGTGAGTTTCTTGGAGATTCTCTATTATATTGTTGAGTTGCAAGAAAGCACAAATCGTTGAGAGAACAGACTGATCATTAAAAAAATCATCCATATACAGAACCTCAATGAAACCATCAAATAATTAGGAGAACAAACTTGTATACAGAAACTCTTCATATGCTGTAAAATCCCACAATCATGTACCCATGCAAACTCATAGACCCATATTCTGAGAAGAAAAAACTTGGACTTTCCTGCATTTTAAAGAGAGTGAGAGACATAGAGAGAGAGAGAGAGAGAGAGAGAGAGAGAGAGATTCCAAGAAAGCAAACATATTTCACCCTTATATGCTGTGAATCGGTATACGCATGTACCCACGCAAACTCCTACACCCATATTTTGAGAAGAAAAAATTTAAACTTTCATGCATTTTGGAGAGAGTGAGAGATATAGAGAGAGATTCCACTGTTTACCTCAATAATGAGAGTAGAGCTTGAAGTTGGATGATCGGAGATGGAAGCAGCGAGCGTAGTCGAGGAAGAAGGCTGTGCTTCTATCTTTGGCACCAAGCAATGGAGAAAGCGTGGGAACGAGAGAGAGGGGGTCTGAAATGAGAATAAAAGAAATATGAAAGAATGAGGAAAATCGAGGATGGAAGAAAGAGAAATTAATTAAAAAAGTTTACAATGATGAACATGATTCTGTAAATGTAGCGGGAGCACTGTATCAAAATGTAAAATATTTGTAAAATATAAAATCTGATGGAGTCCTATTTTAAAACCATTTCTTTATATCTTGAAGAAAAGTCTATTTTACAATAGCCACTATGAGTGCTCTTATACCCACATTTTACAAAAATATAAAGCAACAACTTGTCGAAAACTTGTATACAACATGAGTTCTTCTATATACATGGAAATTGGACTAAAATATACGTTATTAAAAAATACTTTTGAGAAATGATATTTTTAATTATAGAGTTCGCAGGTGTCACGTACTTTTTAAAAAAAAAAAACAAATAAGTAAATATATGACTCACAATAAAAAATTAATTATTTAATAGTGGACCCGATCACTCTTTTTTAAAATGAGTGCACTGTATTTGCACAACCCTGACGATATCTAACATTCAATAAAATAAATAAAATCTTATCTCATCTATAAAAGGTTATTTAATAGCCAACAATAGTATTTTTGTAAGTTTAATATAAAAAAAAATAGAAATATAGTTTATTTGCGGCCTTGCTATATATCGAGATATTGTATGAAAGCTTAAGAAATTTAGAAGATGGAGAATTACATGCATGGGAATATTAGCAATCGACACTAGTCAATTAGTGCATAAAATATGATACTTTTGATAGTTTAAATATGATCGATAATTTTGATAGTTGACAGTAGTGCATCCAGCTCTTAAGTAAAATATGTATATATACTCTATTATTTTTGTGAAAATTCACGAAATCGATTCCCCCAAGAACATTCTTTCACATTCTTAGTTATATTGATCTTGTTTTTTCATCTTTTCCTTCAAGTACTCATGTACTATGTAATATACAATACACATGCATGGGACCAGAATCATTATATTCCTTAAAGAAAACAAGAATATATTGACAAGCGATCATGTCTCAGTCCTTTAAGAATCACTTTTTGAGGTTAAAAAAATAAAGGATTTGTTCTCTCAAATCTTGCATATATACCATAAAAATTTTGAATCCCCTCTGATCTCCGGCCCTTAAGAATATTTAATATTGTAGTAGTGAATAAGTGTATTCTTTGCTTAATTGGGAAGTCGGGTGAGATGTGTACGTTGGATAGTATGCCCTTATATTTAAACACACGCACACACACATATATATACAGAAATGCTAAATGTCCCGAAAATATTTTCCGAAGATGTGTCCCGAAACCTTTTTTTTGTTTTACTTAGTGATTAAGAAAGTGTTTTTTAACGGTGTTGTGAATTTTTTATTTTTTTTTATAAATGTTTATGATGATTAAAAAAATACATGAAATAAAAGAAATAAAAAATAAAAAAACCCTTTTTGCTTGTTCGGTAGACTTTGGGCTACATTTCTTAGGAGATGTAGCACTACTCATATATATATTTAAGCATTGAGATAGAATGACAAAAATAAAAAATCACATATTATTTAAGTAGAAGTGTGTGGCGTAAGGCTTCCATATAAAATTTTTCTCCATAATTAGGGAGAGCAAAGTTCATAATATATAGAGATATTCTTCAATGAGAAATTATATTCCGAAGCTGGTGTTTAGAACACACATAGTAAAATACTTACATGAAATAATTTGATTTGAAAGATAAACTTTAAAATTTGAATTTTACAAATCAAATCTTACCATTTAGATAATATGAATGACGTGTTCTACGTATCGGATTGAGAATAGAATAATTCTTAGTGTAAAATATAAAATATTTTGACCATTTCACGACAATTAATGAAATTGTGACAATTATATATCATGACCAAAAGTCAAGTTCCAATCCAACCACACCCACAAAATAAATTGCTTGAGTCGGATATATATCCACTCCCCCACAATTTTCTGGATGCACTCACTTGCAGGGCCCTATGAATAAATCCTTTTCTCAGAAACTGACCAATGCTCTTGGATTTCTTGAGAGCCACCATAGAAGAAATTGTCAAGCATTGGAGGAACCCTTTTTAGGGTTTCAGATTCAGCAATCAAAGTTAATGAAATTGAAGCAATGCAGAGTCATCCCATTGATCCATTTATTAATTTGAAGTTTTTCCTTTTCAAGTTCTATAAGGCATCTGATCTCGTTTGTTTTTACAACTACTCTCATCTTATCTATTCATTTTTTTAAATTCTCATACAAAATAAAATAAACAATTCAACTTTTTTAAATTTCAAAATGAAAATAATATTAAAAAAATATATTCTAATAATATTTTATTTAGCTTTTAACTCTAATCTCAATTTATCTTATCTCATCTACGAAAATAAACGAATCTTGAGCTATTTTATTAAAAAAAATGTTTATGATTAAAAATATATTTTAGGGTTTTCTTTGGAAATTCATGACGTGATGTAATCTTGAGCTATTTTATTAAAAATAAATAATAAAAAAATGTTTATGATGAAAAAGAAATCTAACCCCTAGATTCATTAGAGAAATCTTTGGCCGGTGAACGGGGGCCCTAAACCCTAAACCAATTGCATTAAAAATTAATGCCTGAAAAGATCTCATTTAATTAGTCGATGTGTATGACAGAGGGTAGATGGGAAAGGGACATCCATTCTAAATGGAGCTCAGCCAATATGAAAGGGGGGGAAAATAATGATACACAATTAGTGGTCGGTCCTTTGCTTTGTAAGGAATTTAAGATAGCGTTGAAAAAATTGGCCATCCTGAAATTATTCCACATATACAATCATATTTAAAGAAATAATGGAATTTAAAAGAGGAATAGTATTTGAATTGAATTACAACCTATTTTGTGACGTACATTTTAGGAGTACTACAGTTATTAGAGAAAAACAATTATTGCACGGGTATATGGGGTTTGGATCTTTTTTTCAATACAAGTCCCGATATCCATATGTGGGGGTATATGGGGTTGAAGAAGTTTCAAAGAGATCCATGTGGTTATATCCCATATATCATATGATTTTTTTCATCCAAATGCATTCTTTGAGCTAGTAACTAAAGCCTTACGAGGTATGTGTACAACCAAATGAACCATTACATCAAAGAATGAAGATGGATACAAACTTTCCAATTTGCACAATATCACGACAATGTCAGCTTCCATCTTTACTAATGTATCAACTTTTAACATTCTACTGCAAATGTCCAAGAAACATCTCCCTAATTCTAACAGAGATGCACGAACATCTCGAGTAAGTTTTTCATGCACACCAACTGCCAACAAACGCTGCAAAAATACATGACAGTCATGACTTTTAAAACTAGTTATCTTTCAATCATGGGTTTGCACACATCTTGACATGTTCGAAACATAGCCACAAGGTAATTTGATTGTCATCAACCACTCACATAATTTTTTTTCTCTCATCATTTGACAATATATACCTACCAAGGGACATATAAGCTGACGACCCATTATCTTGCAAATACAACTCCATTCTTATCCCCAACACCTTTAAATCTTTACGAGAGTTAGATGTATCTTTTGTCTTCCCTTATATTGACATCAGAGTGCCCATTATATTCTTGCATATATTTTTCTCCACATGCATAATATCTAAATTATGGTGCAAAGGTAGACTAGTATGGCAACTCAAAGAATATGCTTTTTTTTTTTTTTTGTCTAATTTAACTCCACTGCTTGTCGTTTCCTCTTTTGAGCTCTAGCATCATTTCCAAATCTTGTTGAAACACCATTAATTGAGTGATAATATCTTGCCCATAAAACTCAATCGGTGATGACCTGCTCTCAACCCTACCATAAAAAATCACTCTATTTGAACACCTTATATGATCATGTGGTAAATATCGACGACGTCCCATGAAATATAATTTTCTACTATTTGTCAACTGTTGAGACTGAATATCTTTATTACAGATATAATTTTACCTTTTGTGCTCCACCCATACAAGTTTTCGTATGTTGAAAAATCATTTATTATCCACAACACTGCAACATGCATCTTGAACTCCCGCGATGAGGCCAATGTACTGACACCATGATCCCACAACTCTTTCAACTCTTCAATAAGTGGCTAAAGATATACGTCTATTTCATTCCCACGTGACCTTGGCCTTGGTATAAGTAGAGTCATCATAAGGCACGGATCCTTCATGCACTTTCAAGGTGACAAATTATAGGGCATTAATATGACTCTTAAATACTATGAGAAGTGCTTATATTGCCAAATGGATTAAAATCATCTATTGCTAACCCAAGTTGTATATTGCAAGGTTCTTCAGCAAATCATGGGTACCTGACATTAAATGTTTTCTATTGTAAAGAATCTACAAGATGCGAAATGAAGTTTTCATTTCGGACTTTTTCTATGTAGTGCCAATACAAATATTTCGCAGTCAACCAGGACGTAAACAATCTTTGATGTCTAGGAATCAACGAAAAATGTTTTAACATTTTTTAGGGTACATTACGCTTATCGGATGTCCATTTTGACTCATGAAAAATGGACATTCATCAAATTCTGTATATTGCTGCCAGAATAGAACACTGTCATTCTTACATACGTGAATGATATTATAATCGAATCATAACCCTCGCTTCAATTGCTTCACTTCATAAAAAATACGGGGTAATACGTCATTTGGTGGGAGAGCCTCTTTAAATAATTCAAGCAACATGTCAATGGCCTTTGCGGAAATACTACATATAGGCTTAACATGAACCAACCTCACTGTGAAAGACAACTTGCTATGATGAGTGCACCCCTTGTACAATTTTCGATATGCATCCTCCCACAATCTTCCAAAATTTTCATTTCCCTCAAATAATTGAGTAGATGTTCCTTCCCCATCCGTCGGCCCAAACATTCCTGCACCAAGATCGCCTAACATTTCCGTCATATCCTTTCTATTATCATCACGATCATTAGCTACATCCACATTTATATCATTTATATCGATATCATTATATTCCTTCGTTTGATTGGATTAAGTGCCAAATCTGACATATAAATGCTCCTCTACTACCACCAAGTTATAAGAACTACAGTTTTTGCAGTTCTTGCACTGAGATCTTATAAAAGCTCGAGTGTTAACACTCCCGCGAGCCAATTCTATAAAAAAACCTCACCCTTTGTATATATTCTTATAGTCTCTACCATGTCTATATCCCAGCAGCATTCAACTCTTATCCATTATATTTCCGTTACTCGACAATCATCACAAAAAAACCTAATTCATAAATAAACACTATCAATGGTCTTTTCATATTCACTACTTGTATTTTTATAAGGTAGTTGGTCCTATCTTATTCGAAAGGCTATAATCTACATCACATATATACTCAGTCAAAAACTCCAAGTATGCTAGTTGCGAAAAGTCATCATCACTATCCACGGGCCAAGCAACTTATAGATCACACACCCGAAGAATGAAAGGAAATACTGAACCAAAATTTTCAAAACTAACACGTTAGTTTAGACTAAATATATCTACCATATAGATAATAAAATCTCAAACTGTCCACTTTGGATAATTTAACAGTTGTACCCAAACATTCTTTGCAAACAATAGGGCACAACTCTAGAACGGGTCTAAGGTTCAATTGGATATGAAAATAGTACTGACATTCGACTTCTAACTAGTAAATCAAGTCTATTAATCACACTAGGCTATTTTATACAAATTATTTGGGTTCAAAATTAATATTTATTGAGTATTTATGATTTATATTTTAATTAGGGCAAATCAATCATATTATTTTAATTTGAGTATTTTATGGAAATAATTCAAACTATTTGGGTTCAAAATTAATATCCACTTGGGTTTATGGTTTATATTTTAATTAGGGCAAATTAATCATATTATTTTAATTTGGGTATTTTATGGAAATAATTCAAACTATTTGGGTTCAAAATTAATATCCACTTGGGTTCATCCTTTATATTTTAATTAGGGCAAATTAATCATATTATTTTAATTTGAATATTTTATGGAAATAATTCAAACTATTTTATGCAAATAAAAATACCAACATATTTTCACAAATACACTAACATACCAACATATTTTCACAAAAATGCTAACATACCAACATTCTCCATTTCTTCACAAATCACACAATATACCCAAATACATCAGCTACCTAAATACATTATTATATTTATTTTACAAATCACCATAATATTCTTCCCCAAATATTTAACAAATCTTACATCAAATTTGTGCAATCCAATAAATCTCCCCAAATCACCAATACCTACATATGAGAGAAATCATAAATCAAATTTCAAAATTTCTACATTAATTTGAAATACATAAATAAATTCGAAAAAAATACAAACATCAACTTCTCCTTCACTATGAACCCACAAATAAACTTCTAATCACTCTCTCTCTCTCTCTCTCTCTCTCTCTCTCTCTCTCTCTCTCTCTCTCTCCCCCTCCTGCAAGCTCTCCATTGTTAGATTGGAGATGAAGTCCATCGTGAGTAGAAGACTGGAAGTATAGGGCTTTGAATTCTGGAATGTTTCGTTTAAACAGTATTTTGCCCGTTTGAACACGAAATTTTCACAATGGCGCCTAACTTCAGTGCGCTTTAATT